>NW_024424786.1:30906732-31002129 GCF_017311325.1 Ursus maritimus | reverse complement strand
GTGGTGGGGGGGGGGGGGGAGAGGCAGGCAGGTTTCTGGCACCAGAAGGTGCTATGACTTAAATTTTGGAGCTTGTACTCTATGATATTAGCTAAGGTTTGACCTAAAATTCTGCAAATGATGTAATGTGGTTTTGAAAATAGCCTTTTTCCCTGATTATAAAGGTAATCTCTACTTTGGTTACATTCATATAAAGCTAACCAAAGACAACAATAGTTTGAATTTTATTCAATCTGTATGCATGTAATTGAGAAGTTTTACCTACTCCATGTCATGGATTTTATTTACCATTATACAGGTGTTGGGGTGACATTTTGTATACAAACTTTTTCTTGTAATTTGCATAGAGCAAATTTGTAGAAATAAAAGCTACCAACTAGCAATTAAAGCTTTTGCTTTAACTGCCTAGCAGTTTTCTAGACTTGTAGGAATTGCTGCAGAGCACCAGTACCTTTGTCACTCTTTTCTTTTTTTCTTTTTTTAGAAAGCAGAGTGAGCGAGAGAGAACGTGAGTGGAGGGGGGAGAGGCAGTGGGAGAGGGAGAAGCAGGGCACTGCATGGTGCTCTATCCCAGGACCCTGGAAACATGACCTGAGCTGAAGGCAGACGCCTAACCAACTGAGCCACCCAGGTGCCCCTCTCTGTTACTATGTTAAAAGAATGGAGCACTTTGAAGTCTGACAACTTGATGGTCATAATGTGTGGTTTCAGTTTCTTTGTAATTTTTCACATCTAGCTATGGGGTGGTGAGATACAAGGTCAAAGGAGAGGGGAAACCGCTCCCTTTGAGCAACACCTGACAGTTAACCTAAAGCTAAGAAGTGGCAAAGAAGTGGGTTTTTTAAAAGATTTAATTTTTAAAAAAGATTTTATTTGTCAGCGATTGCAAGCAGGGGGAGTGGCAGGCAGAGGGAGAAGCAGGCTCCCTCCTAGCAAGGAGCCCGATTTGGGACTCAATCCCAGGACCCTGGGATCATGACCTGAGTCAAAGGCAGACGTCTAAGGACTGAGCCACCCAAGAGTCCCAAGATTTGTTTGTTTTATTTATTTTTAATTTTTTTAAAAGATTTTATTTATTTGACAGAGACAGCCAGCGAGAGAGGGAACCCAAGCAGGGAGAGTGGGAGAGGAAGAAGCAGGCTCCTAGCGGAGGAGCCTGATGTGGGAGTCGATTCCACAACGCTGGGATCACGCCCTGAGCCGAAGGCAGACGCTTAAGGACTGCGCCCCCCAGGCGCCCCCCAAGATTTGTTTATTTTAAAGCACGAAAGGGAGGGGCAGAGGGAGAGAAAATCCTAAACATACTCCTCAGGGAGCCGGAGCAAAGGCAGGGCTTAATCTCACGACCTTGAGATCACGACCTGAGCCCAAGCCAAGAATCGGATGCTTAAGGAAGTTTGGGATATTTCTGAGGACCACTAACTGGCATTGTATTTATCAATACGATTTCGGTGCCCCAGAAGCTGGCCTGCAGCATCGTATGAAAGGAAGAATGGATGTGAGAAGTTGGAGGCGGGCCGCACCGGCCGACATTTCCCAGGGACCCACCCATGCCCCGGAGGCGGGGCCTCGCTCCCCGGAAGCGTCCGGCCGCCCTGCCCTCCCGCTTCCGCCTCTCGGTTGCTAGGCTACCGGGGCCCTAGCAGAAAGCGGTGGCAGGCGAGGGCCCGAAGCGTGTTCACTGCCGGCTGCGAGGCTCGGCCGCTGTCCCTGCAGTGGGGTGGCCTCCCGCCTCGCTTAGGCTTCTCTGCCGCCGCAGGCGCCGCACACAGCCCTGCTGCCCCAGACGGGCCGGGGAGCGGAGGCGCTCGCACCCTTCCCTCTGCCCTCCTAGGAAATCTCTACGCCCCCTCTCCGACTCTTCAGGGAAACTACCGCTCACCACTTTCCCCGGCACCAGAAAGCCCTGAACCCCTGAATTCCATTTTCAGGGCCCACTTTCTGGGCCCCTGACCTTTCTTTTTCTTACCTATTCTAAGGCAACTCCATCGGATCCCTCCACCCCCGTTTCTTTCACTTTCCTGTTGCGTCCTGGTGGTGGGCCTCTCCCTCCTCGGAGAGGGAAGCATGGGAGTTGCAAGGGTCCAGGCGCCTCTGGAGGCGTAGACTGGAAGACAAGCCGCCCTCCCTAATTCCTCAGGTGTGCCTCGGGGCCTCAGAGTGGGAACCAGGAGACAGGTGCTTGTGTGTTTGAGAGGCTGGATTGGCGGGGAAGAGGGAGCGCTGAGACAAGGTTTCTTAAAGTCGCGTGAGAGCAGCGCAGGTGGAGGAGGGTGCGGTGAAATCGGCAGTTTTTTTCAGTTGTCCTTTTCTGGTTTTTTAGTTTCTGTGTAATCAGCTGCCCTTTTGGAAATTGGGCAGGGGGTGTGGCTGGATGCCGGTGTCACTGACTTGTCTTCAGCGGACCATGCAGAAGTAACATGTTCCCAGCGTTGGAAACAGAGCTCAAGCAGGAGGTCGGTACACTCCCCTCTCCAGGAACTCCACAGAAATCCAATACTACTAGATCAGAAGGTATATTCTGGTGGCACCCTCTTCTGGCAGGAGATCTTGATCCTCAGGATAGAATAATTTGCATGAATGTCTTTCACTTGGTTTGTTTACAGAAGTCCTCAGAAACTCAAGAACTGTTGTCGTTTGCAACAATTCTTGTGTGCCTTTTGTTAAGAGTTCCGTGTTCTTTGAAAGGACTGTCCTGATTGATACGGCTTTTCCTTTCACAGTCTCTTCCTGATCCCTATGAAGACTTTATGTACCATCATCTTCAATACTATGGCTACTTTAAAGGTAATATCACATTCTTACCTAGCATCACCTTTCCTGCCTTCATGGAGTAAATGGTTAGGTTAACTGGAGTGTTACACTTGGATAAAGTAATGACAGATTTTTCTAGCACCATGAGGGAAAGATGAAAGAAAGTGAAACGTACTTCCTTTCCCCATCGATCTGCTATGTCACCTCTTTTGAGTGCCTGTGTGTACAAAGGTCTGTCTATCCTTGCATCAATACCACCCCCCTTTCTTAATTACACTATATGGCATTAAAATAGTCTTGATAATCTGGAAAGACATGTCCTCTATCTTGTTCTTCAGAAGTATCTTGGCTATTCTTGCCTTTGCCATGTAATTTTAGAATTAGCTTGTGATGTTTAAAAAATTGGGATTGCATTGCATCTACAGATCAAATTTCACAAGAAATGAAAGTTTTCCAATACTGGGTTCTGCAATCTCTTTTTTATTTTTATTTTTATTTGGGGGGGGTGTTCTGCAACCTATGAATATACTCTATTTCTTTGTTTACATAGAACTTGCTTAATGTCTCCCAATAAAGATTTATAATTGTTTCATGGAACTTCGTATTGTTATGCCACCATAAATGACGTCTCTTTATATTTTGATTTTCTAACTTTGTTCCTGGCATTTAGAAAGAAAATTGTTTCAAAGTTGATTTTCTTTCTATCAACCTTATTAAACTTTCTTACTATTTCATTTTTAAAGTGATTCCTAATTTGTTGAAAACTGAATTTCCAGTTTGCCAGATTCAGCAGAGCCCTTAGGACAAAGCAGCTTTGGGCACCTTTCTCTTTCCACCCTACCATGCTGCTTCTCAAGTCTCTCTTCACTGTAAAATGGAGAAAATGATGCTTAACCCACGGAAACTGGAATATGAAAGCTCTTTGGAAAATGGGATGTATTCATTGTAAAGGCCTGTGGGGGTGATGGGTGGTAACAGAAGTAGCAGCAGTTTTGGTGGTAGTAGTGCTTTTGGTATTGACCTAGATGTTACAGGCGATGAACCCGGCTTCCAGCACCTTTAATTACGTTGTGTATTTATAGCTCAGAAAGGCAGTTTACCAAACTCAGCCACGCACCAGCATGTTTGGAAGAATAATCCTCGCTACCTGCTGAGTGGCTCTTTTGGGGAAAGAGAGGATGTGTTACCAGACCCGCTGCAAAAGGAGAAGCTACTGTGTGAGTAATGATCAGTGTGTGTGAAACCCAGAAACCTCACTGCCTGGAGACACTCCTTGGGGTATTTGGGAGACCATGGCCTAACACAGGAAATGACAGAGGAACATACTTGGCCAGATTCTGACACCACTCAAAAATGTTATATCTAGATCCACTTGGATTATAGGTCTAAATTAAAATACTATACATTCCGGATTATTTTTCTTCAAATTGTTGGGAAATTTGTTAAAACTCTGTGGTCAAGAGTAGTGCATTGATTTTTACATAGTTTTGGCGGGTATATTTGTTCAGGCACTTTGTGTAAGAGTGGAGTAAATCAATTTCAGCTAGCTTAAGCAAAAATAATTTTTTAAAAATATTTTATTTATTTTAAGACAGGCAGAGAGGAGGAGGAGGAGCAGAGGAAGAGGGACAAGCAGACTCTCCACTGGGTGCAGAGTTCAAACAGTGCTTGATCCCACAACCCTGAGATCTTGATTTGAGCTGAAACTGGGAGTTGGACACTCAACTGACTGAGCCACCCAGGCAACCCCCCAAAAATAGTTTTTCAAAAGGATTTCACAGGTTCCTTCTGGAATCTAAGGGTAGGAGTGCAGTTGAAATTTCTCCCAAACATCAATTCACTTTTCCCTATATCCTCCCTGATCCCAGTTCAAGCTACCATCATTTCTTACTATTGAAAGAGCCTCAGTAATTGGTCTCCTGAATTCTTCTCTTGTTTCATGCTAACCCCTTTCAATCCATTTTCCACACAGCATTATTCTTTTTTATATGCAAATCTGATTGTGTCCTTTTTCTAGTTAAAACGTTTGAGTGACACAAAACCTAAAAGCTATAAAATACCATTAATAAAGTAAAATAACAAACTGAAAAAAAGTTTGTGACAAATACGTTAAAGGATTATTTTCTTTAACATGGTAGCTCTTACAAATCAATATGTGAAAGATGGCCAAATACAGCACGCCTGGGCAGCTCAGTTGGTTAAGCATCTGCCTTCAGCTCGGGTCATGATCCCAGGGTCCTGGGATCCAGTGCCACATTGGGATGCTTGCTCTGCAGGGAGCCTGCTTCTCCCTCTACCTGCCACTCCCCTGCTTGTGCACGTGCGCTCTCTCTGACAAATAAATAAATAAAATCTAAAAAAAAAAAAAAAAGAGATGGCCAAGTAAAAAATGGGCAAAAGACATGAGCAAGGCTTTCATAAAAACAAACACAGTCAGGGCATTTGGGTGGTTTAGTGGTTGGGTATCCAACTCTTGGTTTCAGCTTAGGTCATGATTTCATGGGTCATGGTTTTGAGCCCTGTATCAGGCTCCATGCTGGGTGGGGAGTCTGCTTGGGGTTCTCTCCCTCTGCCCCTTTTTCTACACACACGAGTACGCAAGTGGGAGCTCGCTCTCTCTCTAAAATAAATAAATATTTTTAAAAACCCACACAGTTAATAAGCTTATGAAAAGATGCTCAATTTCACCTCTAATTAAAGATATAAATCAAAATGTTAATGTACCATTTTTTTTAATTAATGGAATTTGGACAAAAAAACTTTTTTTTAATTACACCTAGTACATATAGGTCAGAGTATGGGGGAACACTCTCCTACACTGCTGTTAGGCCTGTGACTAGGCAGACTATTTTAGAAAGGCAATTTGTCAGTATCTGGGAAATTTAACACAGTGCATAACCCTTGATGCAGTAATTCCACTTTCAGATAGATGTTTGCTTACACCCTGGTGCCCTGAAGGCTCTTCCATTCTGCGTCCCAGAGCTTCTGGCAGGAAATAGAAAGGGAGGTGTTGAGCAAAGGAGACTCATCTGGGTAGGATCGCTTATGAGCCAGCTGATTGCCCCCCTTCCGTTTCCTCCTGCCACATTTACTGATGCTCAAGGTAATATTAATAAGAAACAATTGCCAGCCTCAATATCATAAACACCATGAAATTCAAAATCTGCTGGTAGAGGTAACACAACAATGTGAATGAGTTTTAGTGTGTAATTGATAATAGGACTTCTTTAATTCCTGTTTTGACCATTGGCGTGAAGAAGACATTTTTTCATCATCTTAGTAGCAAAGCATTTTTTTTTTAAGATTTTATTTATTTGAGGGGCGCCTGGGTAGCGCAGTCGTTAAAGCGTCTGCCTTCGGCTCAGGGCGTGATCCCGGTGTACCGGGATCGAGTCCCACATCGGGCTCCTCTGCTATGAGCCTGCTTCTTCCTCTCCCACTCCCCCTGCTGTGTTCCCTCTCTCGCTGGCTGTCTCTCTGTCACATAAATAAATAAAATCTTTAAAAAAAAAAAAAGATTTTATTTATTTGAGAGAGAGCAAGTGAGAGAGAATATGAGCTGAGGGAGGAGGAGCAGTGGGAGAGGGAGAAGCAGACTCTCGGCTGAGCAGGGAGCCTGATGCGGGGCTCGAACCCAGGACCCCAGGATTGTGACCTGAGTCGAAGCAGACGCTCAACCAACTGAGCCATCCATGCACCATGCAAAGCATTTTTTAAAAAAGATTTTATTTATTTTAGAGAGAGAGGACATGAGCAGGGGGAGGGGCAGAAGGAAAGGGAGAGAGAAAATCTCAAGCAGACTGTGTGCCCAGCATGGAGCCTGATGTGGGACTCAGTCCCACGACCCTGAGATCATGACCTGAGCCAAAATCAGGAATCCAGTGCTCAACCAAATGAGCCACCCAGGCACCCCAGCAAAGCACTTTTTAAAAAATATATTTTATTTATTTATTTGACAGAGAGAGACAGCCAGCGAGAGAGGGAACACAAGCAGGGGGAGTGGGAGAGGAAGAAGCAGGCTCCTAGCGGAGGAGCCCGATGTGGGGCTCGATCCCATAACGCCGGGATCAGGCCCTGAGCCGAAGGCAGACACTTAACCGCTGTGCCACCCAGGCGCCCCAGCAAAGCACTTTACAAAAAAAAAAGATTTATTTATTTATTTTAGAGAGGTAGAGAGAGAGAGCAAGAGCACGAGGGGCAGTAGGAGAGAAAGACTCATGCAGACTTCCCACTGATTGTGGAGACTGATCCCACAACCCTGAGATCGTGACCTGAGCCGAAATGAAGAGTCGAAGGCCTAACTGACTGAGACACCCAGGCACCCCACCAGTTTGTCTTCTTGCCAGCAGGTTCTGAGAGTACGTGTTTACTTACACCTGTGCCAAGATGAATGTGAAAACACATAAATGTTTTCCATGTCTGTTAGGTAAAAAACTAGTATCTCCTTGTCATACTGGTTTACCGTTCTTTATGAGTTAGACTGAGAAGCTTTACCATCTTTTCAAATGTTTATTGTCTCCTCACCCCATTAAACTAGGGAAAAGAGAGAGAAAAAATAGGGCTCTGAAATTTAAAAAAAAAATTTTTTTTTTAAAGAAAGAAAAGGCAGGCATCTGGGTGGCTCATTTGGTTAATCCTCAGATTCTTGATTTTGACTTTTGATTTCAGCTCAGGTCATGATCTCAGGATTGTGAGATCAAGCCCCATCTTGGTCTCTGCCCTCAGTGTGGAGTTGGCTTTTCCCTCTCCCTCTGCTCCTCCCCCTCACCACACTCTCTCTCTCTCTCTAAAATAAATAAATAAATAAATAAAATCTTAAAAAAAAAAAAAAGAAGGGAAGAGGGCGCCTGGGAGTCTCAGTAGGTTAAGCGTCTGCCTTCATGGTCCTAGGGTCCTGGGATCAAGTCCCGCCTCGGGCTCCCTGCTTAGTGGGGAGCCTACTTCTCCCTCTCCCTCTGTCCCCCCCTTCTCTCGCTCTCTCTCTCTCTCAAATAAATAAAATCTTAAGAAGGAAGGAAAAGAAAGAAAAAAGAAAGAAAAGAAGAAAGAAAGAAAGAAAGAAAGAAAGAAAGAAAGAAAGAAAGAAAGAAAGAAAGAGGAAAAGAAAAAAGGGGGTGGAGGGAAGGAGGAAGGGAAAATGGGGCCCTAACTGGGGGTTGGGGGGGCGGTGAAAGGGACACGGAAAGAGAGCAGAGAAAAGAAAGTCACAGATCCCTAGGACAAACCATGCCTCCTCCTTCCTCTTTCTAGGGCCCACCTGTCTCTCTTCAACGGTGCACAGACAGATAGAAGCTGTGAGCAGAGGTATTCCATGTCCTTTCAGACCCGAAAACGCAACACTGCTTTCTGGAAGGTGTCCTCACTCACTGCTGTCCCCACCAGATCTGGCGCTCACCTCACCCAGGGCCTTCCACCTTTCCTCCCCCTCGCCTTTCCTTTCTTCTCCTTCCTCTCATTTTCCTTCTTGTTCTCTTGCCTGGAAGCCTCTTTTCCTCCCTTTTTTCTCATTCTGTTTGCCAAGAGCTCATCTCTCCTGCCCTGCTTGCTCCTCTGCCCTCCCTTTGCTCCCCTCTTCATTGGTCTCTCTATCCTCCCAACCACTGCTTTTCGACCTTGAAAGTTAATTTCTAGATTGTTTCACTGTAGTTAATAAAGCCTTAGGTATTTTTCCTAAAATGCTCATGGCTGAAATGAAAGTTTCCTCTTTGGCCTCTAAGCAAAAATAATAGACATAATTTGATTTAAAAAACAAAAAATGTTCTTCGAGCTTTACGTCTAAATATTTAATAGACTACGCAGAATGTTAATGTAACTTTTCATAATTTCGATGTTGTTATCCTGGACTGAATCTTCTTTTTGAAGGAGACACGTGTGCGGGGTTGTGCCCCTGTGCTCATATCCTGACACTGTGCTTCACGTTGGTCGTCACAGGCGAGCGGTGAAGTCCCCAAGGAGGAAAAGCAAGCCATGCACTCCTTCCATTCTCTCTGCAGATTCCCTCATGCTTAGTTCACCACTTCTGAAGAGCAGACAACTTCTTCATGATGAATTTGGCAAAGTAAACCCGTGTCTTCGAGAACCCCGGGATCTCTTTTCCTTCTTCTCCAGTGGCGGGCCGCTGCAGCCTCCCAGGTGGCCAGTAGAATGTGAGGTCATCAAGGAAAACCTTCATCACATCGGTAATGTGACTTATGTGTCCCGGTCGTGCTGTTCTGACAGACATTGTTATGAGAACTCGTGAAGTCCAGCGTAGTGAGTGAAGCACAAGGCAGGACAACACATATTAGCTCATCTCGAAATGATTAAGCCCTAGGAAACTGATACATACTGGTCACACTACTGTGTAAACTCAAATGCTTCTGAGGTTATTGGAATGAGAGGATATCTTTCTAGAGGCCAAAATATATCAATACTTAAATCTGTTTTCTAGTATTCCTGTCTCAATATTAATATGCTTGGTTGAGTTTTATGAGTTATATTTTTACCAGCCTCGGTATAACTGATGAACACTATATATACCAGGACATAGTGTTTATTGTTTTTAATTGGATTTTGAGTTCATTGGAGTTTTTTTCTGGGAATCGTGGAGACTGTTTTTGGGAGATTGCTGGTTATATCTTTGAGCTGTTGGTGGTGCAGATACAGCCTTTAGCGTTCATTAGATGAGACATCTCAGAAGTGGGTTCCATTGAAAAGTGGGGACTTTTCTAATGGCTGCAACAGTTGTGCTATCAAGCATTGTGTCTCTGTTTTAGACTGCTAGATAGACCACTGGATGTTTCTTACTTTCACACTTCCCTCTTTCAATATCCACTCAATATGTATGTATGAAGCCTCTAGCATATGGTAAGTACAGTTGGTGTTACAGATACAACGAGGAACAAGATGGAGACACCCAGAGTTCACGTACTGGTAGGGATGCTGAAGATATAACCAGGCAACTGCATAGAGTTCGGTCCCTCTGGGGATGCTTAACCTGAGCCTGGGAGGTTAGGGAGGGTTTCCGAGATCGGATGGTAAGTTACAGGTGATCCACCTGAGAGGGTCAAAGAAAGTATTCCAGTTAGAGGACATGGAAGAAGAGCGTGGCAAGTCTGGGCAACCAGGGAGCACTGAGCCTGAAAGACAAGAGCTGAAGCTGAAAGTATAAGAATGTGCTCAGTGTCTTCACTGGCACAGAACTGCGCTTCAGGTGTTTGGAAATGTGGGGGAGGGGTGGCGTTTTGAGTTGGCACAATAGCTGAGAAGTCCTAAGAGCATTTGTCCCTACCCTGTACAATTTTTAGATAAAAGTCCAAGTTGATCTGGATGAACAATAGGATTTTGCTATTCCTTATATAAAATAGGCAAAGCAAATTCCTGTGAGGGTTTTGGACTCAGTTCCAAGAGAGGATTGAAAAAGTGGGAAACTGGAATTTAAGAACCACATTATTGCAGTGGTAATCCACTAAAGCATGAGATTTTTTTTTTTTTTTAAGTAAGCTCTATGCCCAGCATGGGGCTTGAACTCACCACCCCAAGATCAAGAGTTGTATGCTCTACTGAACGGAGCCAGCGAGGTGCCCCAGCATTAGATCTTTTAAAAAGCATTTGTTTTTAATTTCAAGGAAATTTAATAACAAGCACCTTATGGTTTCAACCAAATTGACAGCCTCATCACTCCCTATCACCTTAAAGACAAGAAATTAGCATTGTTTTATTACTGAGCTGTGTCTTTATTATTTTTTCTTTATTTTTTTTTTAAGTTCAGCCAATCAAAGGATAATATTAGAAGCAGTAAAGAACATTTTAAGCACAGACTTTGGAGTAATTCCAATGAGGTTCTGGGCGCAGATCCACCACCTACTTGCTGTATGACCTTGAGCTAGTTTTTTTTTTTTTTTAATTCAAGTTTATTTAAACTGAAAAAAGAGGGGCATCTAGGTGGCTCAGTCAGCTCAGTGTCCGACTCTTGGTTTTGGCTCAGGTCATGATCTCAGGGTCATAGGGTTGATCCCCACATGAGGCTCTGTGCTCAGCAGGGAATCTGTTTGAGATTCTCTCTCTCCCTCTGCCCCTCCCCCCAATAATAAATAAATACATCTTTATTTTTTTTTAAACTTTTTTTTTTTTAAGATTTTGTTTATTTATTCGACAGAGATAGAGACAGCCAGCGAGAGAGGGAACACAAGCAGGGGGAGTGGGAGAGGAAGAAACAGGCTCATGGCGGAGGAGCCTGATGTGGGGCTCGATCCCATAATGCCGGGATCACGCCCTGAGCCGAAGGCAGACGCTTAACCGCTGTGCCACCCAGGCACCCCCATAAATACATCTTTAAACTGAAAAAACAAAACAATTTACCCATTTCTCCCACCCACCTCTGGCAACCACCAATGAGCTTGTTTTTTTGGTTTTGTTGTTTGTTTCTTTTTCTTTTCTTTTTTTTAAAGATTTTATTTATTTATTTGACAGAGAGAGAGACAGCCAGCGAGAGAGGGAACACAAGCAGGGGGAGTAGGAGAGGAAGAAGCAGGCTCCCAGCGCAGGAGCCTGATGCGGGGCTCAATCCCAGAACGCCGGGATCACACCCTGAGCCGAAGGCAGACGCTTAACGACTGTGCCACCCAGGCGCCCCTGTTTGTTTCTTGAATCCAGTGTGTAAGAGAGATTATACAGTATTTGTCTTCCTCTGTCTGACTTATTTTACTTATCAAAATGTATGTCCTCAAGGTCTGTCCATGTTGTTACAAATGACAAGATTCCATTCTTTTATGACTGAATAATGTTTCATTATATATTTATACCACAATTTCCTTATCCATTCATTCATTGATGAACACTTAGGTTATTTCCATATCTTTGCTATTGTAAATAATGCTGCAGTGGGGGTATACTTATCTTTTTTTGAGTTAGCATTTTTGTTTTCTTCAGATCAATACCCACAAGTAGAATTGCTGGGTCATATGGTAGTTTAATTTTTAATTTTTTGAGGAACCTCCATACTGTTTTTCTATAGTAGCTACACTAATTTACATTCCCACCAACACAAGGGTTTCCTTTTCTCCACACCCTCACTAACACTTGTTATTTCTAGTCCTTTTTTTTTTTTTTAATTTTTTTATACATTTTTTTTTCATTTAGTTTCTTTTTTTGATCTCAGGGTCATGAATTCGAGCCTTGTGTTGGGCTCCAGCATGGAGCCTACATTAAAAAAAAAAATCGGGGCTGCCTGGGTGGCTCAGTTGGTTATACGTCTGCCTTCAGCTCAGATTATGATCCCAGAGTCCTAGGATCGAGCCCTGCATCAGGCTTCCCTCTCAGCAGCGAGCCTGCTTCTCCCTCTGCCTGCGGCTCCCCCTACTTGTGCACTCTCTCTTTCTCTCTCTGACAAATAAATATATAAAATCTTTTTTAAAAAATGAAAAAAAAAATTCAAAAAGAATCAGGGACCAGGAAGTCTCCAGCTTTGTTCTTCTGTCAAGATTTCTTTGGCTATTCAGAGTCTTTATGGTTCCATAGAAATTTTAGGATTATTTGTTCTATTTCTGTGAAAAATGCCATTGGACATTTAAAAAATATTAATTCTTCCAATCCATGAGCATGGAATATCTTTTCACTATTTGTGTCTTCTTTAATTTCTTTCATTAATGTCTTACAGTTTTCAACATACAAGTCTTTCACCTCCTTGGTTAAATTTATTCCTAGGAATTTTATTCTTTTGATACAATTGTAAATGAGATAATTTCCTTAATTTCTTTCTGATAGTTCCTTACTAGTGTATAAACATGCAATATATGTTTCTGTATTGATTTTGTATCCTGCAACTTTACTGAAATTTTTTAGTAGTTCTAACAGTTCTTTTTTTTTATCAAGTCTTTAGTGTTTTTTACATATAGTATCATGTCATCTGCAAATCTTAATGATTTGACAGTTTTACTTCTTCCTTTCCAATTTGGATGCCTTTTATTTCTTTTTCTTGCCTAATTGCTTTAGCAAGGACTTACAATACTATGTTGAATAAAAGTGGCAAAAGTTGGCATATTTGCCTTGTTCCTGATTGTAGAAGAAAGGCTTTCAGCTTTTACATTTTGTTTTTAAGATTTTTTTTATTTATTTATTTGTCAGAGGGAGAGAGAGATGTGGGACTTGATCCCAGGACCCTGGGATCATGACCTGAGCTGAAGGCAGATGCTTAACCGACTGAGCCACCTAGGCATCCCACAGCTTTTCACATTTGAGTATGATTTTAGCTGTGGACTTATCATATATGGCCTTTATTATGTTGAGGTTCCCTCTATACCCACTGTGTTGAGTTTTTATCACAAATGGATGTTGGATTTTGCCAAATGCTTTTTTTTTTTTTTTTTGCACCTATCAAAATGATTATATTATTTTTACCCTTCATTTTGTGAATATAGTGTATCACATTAAGTAATTTGCAGAGGTTGAACTATCCTTGCATCCCTGGAATAAATCCCACTTGACCAGGTATATGATCCTTTTAATGTATTGTTGAATTTCAGTTGTGTCTTTATATGCCCTTGGTGTTCAATGGCTACTATACTTAAAATGATATGAAAAGTTGCCTATGTCCCATATAAGAAATCTTAGAATTGAATGTTAATGAAAAGTTTTGTTTCCTCTGAAATAATTGATATACTTGTTCTTCTATAGTAATAAAAAAGTACATAGCTAAACATATTTTCCTGACTTTAAAAAGAGGCTCGGCACATGTGGCTAGCTCAGTCAGTGGAGCATGCGACCCTTGATCCTGGAGTTGTGCATTCAAGGCCCATGATGGTTGTAGAGATTACTTAAAAATACAATCTTTAAAAAAAAGAAAAAGAAGCTCAGGGCCAAATTTTGAAGCGTTGTTATAGGAACTATATTGACCTTTCTGGCTTATTTTTAAGTCTTCTATTTGAAGTTTATACTTATGTTGTATATGCTTTTTGTTTAAAAATCTCCTCATAGGGGCTCCTGGGTGGCTCAGTCGTTAAGCTTCTGCCTTCGCCTCAGGTCATGATCCCAGGATCATGGGATCGAGCCCCACATCGAGCTCCCTGCTCGGTGGGGAGCCTGCTTCTCCCTCTCCCACTCCCCCTGCTTGTGTTCCCTCTCTCGCTGTCTCTCTCTCTCTGTCAAATAAATAAAATAAAATCTTAAAAAAATAAAATCTCCTCATAGTCTTTATGGAAAGAAGCAAGACATAATTAATTTACAAACAAATTGGAAACTTAGGGTGGGAATTTGGTTTGATTCAACCAAACTAGTCACTTGAATAATAATTATTATAATTGTATATTACTTTTGGATAAAAAACCTTTTATATTCTTATTTTGTGCTTTTTTATTGTTTTCTTTCAGAGTGGGTTCCACCTCAACCAGAATATTTCTATCAACCTACAGGAAATGAAAAGTTACCAGAAATTGTAGGAGAAGAAAAAGGCACAGTTGTCTATCAATTAGATTCAGGTATTGTTATTACACTGAACAGTTAATGATTAATCATGACAAAATTATAATAAATACATTTCTATAATATCGTTGGTTTTTAAAAATCTGTAGTTTAATGATAAATAAACTGTCTTTCCAGACCAACCGGAATAGGAATCCTGATATTCATGGCCAATCAGCTTTAAAATTTAATTGTTTTGGGGCGCCTGGGTGGCACAGCGGTTAAGCGTCTGCCTTCGGCTCAGGGTGTGATCCCAGCATTATGGGATCGAGCCCCACATCAGGCTCCTCCGCTATGAGCCTGCTTCTTCCTCTCCCACTCCCCCTGCTTGTGTTCCCTCTCTCGCTGGCTGTCTCTATCTCTGTCAAATAAATAAATAAAATCTTTAAAAAAAATAAAATAAAATAAAATTTAACTGTTTTTTTAAAATGACAGTTTAAATAAATAAATAAATAAATAAGATTTTTTTCAAAGTTGCAACCCCACTGAAAGGATAGAAAGAGGTGATTATAATCTAAATTTTGTTAAATAAAACAAACTTTATAATTTTTTTGTTTTAACATTACTTTAAAGATAAAATTTCAATCATAACCTTTTCTCTAATTACTACAATATTTTTTTTCCTTCTTAAGTTAATTCACCCATTCCAATTCTTCTCAAACTTATGATTTTTTTTATGTTTAAATCTGGAAGGATATACCAAAAATATTATATGGCGTATACTTTCTCTTTTTTGTTTTCTCCTTTACCTTTTTTAAAATTAATAAATAGGTGCTATTTTTTTTTTTAGAATTAAGATTGTAAATGTTTTCAGACGTTCTGTGTGGAATATCATTTGTTTGTCAACATGCTTTTAAATTAGAGCTTACGTGGGTACAAACACTATGTGTGAAGCCAAGGGCACAGCCATGCAGCAAAAGGAAATGCGCTATACCACCTTGAAGGTCTTTACAGAAATCTGATGTTTAAAATTAAAAATCTCAGCAAGGACGGTTGAAAATCTGAATATTCATTATTGTTAATCTAGAATGGCATCGGACACACAGAGTTCAGTAAATATTGGCTGGATGCATGGAGCCTAAGTGGAACGTGCCCTAAGTATGTCCGTCTCATCCGCAGTGCCCACCGAAGGTTCCTATTTCACCAGTTCCAGAGTGGGAGGCAAGCGAGGGATCATCAGGGAGCTTGCCGTCGCGCTGCAGGGACCCGAGGATAATACTCTCCTGTTTGAGTCTAGGTTTGAGAGCGGGAATCTGCAAAAAGCCATCAGAGTGTGAGTAACGGGAATTTCCCCAAGGGGGATAGCTGGAGTGACTGACCCATGTCTTCAGGAGTCACGCTAGGAGTCAGGAGTGTTTGGGGGAGCCTGGGTAGCACAGTCGTTAAGCGTCTGCCTTCGGCTCAGGGCGTGATCCCGGCGTTATGGGATCGAGCCCCACATCGGGCTCCTCCGCTGGGAGCCTGCTGGGAGCCTGCTGGGAGCCTGCTGGGAGCCTGCTGGGAGCCTGCTTCTTCCTCTCCCACTAACCCTGCTTGCGTTCCCTCTCTCGCTGGTTGTCTCTCTGTCAAATAAATAAATAAAATCTTTAAAAAAAAAAAAAGGAGTCAGGAGTGTTTTTGAAAAAGAGAGAGGTGGTGAGAAATGGTCATGAGGAGGAAGAAGAGTGGAATAATTGTGACTCATTTTCCCCCAGAGCAAAAATTTATCTACATTGTTTTTTCTGCTTGTGAAAGAAATTAGTGCTCATTTAAAATTTGTATTAATAGAGGCACCTGTCAGGCTCAGTCAGTAGAGCACATGACTCTTGATCTCGGGGTCATGAGTTCAAGCCCCACCTTGCGAGTAGCAATTACTTAAATAAATAAAACCCTTTAAACATTTTTTGTATTAATAAACATGCATAGCATTAAAAAAATGAAGTTCTATAGGGACGTCTGGGTGGCTCAGTCATTAAGCGTCTGCCTTTGGCTCAGGTCATGATCCGGGCATCCTGGGATCGAGCCCTGCATCAGGTTCCCTGCTCAGCAGGGAGCCTGCTTCTTCCTCTCCCACTCCCCCTGCTTGTGTTCCTTCTCCTGCTGTCTCTCTCTGTCAAACAAATAAATAAAATCTTTTTTTAAAAAAATGAAGTCCTGTAATCATACCTCTCCAGATACAGCAACTGTTAACAGTTCAGTATATATGCAATAATTTTCCCCCTCTTTCTGTGTATGTATAATATACAGAAATTATTTATTTATTATTTTTTAAAAGACTTTAGTTTATTTGACAGAGAGAGAGACAGACAGAGAACACGCAGGTAGAGCAGCAGAAGGAGAGGGAGAAGCAGACTCCCTGCGGAGCAGAGAGTTGGATGCGGGGCTCCATCCCAGGACCCTGGGATCATGACGTGAGCCGAAGGCAGACACTTACCTGACTGAGCCACCCAGACCCCCCAGAAATTATTTATTTTTAAAAATAAGATAATGATATGCATACTGTTTTACAAATTGCTTTTTGCCACTTACTAAATTTTAGATGTTTTGCTATGGCAGTACCACAGATTTATCTAATTATTTTTAATAATTCGTATTATTCTTTTTCTTTTTAAGGATTTTATTTAGGGATGCCTGGGTGGCTCAGTTGTTTTATTTATTTGTCAGAGAGAGAGTGAGAGAGAGCATAAGTGGTGGGGGGAGGCGGCAGGCAGAGGGAGAAGGAGAAGCAGGTTCCCCGCTGAGCAAGGAGCCTGACAAGGGCTTGATTCCAGGTCCCCAGGATCACAACCCAAGCCCAAGGCAGATGCTTAACCAACTGAGCCACCCTAGTACCCCCCAAATAAACTTTATTTATTTTTTTAAAAGATTTTATTTATTTATTTGACAGAGAGAGACAGCGAGAGAAGGAACACAAGCAGGGGGGAGTTGGAGAGGGAGAAGCAGGCTCCCTGCTGCGCAGGGAGCCTGATGCGGGGCTCAATCCCAGAACGCCCGGATCATGACTGAGCCACCCAGGAGCCCCCCAAATAAACTTTCTTTACCCAAATTTCTGTCAGCCTAATAGTATGAGTTGGGGAACTACGTAAATTAGAGAATTAAGGCTTGATATAGTTGACTTTCCTGTTGTAATATGATCTATTTTTGCCAGGGGGAAACAGCACTGTTTTGGACTTGTTTTTTGAGGGGGGGATGTGGGGTGACAGAGATACTCTTCTATTTTCTCCATTACAGAGATACCTATGAGTATGAACTCACCTTGCGAACTGACCTCTACACAAACAAACACACTCAGTGGTTTTATTTTCGTGTTCAGAACACTAGAAAAGATGCCACCTACCGCTTCACCATTGTCAACTTGCTAAAACCCAAGAGCCTTTATACCACAGGGATGAAGCCACTCATGTACTCCCAGTTGGATGCCGACACCCACAACATTGGCTGGAGGAGAGAAGGAAACGAAATCAGGTACTACAAGAACAACACGGGTGATGGGCAGCAGCCCTTTTACTGTCTCACGTGGACCATTCAGTTTCCACATGACCAGGACACTTGCTTCTTCGCACACTTCTACCCGTACACGTACACGGACTTGCAGTGCTACCTGCTGTCGGTGGCGAGCAACCCCGTCCAGTCTCAGTTCTGCAAACTCCGAACTTTGTGCAGGAGCCTAGCAGGAAACACCGTCTACCTGCTCACCATCACCAACCCATCCCGGACCCCGCAAGAGGCGGCGGCAAAGAAAGCTGTGGTCTTGAGCGCCCGAGTCCACCCTGGAGAAAGTAATGGCTCGTGGATCATGAAGGGCTTTTTGGACTTCATCCTTAGCAACTCCCCAGATGCCCAGCTCCTCAGAGATATCTTTGTCTTCAAAGTGGTTCCCATGTTAAATCCAGATGGAGTGATTGTGGGGAATTACCGGTGTTCACTGGCGGGAAGGGACTTGAACAGGCATTATAAAACCATTCTGAAGGAGTCTTTCCCTTGCATCTGGTACACCAGGAACATGATCAAAAGGTGAGTCCCTTTATCTGCTGATCTCCCTCCGAATGCTGTGAGCACCGTCTGATGGTGTGAGGGCCCTTCTCATGTAGGACTCAGGCGCGGCTTCGGAGACCGTCTTTACTGCTCTGTTTGCAGTCATATGGGTGTGTCCAGTTTCAAACTTTTAAGTCCTGTTTTATTTTTTTATTTATTTGTTTACTTGAGAGAGAGCGAGCGAGCACAAGCAGGGGGAGAGGCAGAGGGAGAAGCAGGTTCCCCACCGAGCAGGGAGCCCAAAGTGGGGCTTGATCCCAGGACCCTGGGATCATGACCTGAGCCAAAGGCAGATGCTTAACTGACTGAGCCACCCAGGCACCCCAAGTCCTGTTTTATCTTTGGGTTGAAACTGAACATGCAACATTTCAGCTAGAGGCATTTCACTTAGAAGTGAAACAATGGAATAGAGAGTTCAGAAGTCAGAGAAGTTTATAGGCCTTTGGCATGATGCCTGTGTACCTAACAATTAGGCAGTGTTTGTGTAGAGGCAAGAGGTGGTACTCTCAGTGCTTTACACATGGGACCCATGTAGTCTTCACATTAACCATCTGATGCTGGCACAGTCAGTATCCCCAGTATGTAAATGGTGAGGAAATTAAGGTCCCAAAAGGTCAAGCAAACTTGCCCAAGGTCATAGAGCTAAAAAGTGACAAGAGTAGATATTTGAACACAGGCTCTCGGGTCCCTGAGTCTGAGTTCTTTATTACCTCTTATATTGCCTCTTGTAAAGAGAGAATAGTAAATAAATCAGTTAATATTTTCCAAGCTTCCGGGGCGCCTGGGTGGCACAGCAGTTAAGCGTCTGCCTTCGGCTCAGGGTGTGATCCCGGTGTTCTGGGATTGAGCCCCACATCGGGCTCCTCCGCTATGAGCCTGCTTCTTCCTCTCCCACTCCCACTGCTTGTGTTCCCTCAATTGCTGGCTGTCTCTCTCTCTGTTAAATAAATAAATAAAATCTTAAAAAAATATATATATTTTCCAAGCTTCCGTGAAAGCAGTTGAAGGCTATGGTGTCATGGCACCCACCTTACTAGAAATGGAACCACAGCACGGAAGAATATGTGGACGGGCACGCCTCATCACCATATCTGCGTGAGAGGGTGGGAGTCGTGTGGGGCTGGCGGGCAAAATGGCTAAGAGCACGTGTTGGGGAGTCAGACAGGCCTGGCTTTGAGACCTAGTGTTACCACGGGCTGACTCTGTGACCTTGGAAGTGATTGTACCTCTCTGCGCTTCAGTTTTCCCGCCTGTCGAGTGCGGCTAAGCTCGCCTGCCTTGGGTGGTTAGCTGTGAGGATTAAATGAGAGGATCCATGTCATCTGTTTAGCGCGGTGCCCTGCACGTTGTAAGTGTGTGGCATTACTGTCCTCTTCCTATCATCATCATCATGGAGAAGGTGACCGTGTTTGCAAGACTGAGTAGGTGCCTGGGTGAGGAGGAGATAGAGGAACTGAACCTTACAGAAACGGGCCCTGGAAAGTCAGGGACCCAGGCTTTCTTTCTCATTTTCATCCCGACTCTTATAGCCCCTCTACTTCGGTCCCTTTTTCCCCAGGGCTGCCCCAGGGTGGGCTTTCTTTCAGTAGATTTCCTCCACTTCCTTGTCAGCTTACACAAGGCCTATCCACCACCCCCCTCCACATCGGTGCATTTTCCTCTCAAGTCCCTCTGACTGGCAGGGGTGAGGAGTGCTGGTAGCATGTTTACAGCAGTGGCTGACAATGGGGATAGGGTCTTCTGAAGGGGTTGACATTTTCTTTAGAGGGACGGTAGCAACAGACATACTTACAGAAGAGACTGTAAAAGATCCTTGATTATCGTTATGCATTTGGATGGCCACTGAGTCCTTTGTTTGCCCCCCTCAATAGGCTTCTGGAAGAAAGGGAGGTTGTCTTGTATTGTGATTTCCATGGCCACAGCCGCAAAAATAATATCTTCTTGTATGGCTGTAACAGCAACGATCGCAAGTACTGGCTTCACGAGCGTGTGTTTCCTTTAATGTTAAGCAAAAACGCACCAGATAAGGTAAGCACATACGGTAATTTTCCATCCACTAAGGAAGAAAAGGACTCAGTGAATCCTATACGCCCTTTGCATCTCTTTTCATTGTCTTAGATAAATCCCAGCAACCTGGGCCTCAAGAATTTACTCTGGTTTTGTTTTTGTTTTGTTTTTACAATATAGTAACTCAACAGTTTTACACATTATTCAGTGCTCATCGCAATAAGTATACCCTTAATCCCCTTTATCTATTTCATAGGTCCTTCCACCCACCTCCCCTCTGGTAACCACCAGTTTGTTCTCTGTACTTAAGACTCTACTTTTCTGTTTGTCTCTTTTCTCTTTGACTGTTTTGTTTCTTAAATTCCACATATGAGTGAGATCATATGGTACTGGTCTTTCTCTATTTCACATAGCATTATACCTTCTAGATCCACCCATGTTGTTGAAAATGATAAGATAGCATTCGTTTTTATGGTTGAGTCATATTGTAGATATAGACCACAGCTTTATCCATTCATCTATTAATGGACACTTGGGTTGCTTCCACATCTTGGCTATTATAAGTAGTGCTGCAATTAACATATGGGTCCATATATCTTTTTGAATTAGTGTTTTTGTTTTCTTTGGGTCAATACCCAGTAGTGGAGTTACTGGATCATATGGTGATTCTATTTTTAATTTTTTGTGGAACCTCCATTTTGCTTTCCACAGTGGCTGCACCAGTTTGCATTCCTACCAACACTGCATGAGGTTTCCTTTTTCTCTACATCCTCGCCAAAAAAGACATCCTTTCTTGTCTTTGAGTCTAGCCATTCTGATGGGTGTAAGGTGATACCTCATTGTGGTTTTGATTTGTATTTCCCTGATGATGAGTGATGTTAAGGATCTTTTTATGTGTCTGTTGGCCATCTGGATGTCTTCTTTGGAAAGGGACTTCGAGAATTTAGGAAGGTGTGACTTTAAGAATCACTCTGTGTAGAGGGCACCTGGGACACTTTACTGACTGAGCCACCCAGGAGCCCCAGGGATCTCTTTCTTTAAATAAAATGACATCCAAATATGTGTCTTGTAAAAAATAATAATAAAAAATAAATTTTTTAAATGATATCCAAAACCCAGTATCTAAACCAATTAAAAGCAGAACTACCCTAATTGAAGACAGAGGGCTTGGGCTTGGAACCTTGCCCATTCTGCCTCTTTCAGTCCTTGTGGGAGGCTCCTCAATAGAACCCCTGGATCCCAAGGTGCATGACTTAAAAACCACTAGGTGGTGAGATACCTACCAACTGTAAAGCACTTTCAGCAGGANAAGATAGGTTGGGATGGGTGCCAAGTATATGTTACAAAGCCCAAGTAAGGAAAGAGGGTTGGGGTGGTCATAAAAGACAGTGGAGGATACTGAACTCCAAGCCGAGAACATTATGTAAGAGGGAGTGAGAATTCCAGGCAGAGATTACAGGGGTGAGGCATACCCGAATCCTAGATAGAGGATAAACCCAACTGGATCAAAAGGCTCAAGTTGGGGAGGGGTAGAAATAAACCTTAAAAAAGTCAGCTAGTGTCTTGAATGCCAAAGTAAGCCAGCATTCCCAAACAGGAGTTCAAGGCACCCTAGTCCTGCAAAATGTCCCGGGAAAGGTGGGGAAGGGAAAGAAAGGTCACGGGCAGTAAGAAACAGAATCTACTCTCTCCCCTTTGGAGACTCAGAGTCTACGATAACACACTAAATGCTCTGAGAGGTCCTGCACAGGAAGTCTGTGTAATTTGGTTAGTCCTTTCTCCTCCTGACCAACATGACCACAGAACTCATTTTCTCCTCTGTAATACCTGTTAACATCCCGTAGAAGTACTATTTTATGGGACATACTTTAGGAAATGATATATAGACCCCCAGGAAACCATTCTTATATCATATTAATGAATGTTAGGCATCGTATGTTTGCCAATTTATGTTTAACGGAGGGTTTGGGTTTCTCTTTAGTTCTCTTTTCATAGTTGTAACTTTAAGGTGCAAAAGTGCAAGGAAGGAACGGGCCGAGTTGTGATGTGGCGCATGGGGATCCTCAACAGCTACACCATGGAGTCAACCTTTGGGGGGTCCACCCTGGGTAAGCTCTCTTCTGTACGTCACAGGTCAGCATGACAAGGGGAAGCCAAGCAAAGCACTGAGGGCATGAAATCCCTTTGAATTCTGGAGAGATGATTGACCTAGAGGGTTTTCCCAACTGCGCCTTCTGCTGAATCTGACCAACCTACATAGGAGGGCGTAAAGTAGCGTAATACTTGACGGGACAGTATAGCGTAGTGGCTGCTCGGGACCTGGAATCAGGCAGATGTGGGTTTGACTTTCAGCCCCATTTACAAGTGGTTGATCCTCGCCGAGTTACTTAACTCTGTGAACCTCTTTTTTTTACCTGGCAATAACAGTAGTACCCGCCTTGTAGGTCCTGCCTAATGAGATATTGCATGTAAAGCCCTTGGCATAGCACCTACCACAGAGTAAAACTTCAGCAACTATGGCCATCACGATTGCAGACTTATTCATTGTCAAAGATTCTTCTGAACCAAACTAGAACTAGAGGGAGAAAGACTCTGTCCAGAAGCACAATATTCTAGAATCAGAGGTGGTGGTGTTTAGGAGATATTCATAAATTAGATTGCATTTGCTCATTAGGATTCAATAAGAAATGTTTACGGATTTTTTTTTTCAGGCAATAAAAGAGATACTCACTTTACCACTGAGGATCTAAAGTCCCTAGGTTACCATGTTTGTGACACCCTTCTGGATTTCTGTGATCCCGACCGAACCAAGGTAAAATGGGCTTTCAAGAAATGTGGTGATGCTACTGTGATCAGTTTCACATGGGTTCAAGGTCAGTTCAGTGAGATTATAGGTGGTCTTTATTTTCCTCCTAATATCATTCTGAAGTTTTTATTATCGATAGAAGTAAGAAAGCCCCCAGGCTGCACACTGTCCGTAAGTGGTAAGACCTCATAACTCCCCAAGAAGGTGGAAGCCTTCATGCCGACTATCTGTCAGCACACCTCTCCCTCACTTTGCTTTTCAGAAAAGCAAGAGTCCCTTCTCTTCTCCAAAACGAACCCTGCCCTTTGCGCACCTGCCAGCCCCCCACTCCATGGCCTCCCTAAGGTCATGCCTCATTCGTTCCTTCCTCCTTTTTCTGTGTCCTCCAGTTTTTTCATCTTACTTCTTCCTCTCAACGTGTCCTCTCAACACGTGTTCGCAGCTGCCCCTGTCCTGACTCATACACGGGTTTCCTTTGGTTTTGTTTCTCTAGCAGAGAGTCAGGAGGGTATTTCTATTGCCCTTCATCGCTCAGCTTCTTAAAAGGGAGTCTGCGCTCCTGGGCTCGATCTAACTCCCCTCTCGTGCCCCCTCTCAGATGGCCCTGGGGACACTGATACAGACGGCTCTGGATGCAGCTGTTTAATAAAACATATTTAAAGGAGAATTCGAGCACAACATGGCCTGTTAAATCTCATCTGCTGTGGCCCAAAATCTGAACAACCCCATTCTAATATTTCCTTCCTTGCTATTCAAAAAAAAAAATAAAATAAATCAGACCTTTGCATTATTTAAAAAGTTTATTATTGCCTGGAGCCAGGGAAAAGTGCCTAAAGCAGTGTTCACTTGCTGTTCTGCCTTACAGACAGTTACTACAGCTCATGTAATTTGTATGATAACATGTCCTTACTAGCAGAGGTGACAGCCCACTCATCTTTATGTCCCCAGCAATAAATAAAGTGCCTTTCAGCATATACCTAGTAAATATTTGATAAATAAATAAATGAATAATCAAAAATGTTCTTTTTTTCACTTCCACAGTTCATGCAGTGTTTAGCAGAGCTTAAAGAACTCTTACGAGAGGAGATCCATAAGAAATTCAATGAACTTGGACAAGATATGGATTTAGAAGGAAGTTGGAGTGACATCTCTTTGTCTGACATTGAATCCAGGTAACAAACTTCATTTCAAAAAAAAACCAGAGAAGTTCTGTATTTTTTAATTGTTTTTGTTTGCTCTGTTGTTTCATTGGTTTTGAACCTCAGGTGCAAAATACTGAATAAAGCATGGCACACTTAAATATATTTCATTTCTTCAGCAACGATGTATTGAGTACCTGTTCTTTGACAGCCTCATTTCTAGGTTAGGGAGATGGGCAGGCAGTATGTGTAGGGCCTTTAGGCAATTAATTGTAAAGCCTTTGTCTTTTACTCCATGGGAGGTGGAGAGCCTTTAGAAGGTTTTAAGTAGAGAAGTGTCATGTTCTGACTTGGGTTTTAGTTCAGTAGGAATATCCTGGCTGCTATGTGGAAAAGAGATCGTGAAGAGGAAAGGCGTAAGCAGGAAGATTCATTAGGAGGGTCTTGCAATGATACAGGTAAATACAGATGGTGGTCTAGACCTGAGTAGTGTAGTGGTTGAGGGTGTATGAATTGGTTGGATTCTAGATATATTTTGAAGTCTCAAACATTAGGATTTTCTTATGGATTGGATATGGAGCATAAGAGAAAGAGAATGAGTCCATAATTGGTTAGATGAAGTTGCCTTTTACGGAGATGGGGAAGATAAAGGGGGTGGAGAAGTTTAGGGGCACAATGAAGATCCGGAGGCTAGTGTTAGGCACGTTCAGTCTGAGATGTCTTTTAGACATCTAAATGGAGATGTTGGATGGGCAGCTGAATATATGAATCTGGAGTTCAGTGGAGAGGTCAAATAGGGTCATCATTGGATAGATGATATTTAAACTTGAGACTAGGGGTCCTGGGGTGTCTCAGTTGGTTAAGCATCTGACTCTTGGTTTTGGCTCAGGTCATGTTCTCAGGGTTATGAGATCAAGCCCCACATTGGGCTCCCTGCTCAGTGCAGAATCTGCTTGAGATTCTCTCCCTCTCCCTCTGGCCTTCCCCCCCCACCTCCCCGCTTGTGTGCACACACTTTCTCAAATAAATAAATAAAATATTTTAAAAAATACAAAGATAAATAAACCTTAAGACTAGATGAGATCCCAAGGGACTAAGTGCAGATAGAGCAAAGAGGAGGTCCAAGTCTAAGCTGGATACCACAGGTCTAAGAGGTCACAGAGATAAGTAGGAGCCAGGAAGTGAGGTAAAAAGTCCAGGACCCCACAATGGCCTCCAGGCTATAGGATCTAGCCCCCCGATACCTTATAACCTCCACCCTCACCCTCTCACACACTGCTATAGCTACACTGGCCTCCTCACTCTTCTTCAGACTTGCCACACCCTCTTCTACCTCAGGGCCTTTGCACTAGCAGTCCCAGCTGCCTAGAATGCTCTTCCCCCAGACATCTACATGGCTCATTCCTCAGACCTCCTTCAGGTCTTTGTTTAAATGTCACCTCTTCCAATATGGCCTACCCCTGTTACTCTAATACTGCCACTTGCTTCCCAGCCTTTGCCTTCCTGCCATTCATTCCCTATCCCCCTGAGGTGCTCTACTTTTTCCCAAAGCCTTTGTCCTTAGATGTCATTTACATCTTTATTGTGTTTATTATGTATTGTCTGTTTCCCCCTATGAGGATATGGGTTCCTCAAGGTCAGAGATCTTTATTTTGTTCATCTCTGTATCTCATGCACCTAGAACAGTACCCAGTCTATAGGGAGAGCTCAATACATATTTGTTGAATTAATGTAGGATCTCAGCCCCACCCTCGTAATCTCCACAAGTATTTTAGGAAGCCCCCAGGTGGGGGGTATCTCACAAGTGTGCAAGAACACCTTCTACTCCAGCTTACTGGCCAAGGTGCCCCAAGCCTGCCCCTGGCGGGCCTCAGTCAGGTTTCTGGGCTGGACATGGCAGTCCTCGGCCAGAGGTGGCGCTGTAGACTGCAGTGGACAGGCGAAGGGGCTGGCTCTCCCTCCTACTCTATGCGGCACATCGACATCTGGGCCCTGAAGCAGTTCTGCTGGCTGAGTTTCCCAAGCGTCTCCTTGGGAACCTTAAATCAGAGCGTCAGGCTAGGCAGTGTGCCCATTCACCAAGTTGCCTCCTCCACTCTCCCAGAATTCTCTGCCTCGCCCTCCGGGATCACTGCACGAACCACGCTTCACTCTCAGCCTCAACAACAGAATGCCCCTGCATGTCAACCCATTAGGATAGAGCCCTGGGGAGTCAGCTCAGAAACAGGGAGACTGCATCCTAGCCGGCTCAGCGGGGGCGCTCTGATACATTCAGTGAAGAAGTATTGAAACCGGTTTGCCGGCGTCTGCATCAGGGAGCCAGCTATCACAAGCCTCCACGGGGCTCCACCTGTCCATTCTCACCATGACGCAGAAAAGCAGACTGAGTGTCCAAGCCCAGTTTGAGTGTGCCCTGGGTGTGCACCTACATGGTCTTCAGCATTTCCTGGGGCACACTGCATCGACTGCTTTTATCCTGTTTATTAAAGTCTTCTGTTATCTCCAAAAGGGACTTCAGAGGCTATTATCCAGTGGCCTCAAAGGCTACTCTTCAGACTAGAAAAGCCTTTCAAGAACAGGGAATTGGGAATTAGATCAGAGAAAAGAAGGCTTTCTTCCCGCTGTCTTACTGTGGGGTTCCTCATTGTGCACCAAAGGGAAGGAGGGGGAGCATGAACAGGATGAAAGGCGTGAGCAAAAGAATGGTTTGAAATGCCATCTTTTCCCAGGAGATCTGAGTTTTGTGCCTAAGACATTTTTTTATACATGGAGGCCATGTGGCAGAGCACAGCTCCCAGTTCCAGCCAGCCACCCCCCAGGAAAGGGGCAAACATAATGTGACACTTGAGCAATGGATGTGACAAAGGCAGCAAGGGTGGATTTTCTGAGCCCTTGTTCATCCTTGCCCCTGCAGGCAGGGGGCCGACAATTTGTGGGGGAAGACTTTCAATCAGGCTGGACACGCATCCACAACTTTTGAAGCAGGAATTGGGATATTGAAAGTAATACTCCTGGTCCTCGACCTACAGATTCCTTGTTATCAAATATGTTTCTGTATATATTCAACACAGTTTTAAAGAGTACCTGGTAGGATCCTTGCTGTCTGAACTGCTACTGGCCAGACAGGAATGAATGAAACAAATCCTGCTTTCAAACAAATCACAGTCCCCTGGTATTGTCCATGGCACACTAAGAATCTTCCAGCCTCTCACGGTCACTGCCGAGGGCAGCTTTGCCCAACTGGCCAGTATTTACTTTGCCACATGGATTGCAAACTCCTTGGGGTCAGGGGCTCTGCCATGTTCATCTCTGTGCTTGATGCACTGGCTGGCATGCGGTACATGTTCAGAATGAATGAATGAACGTGCTTGTCAAGAATTCTTAGTCATTGAAATGCAGGCACTGGGGGCAAGTAGCAGGCTGGATATCCTAATCCCATGCTGCTGGTCTGGTCAATGTTCCTAGACAGTAATAATGGTATTTCCTTTTCCTCTTTCCTTCTGGAAACAGCACCAGTGGTTCTGACAGTTCCCTCTCAGACGGTCTTCCTGTTCACCTACTGAACATAGCACATGAGGTAAGATGGTAGAGACTCTCACCCCCAGGAAGTAGCAGCCATAAGGAAAGTATGACCTTCCTGGATCATTTGGTGGAATGTTACAGCTAAAATCTATAGAAAAGGGGCTCCTGGGTGGCTCAGTTGGTTAAGCATCTGCCTTCAGCTTAGGTCATGATCTCAGTGTCCTGGGATCAAGCCCCGAATTGGGCTCCCTGTTCCACGGGAGCCTGCTTCTCCCTCTACCTGCCCTGCCCCCTGCTTGTGCTCTCTCTCGTTCTCTCTCTGTCAAAATTAAAAAATAAAATATTTTTTAAAAATAAAATAAAATTTGTAGAAAATATAGCAATGGTATCCTAACATGTTACCCTGCCCTGGAGTCTTTCATTTTGTCCTTTATAACTTTCCTTTTAAAAACTAGGGGAAAATCTAAGGGAAAAAATGTGAGGACTCCATGTTTATTACAAAGTTTACTAAAATGAAAAAAGAAGTTTAACTTAAAGTGAAAACCATCTTAAGAGGTAGAGGTTGTTAAAAATGACCCATACTTATTTATTTATTTAAGATACTATTTTGGGGGGGTGCCTGGGTAGCACAGTTGTTAAGCGTCTGCCTTCGGCTCAGGGCGTGATCCCGGCATTCTGGGATCGAGCCCTGCATCGGGTTCCTCTGCTGGGAGCCTGCTTCTTCCTCTCCCACTCCCCCTGCTTGTGTTCCCTCTCTCACTGGCTGTCTCTCTGTCAATAAATAAATAAAATCTTAAAAAAAAAATAAGGTACTATTTTTATACTTATATCTCTGTACCCCAACATGGGGCTCGAAATCACAATCCCAAGATCAAGAATTGCATGCTTCACCGACTGAGCCAGCCAGGCACCCTGACCCATACGTTCTTAAAAAGTGTTTCTTTATTCACGTTGTTGTAGATAGTTTTTTATACTTTCATATATTAAGGGTTTTTTTTTTTTGACCCATCTTGTTCACAGACTTTTTCTTATATAGATGACATAAATCTTTAGAAACAACAAAATATTTGTTGTGGTTCCTTAGGCACATGATTTCCTGGTTGCATGAAGAAATATGTCCATCATAAGTTGAGCTTAAGGCTGTGTCAGGTGCAGCTCAGCCCAATCAGACTGGACCCTATAAGTTTTTCAGCTAGATTTACGACCACATCGGTATAAGCTTCAGCACACCATAGGTCCCTGGATAATTAGTCCCGAGATTCACTTGCTTAATTATTAAAGCCACCTTGTGGTAGTAGCCTAACTGAATCTTTTAAATTTTTTTAAAAATTTTTTCTTTTTTTTTTTTTTTCAGATAGAGGGTGAATGGAGGCAGGGGGTTGAGGGGGAGGAGAGAGAGCCAGAGGTAGCGGAAGAGAGAGAGAATCTTAAGCAGTTAAGCTTAACTGACTGAACCACCTGGGCACCCCAGCCAAACTGATCTTTTTTTTTTTTTTTTAAGATTTTATTTATTTGAGAGAGAAAGAGAACATGAGCAGGTGGAGGGGCAGAGGGAGAGGGAGAAGGACAAGCAGACTCCCTGCCGAGCAGGGAGCCCAATGTGGGGCTCGATCCCAGGACCCTGAGATCATGACCTGAGCTGAAGGCAGATGCTTAACCAACTGAGCCACCCAGGCACCCCCAAACTGAATCTTTTAACAACACACCTCATAATCAATAGTGTTTGTACCTGACATTAGTGCCATAAGTAATCTGGTTTTATATTGTGAAACACAGATACTTGGCTATCGGTATAGTTGCCCCTTTGGTGGTATACCTGTAATAGTGGGATTTGGGGATGTTAAATGGGGAGTGGATTCTGCTACGGAGGTAACTCAGCTGTTTGTTCCCCAAACCAGCAGCAGTTCGGCACCATGGGGTCCACGTACTGGGTTAGCCATCGTGGCTTGAGTGTCGTGTGGAAGAGGGCTCCATGTGGGTGGGCGTACCTCTGGAATCCTCAATGACGACTTTCTCTGTGCTTTCTGGAATAGGTGAATCAAAAGAAGATGTATAAGAAGAGAAAAAAGAAGCCACTTCAGACGAGGAAACAGCGAAATGAACAGTATCAGAAAAATAGTTTGATGAGGGAGTTAAAGTTAATAGACGATGTCCCGGTAAGAAGGCCCTGTTGCCTACTTCTGCTCTGTGGTCAAAGAGCGTTCCATGGAGGGAGCAGGCCAAGGGGATAAAGTTTACTCTAAACCAGAAAGGGAATGTGGAATGGGGATAGAAGGAAGCTGTTTTGAGTTCAGAGCTCTTCCATGGGTCCTCTGGACATCTCTGAGCAGATCTCAGCCTCGGCCCACAGATTCTGTACTACACTCGGGCATGGGTTTTGACCATGGTGGTTACTGGGGAAGTGGTGGCTGGAGCCAGTCCAGACTTGCAGGGTAGCTGAGGTGTCAGGCCTCGTCCAGTATAAGGATGCCAGGCCCCTTTCCAGTCTCCTCCCAGCTGCCACCCCCATGCCATGCCCCCTGCTTCCTAATGACGAAAATGCTTTCAGACATGGAAGTTTTATTGTTGAGTGAATTGGGTCAATTATGACTAATTGCAATGGATCAATTAAAAAATATTCTCTTTGCACTCAATCCTTCCAGGAGAGGGCAGGGTTTGCTTCTACTCTGCAAAAACAGCCTACCTTTTTCAGAAATTCAGAGAATGCCAGTTCTTCCACAATGCGAAATGAAAACCCAAGGTTGAATGAGGTAGTAGTTTTGCTTGCCTTTTTTTTTTTTTTAAACTCATTCATGGAAAATTTATCAAAACTTTTTTTGGTAATATATTTAAAGTGTACAATGTGGTATTTGATATATTTACACACCATGAGAGGGTTCCCACCGCTGAGTTTAATAACACATCTACCACCTGAAGTAGTTACTTTTTTTTTCTTTTCTTTCTTTCTTTCTTTCTTTCTTTCTTTCTTTCTTTCTTTCTTTCTTTCTTTCTTTCTTTTTTTTGCTTCGTTTGGTTTTCTTAATGATTTTTTAAAATTAATACATAATGAATGTGTTATTTGTTTCAGGGGTACAGGTCTATGATTCATCAGTCTTACATAAGACCGAACGCTCACCACAACACAGACTCTCCCCAATACCCATCACCCAGCCACCACATCCCCCCACCCCCCTCCCTCTCCAGGAACCCTCAGTTTGTTTCCTAAGATTAAGAGTCTCTTATGGTTTGTCTCCTTCTCTGGTTTCGTCTTGTTTCACTTTTTCCTCTCTTTCCATATGATCCTCTGCCTTGTTTCTTAAATTCCGCATATCAGTGAGATCATATGATAATTGTCTTTCTCTGATTGACTTATTTCGCTTAGCATAATACCCTCTAGTTCCATCTATGTGGTTGCAAATGGCAAGATTTCGTTTTTTGATGAATGCGTAATATTCCATTGTGTGTGTGTGTGTGTGTGTGTATATATATATATATATATATATATATATATATACCACTTCTTTATTCATTCATCTGTCGATGGACATCTGGGCTCTTTCCATAGTTTGGCTATTGACTTTTTTTTTCTTTAATGAAAGTTTATACCCTTTTACCATCTTCTCCCTATTTCTCCCACTCCCAGCAACGACAATTCTACTCTCCGTATCTATGAAGTTGACCTTTTTTTTAGGTTCCACACATAAGTGATACCATGCAGTATTTGTCTTTCTCTCTCTGGCTGCTTTCACTGAGCATAATGCCCTCCGGGTTCATCCATGTTGTCACAAATGGCAGGATTTCCTTCTTTTTAAAGACTCAACATTATTTGCAGGTGTTTTCTCTCATTCCATAGGTTTCCTTCTGATTCGGCTTGGGGGGGGCTGTTAAAAATTTTTTAAAAGTAAATTCTCTCCCCACCATGGGGCTTGAACTCACAGTCACATGCTCTACCAACTGAGCCAGCCAGGCACTCTTACCTTTTGATTTTGTTGATTTCCTTTGCCGTGCAAAAGCTTTTTAGTTTGATCTAGTCCCACTTGTTTATTTTTGCTTTTGGTGTCAAATCCAAAAAAATCATTGCCAAGACCAATGTCAAGGAGCTTATCCTCTATGTTTTCTTCTAGGAGTTTTATGGTTTCAGGTCTTAAGTTTTTAATCCATTTTGAGTTGACTTTAATGTGTGGTACAAGATGGGGTATGGTTTCATTCTTTTGCATGTGGGTATCTAGTTTTTCTAATACCATTTATTGAAGAGACCATCTTTTCCCCATTGTATATGTTGACTCTTTTGTGAAAAATTAATGGATCGTATATGCATGAGTTTATTTCTGAGCTCTATCCTGTTCCATCTTTGACTCTTTGTTGCAGATTCTCTGATTTTTCCAATTAGCACGTCTCTTCCAGGCTGAAGAACACAATAGGCCTCTATCTGTGTCTCCCTCCTGTCAGTGCCACCAGGAGCAGGGGAACATTAAAATTACTGGGGACATTGACACTACTTTAGATTAGACTCTACTGAAGGCTGACAACCGATGCTGGTGATTTGTGATTTTATACCTAGAACATAAGAACAGGCTGCTGCATGGTCTGCCCATCCCTCCATTCAACAAATTGAACTGTGTAACCACTACATGCTACACCCTCTACTGCCGGAAATGCAACACTGAACAATGTGAGGGACCTTAGAGTCTACTGGGGGTTTTAATAAGGAAGCAGGAAATTACATCACAGAGTAGAATGAAGTAGGAGCACAGAGGAAAGGTGCCCAATCACATTTTAGTACTTTGGAACTGTGTGACTATAAAATCCTTGTTTGGGGTTGGTTTTTTTTTTTTAAGATTTATTTATTTGAGATTGAGAGAGAGCAAGGGGAGGTGTAGAGGGAGAGGGAGAGAGAGAATCTCAAGCAGACTCTCTGCTGAGTGTGGAGCCCTATGTGGGCCTTGATCTCACGACCCTGAGATCATGACCTGAGCTGAAATCAAGAGTTGGATGCTCAACCGACTGAGCCACCCAGGTGCCCCTTTGGGGTTTTTTTATGTATAAAAATAAGTTTCGTGGGTGGCTTAGTCAGAAGAGCATGCCACTTTTGATCTCGGGGTCGTGAGTTCAAGCCCCACGTTGGGTGTAGAGATTACTGAAAATAAAAAATAAACTTTAAAAAAATTTAAAAGTAAGTTTTGATATAATAGTAGATAACTCTTAGTGGGTAGGGTGCAAAATAGGCCCTTCTCATGCAAAATGCTGCCCTGTGGTTAGCAGTGATTTAACGTGGTCCCACTGTGTACTCTGAAGAACCCCACAGAGCACGGCCTGCACTGAGCGCCATTTGGTGTCTAGTGTGGCAGCGGCAAGAGCACAACTTTCAAGTCTGGCTTGAGTTCAAATTCCAGCCTCACTATCATTTTTCATAAGTTACTTAACCACTCTGGGACTCAGTTTCTGTATCTAAAATATTGGGGTAATAATACATACATCATAAACGTTGTTGAGAAAATTAGATGTGAAACTGTGTAAAGTACCTGGCTTTACCTGGTAGGCACTCTGAATATTAGTTCCCTACTTTTCTTCAAATTATTATTCATCTGTGTCTTGCCTGTCTTTCCGTGTGACAGTAGTGTAATGACTTATCATTCAGGAATAAAACACCCTCAGTGTCTATTCCGTGTAATCCCACTTGTGCAAGTGGAAACTATAGTGAGAATGTGTTCCTTTTTCTCCATCACAGCTCCATGGAAGAGACAAGGGCACCTCCCTGGACCCACCAAAAATGACCTCCTTGATTCCGACGAAGAGTAGAGAGAGAATGCAGGTATTTCATTCTACTGTGTATACATCTGTGCCAGCAGCTAATGTGATTTGGCTTTCAGGTGTGTGGCGTGATTTGGAGGGATGGTGATCGCAGTCCACAGTTTCACCTTCTAGGATTTGCTCCGTCAGGTGAACGTCCAAGCCACCGACCACCAAGGAACACAGCCCACAGGGTGCCGCGGGATGGGAGGAATCCCACCTGGAGCTAAGAGCTTGCCCTGGAGAATTGAGTTTCATTTTAGCACACAGGTGTTAGGCGGCTGTTATTTCGCAAGCCCATGGCAGCAGTTGAGGTCACGTGATAGTGAATAATGCAGCGGTTCTCAACCCTAGGAGATGTTAACAACACACCGGGGTGCCGCCTTCGGTCGTGAGCTGTGCCTCACGTCCAGAGTTACCAGAGATCGTTCAGTACTGAGGTTTGTGAGTGATTTGCTTTTTTAAAGGAGTAAGTTAGAATGAGTTAGTATTTATCCCGCTAATACCATCTCTCTTGCTCATTTGCATTTTCTTTCTTGAGAAGGAGGAACAAGAGGTGGAGAAATAGCTAGCAAGCTGTCGTGTCAGATAGCCCTGGGGATGTCTATGGGAGGGTGCTGCTCGCATGCGTCCGGGGCGAGCAAAGATTGAGAACCACTGGACTAACGTGGGTATACTAGATAGAGAATGGACAGTTCTCCCAAGGGGAGGTCTCTCCGGTCTTCCCAAGGCTGTTGTTCGGGACTTCTCAGATCGGTGCTCCCGCTTACCCATCAGTATCTTATGGAGACCCTACGAGATGCGGGGCCCCTTGAGGACTGTAAGACATGACCCCTCCCTTAAAGCAACAATCCTCTAGGAGGAGTGACAAGATATAGTCCAATCACCATGGCATCACAGAGCCTGGAGAGCAGTGGGAAGACAGGTGTAGGTAAATTCAAATCAAAGAGGATTTTTGTCCCAAAAGGCAGGTGAGCCACGATCTGCCCCCTCTCCTCTGAGGCATTCACTGCAGGAGGTCTCCAGGTTGCTGAAGCCACATGCCACAGTTGGAACCTGCTAGTTAGGCCACAACATGTAACCAGGGAATCAGTTAAACCTGATGTAGCAGGTGAACGCCATCCAGGCTTTTACCTTTACTTCCAATTTCTTTTTTTTTTAAAGTATTTTATTTGTTTAAGAGAGAGAGAGGAAGTAAGAGAGAGCACAAGCAGGGATGGGGCAGAGAGAGAAGCAGACTCCCACTGAGCAGGGAACCCAACATGGGGCTCAATCTCAGGACCCTGAGATCATGACCTGAGCCAAAGGCAGACGCTTAACCTACTGAGCCACCCAGGCATCCCCACCTTCCATTTTCTTACGATTTCTGGTGGAGCCTTTCTCTAGCAGAGACATAGGCATTTAACTTGCAGGCACAGTCAGATAAGCAGAGTCACAAACAGTGGGGCAGTCTCCTATCTTGATAGATCATATTCTCTTTGTGTAATGTCTCTAGAGAGCTTGTGAAATGCAGTCACTGAACTCAGGGCCATCAAGAACTTTCCTCCAGCTCTCTGGAGGCCTAGGCCAAATGCTTGATTCAGCTCTGCCCTGGAACCACATCAACTACTTTGTACTTTGGTATTTGGGGGAAAATGCAAATATTTCTCACTAACTCCTTGTAAAACCAACCCCAACCCTAACTGTAACTTTAGAAATTGCAACCTAAAGTGATTCAACTTTTATATCTTGTTTGCACAGACTGAGAAGCCAGGATTCACAGTGTCGTGCTCTCCAAAGAGAAGCACAAATCCCAGCCAAGAGCCGGTTCCAGATATGAAGCCAAACTGGTCCAGGAACAGATATCCTGCCACAAAGAGGGGCCGCGCCACCATGACACTGTACCCATCCCTGCACATATACACGTACCCATAGGCGGCCATGTTTTGGGTTAGACACACTTTGCAATGAGGGGAGTTGTGTGATCGGGAGCCGCGTTAACGCGCTGTACTGCGTTGTGTGTCCGTCGTGCACTGACCTTACACTATGTGCTTACGTCTCGTGCCTGCCCTCACGACACATACCTCGTGAATTAGATGACTTTTTTCATGAAGTAAAATTTTATAATGTATAGAAAAGCTTCCTTTATCAGAAATTGAAGTGTGTGCTCATGAACCTACAGCACAGACGTACCTCATTTTAACCAATAGAAATTCTCTCTAAAATTATGTGCAAATCCATTTTAACAGCTCAAATTCTATTTTAAACATATTCTGGGAGTGCGCTTTGTTTAAAAAAAAAAGTCTTGCTTGAACGCTTTCTGGCAATGATCGGTCAGTCAGTGATTTATCAGCTGGCTCATGCTGAGGTGTTACCACAGCGAGAAAACAATTCACGTCTTAGCCGGAGTTTCGTATGACATATATTATGTTCAACACGGTTACATACATTTTTTAACCCACTGATTAAAATTCTTTCTCTCCAGCCAGTTGTTTCCTTTGATCGGTTAACTACATCACCTTATGTGAATGGGTGTTTTATATTTTTAGATCTCTCGCGAGCACCAAGCACAGCCTGTCGTGTCCACATGCCGGGGCCGTGTGGAACGGTCACTCTAGTTCATCCCAGGCCTCCTGCTTTCACTTTCCCCTCTGCCTGTCACCTTGGATTGAAAGTTTCCCGGTGTATTTTTCACGATCACTTGTAAACTCCTTCAGCCGCCACCACGACCTGGATGACTAATGATGAGAACCACATGGCAGCACAAATTTTAGTACAATTCCAGTGTCTGTGCCTTTTTTTTTTTAATTAATAGATTTTATTTTGAGAACAGTTTTAGATTTACAGAGAAATTGAGGACACAGGACAGAAAGTTCCCAAATACTGCCCACCCCACCCCATGCCTCACACACTGCGTGAGTCTTTTTCAAGGTGATGATACCTGCCTGAGCTCTTTTTTGTTTGTTCGGTTTGGTTTCTAATATGGAACGCGTCACGAATTTTCGTGTCTTCCTTCTGCAGGGGCCATGCTCATCTTCTATCTCTCTCTCCTTTAGTGTGTGTGCTGCCAAAGCCAGCCTCTGCCCTTCTATTCCATACCTTACACCCTAAACCCTAAACTCACACCCGAAAACTCCGCATTTTAAGTATCTAGAAAGCACATAGCCAAAACCCTACTTTTTGTCCCTAAGAAGAAACCCTCCAAGGACAAGTCCACAGTTAAACAACTGCTGAGGGCAAACCTTCGAAAGTTGTTTGGAAATACTTGTTTTTGCTTCAGATAATTTTAAAGAAAGTTTATAAAGAGCACCCCAGTATGATAATATTTTTGGGATCAAAAATCAGAATATGCAGGGGCACCTGGGTGGCTCAGTCAGTTAAGCCTCCAACTCTTGATTTCAGCTCAGGTCATGATGTCCACGTTGTGGGATCGAGCCCTGCATCGGGCTCTGTGCTCAGCAGAGTCTGCTTGTCCCTTTCCCTCTACTATTCTCCCTACTCATGTGCTCTATGTCTAAAATAAATTAAAAAATAAAATCTTAAAAAATAAAATAAGTTAATCTAAAAAAAATCAGAGTATGTGATCAGATTTCCCCCCAAACTTATATGAGATTTATTTTTCATAAAACATGCCTTTTTATATTCAACACTGAGATTTTATGGTCTGAGATGACTGGTAATAGTGAGTTGGTGACAATGTATAGAAAATAATCATAATATAGTTATTGTACTTCACTCATTAGACTATTTTGAGTGATGGCATGAAATTTTGGCTGCTTAAGCCATCAAGATCTGTGGGGTTATGATCAGATTTTTTAAAGTACTTTTTTTTAAAGATTTTATTTATTTATTTGACAGAAGTAGTAAGAAGGAACACAAGCAAGAGGAGTGTGAGAGGGAGAAGCAGGCTTCCCGCCGAGCAGGGAGCCCGATGTGGGGCTCGATCCCGGGACCCATGACCTGAGCCGAAGGCAGACGCTTAATGGCTGAGTCACCCAGGCACCCCTAAAGTACTTTAAAAAAAAAAAAAGATTTTATTTATTTGAGAGAGAGAGAGCAGAGTGGGGAGAGGGGCAGAGCTGCAGAGGGGGAGGGAGAGGGAAAGGGAGAGAATCTCAAGCAGACTCCAAGCTCAGCACAGTGCCCAACACAGGGCTCGATCTCACAATCCTGAGATCATGACCTGAACCTCAATCAAGAGTCGGACGCTTAACCGATTGCGCCACCCAGGCGCCCCTGTAAGTACTTTTTGAAAGTAAAACCTTCCTGAGGTGGGGCAGGGAGGAAAGCTTCGTCAGATGTGGTTTGGACACTCAGATATTGAAGCGGCAAAAAGGAGAGAATCCATGCAGCCCAGGCACAGCTAGTAAGCTAGTCATTGCCAAAATGCGGTGCAGTTCAAGTTTGAGCCGGGCTCAGCTCACGGGCCTGCAGCAGAGCAGCTGTTTGTTTTCTCTAGAATAGAGTCAAGCTTTCCTGCTCCGATGATTAGGAAGAATTGCCCCACCCAGCATTTACATGCTGAGCCCCTGGTGCCTGTCATTTCCCATTGTGCTTTTCCTTTTTAAAAAAACATTTATTTGAGAGAGAGCACAAGCAGGGGGAGTGGCAGGCAGAGGGAGAAGCAGGCTCCCTGCAGAGCAGAGTTAGATGCAGGGCTCGAGCCTGGGACCTGAAGGCAGATGCTTCATGGACTGAGCCACCCAAGTGCCCCTCGTTGTGCTGTTGGTAGGAGGTTGCGAGGGTACCTCTAGCTGGAAACTTTAAAATGACAAACTAAGGGGCACCTTAGTGAAGCGTCTGCCTTCAGCTCAGGTCATGATCCCAGGATCCTGGGATACAGTCCCACATCGTTCTCCCTCTACCTCTGCCTCTCTCTCTGTCTCTCGTGAATAAATAAATAAAATCTTTAAATAAATAAAATGACAAGATCATTGATTCTGTGTGGACATACAAATCTCATTCTGCAGGACAAACAACGCAAAGCCTCTTGATCACTAAGAGTGAATCATGAGAACGGGAATCAGGGAAAAGTAGAAAAAAGAGCATTTTAGTCCGGTCAGAGGCCAAGACCAACTTAACATTCAACGGTTGTCAACAAAGGTTAGGGTGGGGGGCGGTGCCTGGCAGGTTCCATTGGTAGAGCAGTGACTCTTGACCTCAGGGTCATGAGTCTGAGCCCCACGTTGGGCACAGAGATTACTTAAAATATACACATATTTTTTTAAAGGGAAAAGGGAAAAATAATGGATTTCATACTCTGTTTTCTTTATAAATTAAATGCATAGTCACTGATAGCATTTTTTAAGATTCAAGACGGATTTCAGGTGAACATGTTTTCTTTCGAAGTCTTACTTTTGGGACCACGTGGTCACAACTGAGGTCCGGTGTCAGTACTCCTTTCTGTCTTTGGAGAAGTGACAACACCTCTTGAAAGCGGTAGAAACAAGTCCAAACAGGTAAGGTGATGACAGTAAGCATTCCCCTTAAGTTTCTGATGGAACATTAGATACAGGAACTCTCTATGGACATAGAGGCTCCTCGGAAAAAAAAAAAAAAATTCTAGGTTTTTTGGTTTTTTTTTTTTTTTCCATTTGTCATTTAAAAAATGCAAGAATTTTGGAGATCTCCCAGTACCTGGCCACTCTGATACTACCGGTGATCTCTGGTTTAGTTATGTTGTCACCAGTGTTGATCCCAGCTTTCAGCAAAAATACCATACAAAATGCTCTGCTTTACAGAAATAGAGCTGCTACTTCTGATTTTCCAGGCTGTTCTCAGACTAGTTCTGCTTTCAGTACCTAGAATAGCAGAGATGTTTCCAGAGCTCAGAGACTTGACACCTTCTGCGCAAGGATGCCTTTGAGGCCACAAAGCCTACTCCGTCCTTTAAACTACAAAGGCAAACTGTAAGGCATGGCTAGGTTTTGCCGAGCTACATTCCACCAGGGACCTTTCTGTCTATTTCTTAGTGGAATATTCCTGGGGATGATAAGCCCACCTCTGTTAGCGCTTGTGGAAGCCCAGCATCTTTGTCCCCTTTTCCTCACCTTGATGCTGCCTGATCTAATAAAAGGAAGCTCCAAATTAATTTTCCCCTTTAAGTGGGTTCCAACTTAACTTTGTGCAGCCGAGTCACATGGTCTTCAAGAAACAAGCTTCCTTGTGAAACTGGGCTCAGAAAAGCATTGTTTTAATTAGTACGTCTACAGACAAGGCTCTGGTGACAAAGCGTACACCACGTGTCCAGAGCAATGCTTGCCTTCATAAGAGTCAAAAGAAAGGAAGATCCCCAAGAATACAGAAAGAAATAACACTACTTGGAAATTCGGACTCCCTGGGATCCTACAGATCCATCCATCAGAAAGAATGCAAGAGCAGTGACTGTCTTGGGAACGTGGGAACGCCATTCCTGCCCCTGGGCTCCAAACCCATGTAGAAAAGCAGGACTCATCCTGCACTAACACAAACCAGTCGGGAAGACATCATGTTAGCTTCAGAACATGGTAGTGGGCTAGAGAGAGCCACCAACTTAACTTTAAAGCCCCTGAGTCTGAACCCCCCCCAGGGTGGTGGGGGAGGGGGTGCGGTTCCTTCACAGCTCTGGACCTGTTTCCCGCCTTTAAAAGTGAAGCTGATTTTCCCAATGAGATAATCTCCAAGGTCTCTCCTCATTTTTACAAAATCATATTTATTTGAACGCTTCTCACAGATGTTGATCAGACACTATTGTGCCTGAGACAGCCTCCCTCTTCAGCCCGGACCAGTGTGGTCTTCTCTCTCAGCCTCTGCTCCTTGGGGAAACAAAGGTTCTTTGGTTGCTCGAAGTCCAGCCCCTTCCATCTTGCCCCCAGCCAGATTTGGTCCAAGCCATCTCTCCTCCCAGTCCCTTGAACTGGCTACTCCTAGACCGTGGGATTCAGTGACCAGAAATTTTGCAGCCCAGCCTGAGCCCCAATCACTCTCCTTTCTCCCTCTTGGCTTCACTTCCTCCCCCATTCAGCCCAGACTGCAAGACACATATGTCAACCACTCTCTTGCCAGCACCCCGGAGTCCTCGCTCTCTGTCCTTCTGCCACATCCACCTGGTAGTTCCCCAATGTTGGATCAGTCTAGCCATCCCAACCATCTGTCTTCTCTACTCCTATACCCAGCCTGCCAAGATGGCTGCAGGAAAACATGCCCTCAAGTGAACTGGGGCCACTGCTCATGGATCCCCTCCGGCCTCTGAAATTAACTTCCTGCTTCTGAAACTGAAGTTCCCTCATTCTCCCCCTTGCAGGGCTATTTCACACCCCCTCTATTTCCTCAAGTGCTCTGCCCCTCCCTGTTACCATCACCCTGGCAGCAAACCACCTTGCTAGGAGGTGGTGGTGAAGAAGCCAGGTGCTGGTGGGGTGGCGGGCGGGGGGGTTGGAAGAGAAAGTCAAACAAGTTCTGAACTATCTTTAGTAGGTTTGTGTATGTGCTGGTATTAGCAAAAATGATTCTGAAACTCTTTAAGATATATTATATGACTGAGCAAATGAATACATGAGTTGATGTTAAGAGTCGGGCTTCCCAATCTGGAAGAAGAAACACACACATATTTAATGGAGGGAAACAAGAAAAACCATGACAATGGATTGGAATTGGAGACATCAGTGTGGACTCATGATTTCTAGAATATGTATAGGTGAGTACATTTGTCTGTGTATAGACACATGTATGCATGTATATTCAGCTCTGTCTGCTAAAAGGGCCTAAAATCAATTCCACTCTATTAGCAATAAGCATATTTTGCCTGGAGATCTTGTTCTCTAATACCATTCCCACCTAAAAGCAATCAGTTTTTTTGAAGATTATTTATTTATTTGAGAGAGAGAGAGAGGGGTGGAGAAGGACAGAGAGAGGGAGAAAGAGTCTTAAGCAGACTCTGCACTGAGTGCAGAGCCCGATACAGGGCTCAATCCCAGGACCCTGAGATCATGACCTGAGCTGAAACCAAAGGTTGGATGCTTAACCATGCGAGCCACCCAGGTGCCCCCTAATCAGTGTTTTTTTTTTTTTTAGAGAAATGGCTGATTCCAGGGCTGGGGCATTGTAGATATGAGATGAGGAGCCTGGAACATTGTGTTATGCCAAAAAGTAAGAAAGTACTTAAAAAAAATAAAAGTAGGAGGTATGTCACAGGATATAGGAGCCAGCTTTGAAGGGGCTGCCAGCAGCCAAATCTGGGATATTAGCACCAAATGAATAAGGCATTAATAAATTATACCCCATTGAAAAAATCAGAATCAATGAGTTCGTGTCCTGAAAGAGGAGAGAAAAGAGGGCTCTTGCTCAAGTGGAATGACACCGAGAGCCAAACGGGGGGCCGGGGGAGTGGAAGGGGAGTGCTGGAGTTTTGTAGCCATCATGGTGAAATGGACAAGAATCATCCCTGGAGGCTAAATTTAGGAGGAAGCGTGATGAGGAGCAGGATGAGGTTTTCAAGTGTCCACTCGGGGCGCCTAGGTGACTCAGTTGGTTACGTGTCTGACTTCAGCTCAGGTCACAGTCTCAGGGTCCTCAGATCGAGCCCCACTCAACAGGGAGTTGGCTTCTCCCTCTCCCTCTGCCCCTCCCCCCAAACCCTCATGCTCTCGCGCCCCCCCCCCAAGAAATAAAATCTAAAGTGTCCACTCGAATTGCTTATTAGTTGAAAGGGAAACAATGTTAACTCTGAAATGGAGAAATTGGACACACTTTGGCGGAGTGACCCCCGAGGGGCAGAGAGACATTCCGTGCCTTCTGATGTGATGCTTGAGAAGGATGCTTCACTTATGTAGTATTCCAGTCAGAAATGCATACCCTGAACCTGATCACGAAGAAACATAAGGCAAAGCCAACATAAGGAACATTCTACCAGAAAGAAGGATCTAGACTCTGGCCTCCGAATTCCTGGGTTCTAATGCCAGCTCCACGAGCTCTAGAACCATAGGAGAGTTACCCTCATGGACTCCATCTCCTCACCTATAGTCAGGATCATTACCAGGACCCACCTTTCAGGGGAGTTGGGAGGATGGGATGGGAAAGTGCACACAATATAGGGTGCCCTACGTACAGAACGCAATGGGGAATGCTTAGCCAGCCTGGCTCCTGCCCACCCTGGCTTCCTTCCCTTTGCTCTCAGAGAAAAACCGCTGCCCAGCTAGGGTTTAAGGCTAATTTTCAATTCCATCTCCCTCCTTATCTTCTCAAACTTTCTGCATTGCTTTATCCCTTCTTCTATTTGTCTCCCTCTTTACTAGCAACTTCCCTGAAGTCTAAAAGCATACCAAGGCTCTACCATCTTTAAAGAAAACACAAAACCGTCAACCCTTTCTTACCATCTCCACTGCCTCCCCTGCCCCAAAGCTCTCCCCTCCCTTCATAAAAACCACCACGGATTAGAGGCCGGCTCTGTGCCATGAACTTCACCCTACATGACAGATAGCCATGATACCCGTTTCACAGATGAGAAAGTTGGGGCCGAGAGAGGATTTGAACTTAGACCTGCCTCACACTAGAACTGTCCAGTTAGGTGGCCATGGGGCAACTGAAATGGGGCTGGTCCAAACTGAGATGTGCAGTAGGTATAAATACATACCAGATTTCAAAGACTTTGTACAAGAAAAAAACACCTCCTAAGTAAAAGATCTCATTGATGTTTTTGTATTGATCACATGTTGAAATAATTTGGGGGATATTTCAGGTGAAATAAAATATATTATTAAAATTAACTTTCGGGGCGCCTGGGTGGCTCAGTCAGTTAAGCGTCTGACTTTGGCTCAGGTCATGATCTTGGGGTCTTGGGATCAAGCCCCACATCGGGCTCCCTGCTCAGCGGGGAGTTGGCTTCTCCCTCTCCCTCTGCCTCTGCTCCTCCCCCACACTCATCCTTTCTGTGTCTTTCTCTCAGATGAGTAGATAAAATCTTTAAAAAAATTTTTTTTAATTAACTTAACCTGTTTCTTTTTACTTTTCTTACATGGCTACTAAAATATTGAAATTGTGTGGCTGGCATTATATTTCTATTGGACGAGCGCTGTTCTAGAATATTCATCTTGCCATGAAATATGACCTCTTGTCTTCTGCAATACCACTTAATCTCAGCTCCCGGAATGTACGCCAGTGTTCTGGGGCTTCTCCCTCTACACACCCTACCTGGGTGATCTCCACCTGCCCTCGACACCTGTATGCCATGATGATGCTGGGTCAGGCTTCTCCTACACCCAGGCCACTAGAAGCAATTGTCTCCCCTCCATCTCCATTTAGTTCCCTTCTGTACCTCAAAGGCAAAATGGCCAAAGTGAAATTATTCTGTTTTCATTTTCTTAAACCAGAGCCCTCTATACCCTCTATCTTGATAAGCAGTAACACCATTGTTGTTACCATGCTTATAACTTCTCCCTCCCCTGCACCTTCACGTCCAGTCAGAGACCACATCCAATGGACTCTGCCTCCGAAGTAAATCCAGAAAACCCTCCCATAACCTTTCTGAGAACTTCAGGTTATCGGTGTTATCCTAAACTATTCAATCTGGTCTCCCAGCCTCCAGTCTTTCAGATCCTGACCCTCCTTTCATAGAGTGGCCAAGGTGAGCCCATTATAAGGCAAATCTGGTCATGCTGGTCCCCTTGCAGGACACCTCTCTTCTGCGGGACAGCCCATCTCTGACATGGCCCTGCAGCCCCCTCAGCCTCCAGCTCTGGGTTCCGCTTCTTCCTTATGAACCTGGAACATTAACGGCCTCTCGCTGCCCCCTCCATGCCCACTGCCTCCATGCCCACTTCCCAAACATCTGTCACTTTTCACGACTCAGCTCAGTTATATGTCAATTATATATCAATTTTTTAAAAAAGACTCAGGGGTGCCTGGGTGACTCAGTCAGTTAAGTGTCTGACTCCTGGTTTTGGCTCAGGTCATGATCTCAGGATCGTGAGATCAAGCCCTGCATTGGGCTCCGCACTCAGTGAAAAGTCTGCTAAGGTTTCTCTCTCCCTCTGCCCCTCCCCCACCCTCTGCTCTGTGACTCTCTCTAGCTGTCTCTCAAATAAATACATCAATCTTAAAAAAAGAAAAAAAGACTCAGTTGGGGAGCCTTGCTGGCTCAGTTGGAAAAGCATGCAACTCTTGATCTTGGGGTCATAGGTTTGAGCCCCATGTTGGGTGTAGACGTTACCTAAATAAGTAAGTAAACTTAAAAAAAAGGGGGGGGTGGGGGAATGGGATAGCCCGGTGATGGGTAGTAAGGAGGGCACGTATTGCATGGTGCACTGGGTGTTATACACAACTAATGAATCATCGAGCCTTACATCGGAAACCGGGGATGTGCTGTATGGTGACTAACATAATATAATAAAAAATCATTAAAAAAAAAAAAAAGACTCAGCTCAATACCAGCCCACTATGCCGAACTGGTCTTGACTCTGTTTCCCAGACAGACCTCAGCAATCCTTCCTTTGCCTCTTACAGACGCCTACCTCGGCCCCTGGACCACTTCCGTGTACCAATTTGTGTACTTGGCTGCCTTTCTTAACCAGAAGGATTTCAACTACAGTGCGCAAGAGGGAGGGAAAAAACAACAACAAAACTCAAAGAAAATGCGATTATTGCTTCACAGAAATAAGTAGGGCAGATGTAGGTCTGCTCCAGGGCTGGTTTGTTTACTCGGAGGCTCACTGGCATCGTCAGGGATCCGGGCCTTACCGTCCTCCAGCTCTGCCACCTTTGGTGCCAACTTCGTCCAACGTTGTTGGCAGTATAGCAGTAGCAGGTCCAGCCAAACCACCGCACTTGACAATGCCCAGTGGAAGAGAACATTCTTCTTTTTCTTCTTTTTAAGAACCTTTTAATTTTGGAACAATTTTTGATGTATAGAAAAGTCACAGGGGTGTCTGCATGGCTCAGTCAGTGGAGCATGTGACTCTTGATCTCGGGGTTGTGAGTTTGAGCCCCAACTTGGGTGTAGAGACAACTTAAAAATAACTTCTTTCTTTTTAAAGATTTTATTTATTTATTTATTTATTTGAGAGAGAGAGTGAATGATCATGAGCAGGGGGAGGGGTAGAGAGAGAAGCCGACTCCCCAACTGAGCAGGGAGCCCGACACGGGGCTCAATCCCAGGACCCTGGGATCATGACCTGAGCTGAAGGAAGATGCTTAACCAACTGAGCCACCCAGGTGCCCTTAAAAATAAATTCTTAAAAAAAAAATGTCACAAAGATAATAGAGTTCCCACATACCCCTCACTTGTCAGTTTCCCCTAATGTCATCATCTCCCATTACTGTGGCCCCTTTTGTCAAAATCAGGAAAACATCAGTACATTACTATTAACTAAACTCCAGACTTTCTTCAGACTTCACCACTTTTTCCTTTAAAGTCCTTTTTCTTTCCCAGGATCCCATCCAGAACACCATATTGCATTTTGTCATCACGTCTCCTTAGCTTCCTCTTGTCTGTGACTATTTCCCAGACTTTCCTTATTTTTTCTTTTTAATGTGTGGTGAAGTTTACTTTGAAGATTAATCTATTTATTTGAGAGAGAGAGAGAGAGAGAGAAAGAGTGGGAGCAGGGGGGAGGGGCAGAGGGAGAGGGAGAAAATCTCAAGCAGACTCCCCACTGAGTACACAGCCCAACTTGGGGCTCCATCCCAAGACCCCAAGATCATGACCCAAGCCAAAACCAAGAGTTGGATGCCTAACTGACTGAGCCACCCAGGCACCCCTGGACTTTCCTTATTTTTCATGACTTTGCCAGTTTTGAGGCATACCAGTTAGGTATTTTGTAGAATGGTCCTCAAATTGGGTCTGATATGTTCCTCGTGATTTGACCGGAGTAACAGGCTTTTGGAAAGAATACCACAGAGAAGTGCCCTCTTCATCACGTTATAGAGGCTTTTAAAATTTTGTGGGCAGGTGTGGAGATCTACTTGTCTCATAGCCACCCAAGACAAACTTCATAGGTAAGTTCCCTCATTAAACAGCCATCTACCAGCCCACAGTGTCCCCCCTCTTTCCTTGGTCTCTCCTCGCCCTCGGAATATGGGGGGCCAGTTTCAGATTTCACCTGGGAAGCCAACACCATATTACTAGGTCAAAACATAAAAACCATATGACCATCTCAAAAGATGCTAAAAAGCCTTGTGGTAATATTCAGCATCGATTTTGTATTTGTAAAAATAGCCACTAGAATAGAGGAAATGAATACTTTCTTAACATGATAAAATGTAACTTTTCGATTCAAAAACTAGCATCACGCTCACTGGGAAACACAAGAAGTATTCTCAGTAAAGTCAGGAACACAAGATATCCGCTGTTAGCATTGTTACTTAATATTGTTCTGGAGTTAATATCCAATTCAATTAAACAAATAAGCTAAAGAAATAAATATTTATTTCTAGAAAAGGGGGTAATAGTAAAATTAATATTTGCAGATGATATAATTCAATACTTGGAAAACCCACGAGAATCAGCTGAAAAACAACTACAAACAAAAAGAATTCAGCGATTCAGCCATATACAACTTTTATATACCAAAAAATTAAAATCTTTCATATATATAAGCAGCCAATTAGGAAATACAATGGAGTAAAAGACCCCATTTACAATAGCCATCTAAAACAATGTGACACTCGGGAAGCCTGGGTGGCTCAGTTGGCTGAGCTTCCGATTCTTGGTTTCGGCTCAGGTCATGGTTTCTGGGTCATGGGATCAAGCCCCAGGTCCGGCTCTGTGCTCAGCACGGAGTGTGCTTGAGAGATTCTCTCTCCCTCCCCCTCTACCCACCCCCGCCTTGTGCTTGCTCGCGCACTTTCTCTCTCTCAAATAAATAAAATCCAAAAAAAAAAAAATGTGACACTTAACCAGAATGTGAAATCAGAAATATGAAATGTCCAAAAGAAGAAAAAAGTTAAATGCCAGGAACACAAAAGTGTTGACATATGGAAATATTCTTGTATGGGAAGACTAAATGTCATGAATATGTCAATTCTCTTTAACTTCAAATGCTAATTTCATGTGAATTTAAATTTCAAGCAAAAATACTAATTAAAAAATTTGCTAGGGCAAGCTTATTTTGAAGTTCAAGTGAAAAAATTGAAAAAGCTGGAAAATTCTGAAAGCAAAGAATAATGAGAGCCTGGCCCTACCAGATATTAAACCATAGCCTCCAATATTTGCAGTTGGTACTGGGTTATAAATGGATAGATAGATAGTGAACCAGAAAGTCCAGCAATAAGAAACAAAGCAGTTTAATGAAGGAAAACAGTTACAACCATTAGAAGGAAAGGAAAGGAAAGGAAAGGGAGGGAGGAAGGGAGGGAGGGAGGAAAGGAGGAAGGGAAGAAGGGAGAAAAGGAGGAAGGTAGGGAGGGGAGGGAGGGAAAGGAGGGAGGGAGGAAGGAGGGCAAAGAAGGAGGGAGGGAGGGAAAGAAAGTCCAGCAATAGAACACAGTGCTTTAAAAATTGTATATAATTAAGGGCCACTTCAAATCAATGAGGAAGAATTCTTCATTAAGAGTTTTTGGTAGGGATGCCTGGGTGGCTCAGTTGGCTGAGTGTCTGACTCTTGATCTCAGCTCAGGTCTTGATCTCAGGATCATAAGTTTAAGCCCTGCACTGGGCTCCACACTAGGCATGGAGCTTACCTAAAATAAATTGTTTTAAAAAATCAAGTTTTGGGAACATGTAGATAGATATTTGGGGAGAAAATGAATATATACTAGAGTAAACTCCAGGTGAATCCAAAGTTTAGATATATAAAGTAAACCCATATAATACTTGGATAAACTATTAAGGAATTTAAAATATATAGAGAAGTCTCTATAAATATATGAGGGCTCTAAAAAGGATGTTTGAAACAAAATATGCTTAATATTCAAATTGTGCGTTCTTATGGTGTGTGTGTGTGTGTGTGTGTGTGTGTGTGTGTGATTGTGCTCCTGTCATTGTTAAGATTAGGTACACTGACACCAGGGTATTTCAGTCTCAGCACTGTAGACATCTGGGTCAAATAATTCTCTGTTGGGGAGCCTGGGGACTCAGTCGGTTAAGTGTCTGACCTTGATCTCAGCTCAGGTCTTGATCTCAGGTTTGTGAGTTCAAGCCCCCTGTTGGGCTCCATGCTGGGCGTGGAGCCTACTTTAAAAAAATTTTTTTTCAATAATAATTCTTTGTTGTGGTAAAAGGGACTTTACAGACATATTAAATTACTGATCTTGAGACAAAAAGGTTAAGCTGGGTTACCCGGGTGAGTCCTATAATCACCGGGAAGATCAGAGTCAGAAGAAGGAGCTGTGATGAAGGAAGAAGAGGCTGGATAGATGGAAGAAGGGGCCACGAGCCAAGGAACGCAGGCAGCCTCTAGAAGCCGGAAAAGGCAAAGAAATGGACTCTCCCCTGGAGCCTCTAGAAGCAATACAGCCTTGGCAACAGCCTGATTTAAGACTTATTTCAGACTTCTGACCTCCAGAACTGTAAGATAATAAATTTGAAAAAAAAAAAATAAATAAATTTGTGTCATTTCAAGCCACTAAGTTTGTGGTAAGACTTTATAGCAACAACAAGCAACGAATCCAGCACCAATACGTTACACAATAACTCTCATAGCAGCATTGCGGTAAGAAACGCGATACTGTTTTCCCCTGCCCAGTGGTCATTTGCCCTTTCTCCCCCTCAGCCTGCCCCTGGGGTCCAACAAGGTGTCATCACTTTCTCAGCCCCTCTCACAACTCCATTTGCCTTTCCTTTGATTTCAGCACCTCAATTTCCCTTTCAGGGAAACCGTGCCACTCAATCATGTACTTTGGGTGGGCTCCCCACTAGATATAATCTGCATTTCAGCTCTAAAGGAGGGCATGTGGCCTATGCCTCAGGAAAGCGCACATCCCAACCCTCCGATCACAATGAGCAGTTCAGGAATATGTATACAATCCAATCTAGGACAGCCCCCCGCCCCCGCCAGGATGTCTATTGGGCCTTTTGGGTTGAGAGTAGCTCCTCTGTCTGGTCTTAGGACTACAACAGTATAAGATGGAAGCTGGAGGAGACCTCCCCGAAGAGTGACCCTGTCTGGGAATAAAATCAACAAAGAAGAAATCAGAATTGAGAGATTAAAAGAAGCCCAGTCTGGGTAACATCCTCTAAAATCCTGGACGCAGCCATGCCTGAAGCCATCTACTTACAAAAGTCAATACATTCCATGGGGCGCCTGGGTGGCACAGCGGTTAAGCGTCTGCCTTCGGCTCAGGGCGTGATCCCGGCGTTGTGGGATCGAGCCCCACGTCAGGCTCCTCCGCTATGAGCCTGCTTCTTCCTCTCCCACTCCCCCTGCTTGTGTTCCCTCTCTCGCTGGCTGTCTATCTCTGTCAAATAAACAAAATCTTTAAAAAAAAAAAAAAGTCAATACATTCCCTTCCTCCCCCACGTGTCCACAACTTGCACATAGAAAGTCCTAATTATGGGATGCCTGGGTGGCTCAGTTGGTTAAGCGTCTCCCATGATCCGAGGGTCCTGGGATCAAGTGCCATGTAGGGCTGTCTGCCGGAAGCCTGCTTCTCCTTCTGCCTGTCGCTCCCCCTGCTGTGCTCTCTCACTCCCTCTTTCTCTCTCTGTCAAATAAATAAATAAAATCTTTAAAAAATTGAGTCGTTTTTTAAAAAATTAAAAAGGTATTTAAAAAAAAAAAGGAAGTCCTAATTAAGACAACTGATGACAGGTGCCTAGGTGGCTCAGACTGATAAAGGTCCCACTCTCGATTTCAGCTAAGGTCTCAGGGTAGTGAGATCCAGCCCCATGACAGGCTCTGGGCTCCATGCACAGCACCAGCTCTGCTTGCGATTGGCTCTCTCCCTCTCCTGCTGCGCCTCCGTGCCTCACACGTGCTCTCTCTCTCAAAAAAAAAAAAAAAAAAAGAAAGAAAGAAAGAGAAAATAGATGAGTATTTCAGCAGTTGGGACTAAGGCAATTTAGAAACATATGAGGAAGGACTATAAAATACAAAATCTCATCTATAATTAACTGAGGAACATGAAGGAACTCAGGAATAATAAGCAGGCTGGGCCTGGAAAGGAAACTGACACCCACTCTCTAGAAATTCCAGAGGTTTCCACTGGAATAATTATTCCAACAACTATGTATTGAGTGCCTAGTATGTGCTTGGTACTGTCGTAGGCACAGAGAATACTGAGGTGAACAAAAAAAAAGGACAAAATCCCTGCCCTCTTGGACATAATTCTAGAATGTTGGGGGCAGGGGAACAAATTTAAAAATTATATAGTACTTCGAAATGTGATAAAGGCTACAGAGAAAAATAAAGAAGGGGGAATAGGGAATGCCAGGCTGCTTTCGAAATTTTCACAATGAGCCAGTGAAGGAGGGCTTATTTATCCCAACTTCAGCACAAAGGGCTTACGTGATTTGCCCAAGGTTGTCACCTAGCAAGTGGCAGAATCAGAATTTTCTTTTTTAAAGATTTTATTTATTTATTTGACAGAGAGAGACAGGCAGCGAGAGAGGGAACACAAGCAGGGGGAGCGGGAGAGGAAGAAGCAGCCTCCTCAGCGGAGGAGCCTGATGCAGGGCTCGATCCCAGAACTCCAGGATCACGCCCTGAGCCGAAGGCAGATGCTTAACGACTGAGCCACCCAGGCGCCCCCAGAATCAGAATTTAAAAATGGCGGGGGGGAGGGGTTACATGACGTTTGATCTCTCTTGTAGGTTAGGCTGCCTCCCAGCCCAGGAGTCTGTTCACTGGCAAATCCACTCATCTTTCCCTGGGCTTCGTTATTATTATTGGCCTCTTAGTGGCTTTTGACATTCCTGAGCGTCCTTCCTTTTCCAAACCTTTTTCTTGACTTCAGGGACACTGCTGTTCTAGTTCTGTTTCCCTTCCCAATTAGTTCTGCCCCTTTTGACGTTTCTATTTTTATTTTTTTTTCCCCAAAGGTTTTATTTATTTATTTATTTATTTATTTGAGAGAGAGAGAGAGAACACAAGCAGGAGGAGCAGTAGAGGGAGAGGGAAGAGCAGGCTCCCCACTGAGCAGGGAGCCCATTGTGGGGCTCCATCCCAGGACCCTGGGATCACGACCTGAGCAAAAGGCAGACGCTTAAACGACTGAGCCACCCAGGCACCCCTAAAGATTTTATTTTTAAGTAATTTCTACTCCCAACATGGGGCTCGAACTCACAACCCTGAGATCAAGAGTCACATGCTCCACTGACTGAGTCAGCCAGGCGCCGCCTGACTTTTTTATTCCTCTCACCACTTGAATATGGGTCACCAACTACAACTCCCCATATTGAACCCTATCGGGGAACACCACTCATTCAGATCATAGTCTTTGTGAGTTGCACAGTACACAGCTCAGGCAGATGCATGTAACAACCCTACACCTTTTGCCCTTCTCTTATCTATGCTACTAACTTCAGTTCCCTTTCTCCAGATTCTCCCAAAACTTTATGGGTAGCTTCTGCTTTGCACCGCTGGAGAATATGGTAGAGCAGCCTGCATCCCCCACCCACCATCCTTGCAAGAAGCTTTTTACCTCTCAGTGCCCTCAGGCGTCAGTGGGGCAGAGAGTGGATGTTTTCTTGGCACCACCAATGCACAAAACCTAGAACAAAGAGTGCCCTTGGTAGATGGTCTCTATTGGTAATTATTGTCTAGACACTATTGTTAGTTATCAATTGTATTGATGTCTAAATAATTTCTGGATTTAGTTAGAAGCAACTTGTAAGTTTCTTATAACTCTAAAAGCTACAATACACACACACACACACACACATATATATATATTTTTAAAGATTTTATTTATTTATTTGAAAGAGAGAGTAAGCACAAGCAGGGGGAAGGAGCAGTGGGAGAATCAGACCCCCCACTGAGCAGGGAGCCTGATGCAAGACTCCATCCCAAAGCCCGGGGATCATGACTTGAGCTGAAGCCAGACACTTAACTGACTGAGCCACCCACGCGCCCCTATAATTTAATATATTTTTGTGAGCCAAGCTGGGTAGGCATATTATTTCATTCAATCCACACAATTGTGTAGAATAGACATTACTATACTTATTTGTCTAAGAAAATTCAAAGAGGTCTTGTGACTGCCTACCATCACAGAGTTAATAACTAGTAGAAACGGAATTTAGACCAGGTCTACTGGCCTTCAAAGGCCATGCTCCTTCTGGCTTTATAAGCTGCCTCCCAGTACCACCTAGCACCATACTGTGTACAGGATAATAATAACTAAAACTATTTCAGGGGCTCCTGGGTGGCTCAGTCGGTTGAATGAACAACTATTGGTTTGGGCTCAGGTCATGATCTCAGGGTCCTAAGATGGAGCTTGGCATCAGGCTGTGCTCAGTGCAGGGTCGGCTGAAGATTCTCACCCTCCCTCTGCCCCTCCCCCCGGCTCATGCTTATTTTCTCTCTCTCTCTCTCAAAAAAAAAAAAAAACTATTTCAAAATACAGTTTTTAAAAAATCTTATCCTATACATAATTCCAATTGTCAGTCAATAATAAACCTGAGGAGCGCCTGGGTGACTTAGGTAAGTGTCCAACTCTTAATTTTGGCTTGTGTCATGATCTCTGGTGGTGAGATTGAGCCCTGCACCTGGCTCCCCACTCACCCCAGAGTCTGCTTGAGATTCTCTTCCTCTCCCTCTGTCCCTCTCCCTGCTCTCGCTCTCAAATAAATAAATACATAAATAACGCTGAAAAGTAGGTAGTAGTGTTCTCCTTAGATACAAAGACTGAATAATAGAAGATCAAATGTTTTTTGATTCATTTAGATACAAAGGAGAGCCAGGATCCAAATACAAGTCTCTAGGTACTTCATTCTCTGAGCCATGCTCTGCCTCCCTAAGTGTTGTTTGCTACAGAACATTTCAGCTGGGGGCTGAAGGGTTAAGGACAATGCCTTTTCCCTTTTGCCTTCACTAGCCTGTAGCTTCCAGGGCACTGAAGTATTTGTTCATTCGTGCAATATTTACTGAGCACCTAGTATGTGCCAGGTGCCGAATAGACAACAGTGAACAAAGGCTGTCCCAGTTGCTGAACTCACAGATCTTGCATTCTGGTGGAAGACACAAACAAATAATTTCAGACAATAAGTGCTACCGGACAATGTGGTAGGAAATAAGGGGGAGGTAAATTTAAATTGAGGTCAGAGAAGCCATTTCTGAGAAGGTGACATTAATTGAATGAATGAATAGCACCCCCCTGATTAATTCATTGCTCGATATCAGACTTAACTAGTTTTTGTTGGCCACTGAGTTGTTTAGGGTTCTGAATACCCTTATACCTTATGTTGCAGATGCCCAAAGGGCAATTGGTAGAGGCAAAGCATAACGGAGAACTCTGTTTCAATTCTTTCATTCCTCTGACCTTGCCTTTGCTGTCAGGGTCACACCCCCCATGACCACGCCCATTCTTCTCCTTCGGACGCTCCCGGCCTGCGCAAGCGCAAGAGAAACTGCCATTCCTAGTGGCGGGCGCGGATCCCACTATAGAACGCATGCGCACCCGGCCCGTAAGCCCCGCCCCGACCCCTGCTCTGGCTCGCGAGCGCCTGCCGTTTCTCGGGGCGGGGCGGTGGGCGAGGACGGGGCGGGGAGGCGCGCGCCGGTGCGTGCGTGCGCGCGCGCCGAGGGCGGGCCAGTGAAGCCGGCGGACCTGGCACGTGATCCGGGAGCGGCTCGGTCGCTTGGTGGCTCTGTCTTTCTGTCCGTCCGCGGGTGCCATCATGGCGGACGCGGCCAGTCAGGTGCTCCTGGGCTCCGGCCTCACCATCCTGTCCCAGCCGCTCATGTACGTGAAGGTGCTCATCCAGGTATGAGTCGTCGCCATCCCCATCCCCGCCCGGCGCCTCGTTGAGTCGCCGCTGCCCTCGGCGCTTGGCGATCGGCTCCAGCCTTCCCGGGCCTTCAGTCCCCTGAGATGCTGCTCCTTCCCTGCTGCCCCTTCCTTCCCCTTAGGGACAGCTTCCACTGCCCGCGGCTCTTCTTCCCCTGCCCGTGGGCCTTCCCCGGTCTCGCCTCCCTGCTAAGCGGGGAGGCCCGATCCTTTCCCGGTAGCCAACTGCCGTCCTGCCCTGCCCGTCCTGGTGGCTCCTCTGAACTTTGTTTTTTCTTCCCTGAGGTTGGTCCTGGCCAGTTGCCACGACGAGCTTCCCAACCCTCCCCTCCTGCCCCTCTGAAATCAGCATTCACCACCTCCTCCGCCCCAAACACAAGACAGGAAATCTGTTAAAGACAAATTTGAAATTCGAGGGAGCCAACACTTTATTAGCTTTTTTTTTTTTTCCCCTTTCATTTTTACTTGCTACTGTTACTGCTGCTATTCTGTTCCGAAATTTTAGCACCAGATACCCAGGTAAACACAGGGAGCTCTTTCAGAAGTGGTAATGAAGTGGTTGCTGATTCAAATTTCGGAAGGATTCACTGAGCTCACTGAGCGCTCTCCAACAGCAGCCCCTGTGGCTCATGACAGTGAAAATCACATCTGTCTGAGCTGGAAATAGTTCCGATGAAAGAGTTCAAGCATTTGTGTTAGTTTCTGATTTGCTGTGAAATAATCTTTAAATGGCTATTTTATATTCACAGACAAGTAAGCCAGGTTTTAACTGATGATACACCCTTTGATAGTATTTTCAATTGCCTTTCTAGAATTCCCTGTGATGGGCGTGTCATTCATTTTTTTTTTAAATCTTTGTTGAAAGTTGACATAATTATGTCATGCATAGTACCAAGGAAGGAGCAGTTGTTAGAACCCCTGTCCTTGCGTGTCCTACCTTTCTGTCAGAAATATGCAAGACACTAGGGAGAGCCACATTTCTTATTCTTGAGTTGATGCTTCTCCAAAATGTTTTGCTTGGTTGACCCATTGGATTCAGATTCCATATGTAAAAGGCTGCTATAAAATAAATTATTTGAACTAAGAAGGAAGACTTTGATTGAAATGTGCTGTGATGTCTAAAACAGAATTGGCACATTTGTAGCTAGATCATGTCTTGAGGTGACATTTCACAGTAAATCTGACATGAGCCCATTACTCAGAACTTCTTCAGGAGGCAGGGTTTTCTAGTGACGTTTAGATCTCTTGCCTCAAAAATTCGAATATCCTTAACCCTGATTACACAACTTCTATGTGTTGCCAAGTGTCTTAAGAGTTTTGGTGTAATTTCCAAATACTGAGTTTTAAAAATAGTGATATGGTAATACTTTCAGGGAGCTCAGTCAGGAGTTATTTAATTGAACAGGTTAAGAATCACAGCAATAGCGGGTCAAAACCAAGTCCTATGGCATTCATTCGCTCACGTTTCCCTGTAGTACTATGAATGCTGAATATATTGTAAAAATAAAATGATACATTAACTCTAAAGTGGCCTTCATTAGGTTGTTAGTGACAATCTGCTTGTTTAACATGAATTTAGCTTATAATTATTTCCCACATGAATTATCCAGCTCTCTCTGCATTTGCCTTTTGAGTGTTTCATCTTGCTAGCCAAATGCAGAGTTGATGGTGGCTTAGTCTTCTGTTTTGTCCAAATACAAAAAGTGCGTTTGGGGCACCTGGCTGGCTCAGTGGGTATAAGGGTCTTTTGATCTCCCAGTTGTGAGTTCAAGCCCCACATTGGGTGTGGAGATTACTTTAAAAAAAAAAAAAAAGTGTTAGAGGGGCATCTGGGTGGCTCAGTAAGGTGAGCGTCCCAATCTTGGTTTTGGCTCAGGTCGTGATCTCAGGGTTGTGAGATTGAGCCCTGCGTCGGGCTCCATGCTCAGCACCCAATCTGCTTGAGATTCTCCCTCTGTCCCTCTCTCCCACTCCCCACCCCAGCGCATGCACTCTTTCTCTTTCTCTAAGATAAACAAATAGAGGCACCTATGTGGCTCAGTCGTTAAGCATCTGCCTTCACCTCAGGTCAAGATCCCAGGGTCCTGGGATCCAGCCTCACATCAGGCTCCCTGCTCAGCGGGAAGCCTGCCTCTCCCTCTGCCTCTCCCTCTCCCTCTCCCCCTCCCCTTCCCTCTCCCCCTGCTTGTGTTCCCTCTCTCACTGTCCCTCTGTCAAATAAATAAAATCTTTAAAAAAAAAAAAAAAGAGAGAGAGAGAAACAAATCTTTTTTAGGGTTGCCTGGGTGGCTCAGTTGGTTTAGTATCTGCCTTCGGCTTAGGTCATGATCCCAGAGTTCTGGGATCAAGTCCCACATTCGGCTCCTTGCTCAGCGGGGAGCCTGCTTCTCCCTCTGCCTGCCACTCTTCCTGCTTGTGCTCGCATGCTCTCTCTCTGTCAAATAAATAGATAAAATCTTTTTTAAAAAATCTTTTTAAAAAAAGTGTTAGATTTTCTTTAGAAAATATTTTTGATACTCCTCAGTAAACTATAGCTTTCCTAACACAAAAGTTCCCTTATTTTATTTTCATTTTATATTAGTCTATCTCAGCTACATGGTTTACTTTGTAGAATTTGAACCAAAAGAAAGCTTGGAGTTTATTGAAACTAGTCTTATCAGTTGACAGAATAAGAAACTGACAAGGATAATACTTCTTCCTTGCCTTGGAAAACATACACTGCATTTTAACTGGTGTTAAAAATTATAACCTTGCAGCCAAGACATTGTGGGGAATGTTGCTTGGTATTGATATATTCTCTTGTTTTTAAAGGTGGGCTATGAGCCTCTTCCTCCAACGATAGGACGAAATATTTTTGGGCGGCAAGTATGTCAGCTTCCTGGTCTGTTTTGTTATGGTAAGTGTTTTTGATTTATTTGGAATTTGGAGACATTGAGGACAGCGATAGGTAGACAGGAGTTATGGAAAGAAGAGACACAGAAAGCCTGTTTACATGAAATTTCTATGTAACCATTTCTTTCAACTGGAATTTAAATCTCTGACTTGTGTTCTTAGCTCAGCACATTGCAAGCATCGATGGGAAGCGTGGGTTGTTCACAGGCTTAACTCCAAGACTGTGTTCAGGCGTCCTTGGAACTGTGGTCCATGGTAAAGTTTTACAGGTAAGAAAATCAAGTAATCTTCCCAAAGACTTAGATTGCCTTTTATGCAATCTTGTTCTACTGACCAAGAGCAATTTCAAAGATATATTTATGACCATGTCCTTTCTTGAAAGCATTTACTTCAAATACCCATTCTTAATTCTTTCCTGGGATGCAGGGGGAATTTGTATAAAATGAAGTGATAGATCTTGATCTGCAAGCCTTCTTCCTCGGAACCAGTCATTCTGAGCAGAAACACTTACTTGATCTCCTGTACAGCTCATTTTATTTCTTTGAAGGAGGAAGGAAGCTGATTGAAGCATACATATTTCTTTCTGAAGTTATTTTCCTTTTTTTTTTTTTAAGATTTTATTTATTTGAGAGAGAGAGACAGCATGAGTAGGGGGAGGAGGGAGAGGGAGGAGAAGTAGACTTCTTGCTGAGCAGGGAGCTGATGCAGGGTATGCAGGATTCCATCCCAGGACCCTAGGATCATGACTGAGCCACCCAGGCAGCCCTTTTCCTCTTATTTCTAACATTACTCCTCGTAAAATGTTCTCTGTTACAAACTTATTTTTTATGTATTTATTTTTTTAAATACTTTATTCATTTATTTATTTTTAAAGATTTTATTTATTTAACAGAGAGAGACACAGCGAGAGAGGGAACACAAGCAGGGGGAGTGGAAGAGGAAGAAGCAGGCTTCACACTGAGCAGGGAGCCCGATGTGAGGCTCGATCCCAGGATCCTGGGATCATGACCTGAGGTGAAGGCAGACGCTTAACGACTGAGCCACCCGGGTGCCCCTAAATACTTTATTCATTTTTAAAGTAAGCTCCACTCCCAACGTGGAGCTCGAACTTACAACCCTGAGATCACGAGTCGCATGCTCTATGGACTGAGCCTGCCAGGCACCCCGGAAACTTATTTAAAAGAAAAAAACAACCTAACAAGATGAACATAAAAGTCAGGATAGTGGTTATTTATGGGGAGGGAGAGGGTAAAAGGGACCATGCATGGTGCTCAGGGGTAATGGAAATGATTTTCCTTGACCTGAATCATGACTATATGGATATTTGCCTTTTCGTTATTTATTCCATTGTACATTTGTATTTTGTGCACTGTTTCTGCGAATGTGTTATGTTACATAAATTTGGGGGGGGGCCTTTTTTTTTAACCTCACCAAAGTGCACATCAGTTGCAGGTTAGTGGTTACTTTTGGGAAGTGGGGGAAGAGATGAGAGCTGGAACTTCGCTCTCTATTTCTGTGGCATTTTATTTTAAGAAGGCCAGAGATCTGACACAGTAAGGGCAAATGTTAACATGCTTAATCTTGGTGATGGATATGTAGGTGAATTATTAATTTTTCTTATGTTTGCAGTGTTTCATAAAATGTTTGTTAAAACATCAAGGTTACATTTCTTTCTTTCTCAGTGATCCTTTTGTTTTGCCATCTTTTTTTCACCTCAGACGCCAAAGCTAATGCTTCTGGTGGTGCTGGTTTCTCAGTTGTACGAATTACCATGTAGGTCAAACAGAATGGCCCTTTATTATATTTATAAAGGTGTTATGAATACAAATTCTGTACCATTTAGAACAGTCCCTGGGAAGGTATTTAGCATAAGTGTGGTGGAGAATATAAAACGAAGGCATTTCTAGTTCAGTCTCCTACTGGCACCTAGGTATGTTACCCTCTGTGCTCTTAACTCTCAAGAAATGTCACGGTGTATACTAACCAAATTTATATAATATTATCAGCCTATGTAATACATCAGATATATTCCAAATGGTTACTAACTGCTTCTTTAAATAGTACTTGGCGCAATCCTTCATTTACTTTTGTAAGCTTTAACATTAACCCAGTTCTAATGTTTTATCACCGATGAGCATGTCTTAATTTTGTTAAACAGTTTCATGATCTCATTGGCTTAGTTTTTTTTAAGTTTTTATTGGAATTCCAGTCAGTTAACATACAGTATAATATTAGTTTCAGGTGTACAATATAGTGACTCAACACTTCCTTGCAACACCCCGAGCTCATCAGGACAGGTGCCCTCCTTCATCCCCATCACCTCTTTCATCCATCCCCCCACTCACCTCCCCTCTGGTAGCCATCAGTTTGTTCTCTCTGGTTAAGGGTCCGTTTCTTGGTTTGCCTCCCTCTGTCTTTTTTTTTTCCCTATGATCGTTTTGTTTCTTAAATTGCACATATAAGTGCTAATTGGCTTAGATTTTAAATTCTCTTCAGCCTTCCTTGATTTTTGAGTCGGAGATGTTCTTCAGTAGGTTCCTCACATGGAAGCTGTTTCACCCTTCAGTCATTTTGTTATTCTTTACGTTTACTTTTTTTTTTTTTTTTAAAGTAGGCTCTATGCCCAGCGTGGGGCTTTGTGGGGCTTGAACTCTCAAGCCCCATGACACCGAGATCAAGAGCTGTGTACTGTACACTTTACACTTACTCTTCTTGTCATGCCTGTGGGCCGAACGTGGAAACATGCAGGTGGCCCATGGGTCAGAGTAATGGAGTCTTGATGGGCCCATGCTTTTGGTGGGTTGATGACTTTTGTCCCCAGCCACACCATCCCCTGGGCTCAGTGAAAGTGTTGCCCTCACTTAAGTGAGCTTTACATGTGGAAAGGCAGCTGTCACCTAGTCAGCCAGCTTTGTGTATAGACTTAGAGCAAAAGTGAAAGTACTGCTTGAGAACAGGTTCCTTTACGTACAGGAAAAGCAAAATAAAGTCAGTTAAGCAGATACCCTGAATATGTGTTTCACATGTGGCCAGATCAATATAACGGGATTGTACTACACGTAGTATCAAAAGCAGCTTTATGCAGTCAGGGAGAAAGACCAGTTCGGGGTCGGTGAAATCGTTAGCCTTTATAAGAAAGAGTTCTGTATATCTGAACAAGAATGGAATTGAATTCTGTTCAGAATAATGTAGAAAGGACAGGTAGAAAATTTTATTAATGGGGTTAAAAAAAGCAAAGTCTAGAAATGAGTGAGAATTTTTAAATATGCCTGAAATTGAAACTATTAGAATTACTCTAACTAAAGACCTGGAATTTGACCCAAAAACATCATTTTGCTTAGTCTTGAAATTTCTTCTCTTCTGATTTTTTTAAAAATCTTTTTACAAAAGAAAATGTCTGTTTTTTTAATCTGGTATGACTAGCAGCTCTGTTGTCTGATTCTTTTATTTCACCTAGCCCATCTTCTGTTTTTGAAATACCCCACAAATTATATTTCCTCTGCCAATATAGTCTGAACTCTGGCAGTATTCAGTATTTTAGAAGAGAACAAAATCTCTCTTGCTTGTTTTAGAAACAGTCAGATACAAGCGGAAAAGTGAGGCGATTTGAGCTATTCGGACTTGGCACCAATTCTCTGTTCTTTTGTACGGTGGAAAGAGCCTTGCCCCAATTGGGTATTGGTACCATTTTTTTTAAGTGAGGTAAAATCAGTACATAACATTTTATGTTTCAGGTGCACAACATTAGAATTTGACATCTGTATTCATTTCAAAGTGATCTTCTGGTTACCATCCATCACCGTACATTTGACCCCCTCTCCCCATTTCACCCATCTTCCATTCCCTTTCCTTCTGGTAACCTGTTCTTCCTGTCCGTGAGTTTGGTTGGTTGATTGTTTAGAGTCCACATGTGAATGAAATCACAGCTTTTGTCTTTCTCTGATTTATTTCACTTAACTTGATACCCTCAAGGTCCACCCATGTTGTCACAAATGGCAAAATTTCTTTTTCTTTTTCTTTTTCTTTTTCTTTTTCTTTTTTTTATGGCTGAGCTGTATTCCATTGTGCGTTTATACCATGATTTCCTTATCCATTCGTCCATCGATGGCCATTTAGGTTGTTTCTGTATCTTGGCCATTGTGAAAAAATGCTGCTATAAACATCAGGGTGCGTATATTTTATCAAATTAGTGTTCATATTCTTCAGATGTGGAATAGCTGGATTTTATGGTAGTTCTATAAAAATTAAGTAATCTCTGCACAGGGCGCCTGGGTGGCTCAGTTGGTTAAGCGTCTGCCTTCTGCTCTGGTCATTGGGATCGAGCCCATGTCTGGCTCCTTGCTCGTGGGGAGCCTGCTTCTCTGTCTCCCTCTCCCTGCTGCTCCCCTTGTGTGTGCTTTCTCTGACTCTCTCTCTCTGTCAAAGAAATAAATAAAATCTTTTTAAAAAAAATCTCTGTGTACAACATGGGGCTTAAACTCACAGCCCCAAGATCAAGAGTCACATGCTCTACGAACTGCGCCAGCCAGGCACCCCGAGATAGTTCTCTTTGTAACTTTTTGAGGAACCTCCATACTCTTTTCCACAGTGGCTGCACTAGTTTACATTTCCAACAACAGTATCAGGGTTCATTTTTCTCCACATCCTCTCTAACACTTGTTACTTTTTGTCTTGGTGATAGCCAGTCTAAGTGGTGTGAGGTGCTATCTCATTGTGGCTTTGGTTTGCATTTCCCTGATGATGAGTGATGTTGAACATCTTTTCATTTGCCTGTTGGCCATCTGTAAATCTTCTGTGGAAAAATGTGTATTCAGAGTCTCTGCCCATTTTTTAATCAGGTTGTTTGGCATTGGTCCTGCTTTTTCATGAAAAAACCGTGAGACATAGTCTTAGTGCTAGGCTATGTTTTTACCAGCTTATTTCTGCTAAATGTGTATATGTCGTAAATAATGCCCTTGGATTTTTGTTTTGGTTTGTTTTCCTCTTTCTTCTTTTAGATAAGAATTTTCGTGAGCATTTGCTTGTTCCTCCATTTAACATTGCTATGTTAAACTTAGCAATAAGATCATCTTAGAGACATTTCTTTCTAATAGATTAATTAGAAATAGAAATTATTGGAGATATGCACCCAAAAAAACCCCCCAACTGTTTTATTCTCATTTTATATCTTCTCTCAGTGACACTTTGACGGCCCTAATCATCCTTTCTTTTTTTTTTTTTCTCTTCTTTGTAGCATTACCAGGAATGTGACAAGGTTGAGGTATGTTGGAGCTGATTTGTATGCATGGGCCCATTTCCCTTGCAAGTTGTCATTGCTCTTTGGTCCCCTTTTGGAGAAGGGACAAGCGGTCAGTTCTCCTTTCATCTCAGTGTTGGCATACAGGGCAGCCACCGGTTTGAATAGTTCTGTTTAAAACCGTCAAGATAGGGGTGCCTGCCTGGCTCAGTCGGTGGGGGGTGCAACTCTTGATCTTGGGGATATAGTTTCGAGCCCCACATTATGTGTAGAGATTACTTTAAAAAAATAGAACCTTTAAAAAAATAACAATAATAATAAATAAAAAATAAAACCATCAAGATACCTGTTTTCTTTCATTTTGATTTTCAGGATTTAGGCCCCGGAAATGTACAGAAAGAAGTCACACCTTCCTTCGACCAAGTTATCAAGGAGGTAAGAGACTGATTATGTGCTGTGCTGTTTCCCTAAATCACAGTGTATGCAGCGCAGCAGTTTGTAGAATCAGGATCATCAGGCCTGTGGTTTGGTGTTATTCCCAATGAAATTAGACCTTCAGTTTAATTTGGGCTTTTCTACATGTGAACCATAAAAAGAAGAAGAAAGCATTGCTTCCTATTTGGATTAGATGCATTTCAAGGAAACTAATTTTGTCCACTCCTTTCATCTTTAAAATTGAAGAGGTTTCTACTGCAAGTCTTCTGATAGACGTGTCCACCTCCGGCACAGTTGTGTTGAAGCAGTGGCCAGGCCCTTCGTGTGTGGGGTATTTTCTATCTGGAGGTGCTTTTACAACGTGGTTCCAACTTGGGATTCTTCCTCATACCCAATGCCCATTCCCTTCTTCTGCCATTGGAGTTTGTTTCACGCCTGACTTAATATTTATGGCTTTCAAAACTACTCTCTTATTTCTTAGTCTTTACATTGTTTATTTGTTTTTAGTGAGATCACAGTCTTCTGGTAAAGAAGAAGGATGATGCCTTCTAAAGTATGTAGTCCAAAAGAAGCAGGCCTAGATGTCAGATGAATCAACTTTGTTTTCTGTAAATTTTCTACTTTTATTTAAAAGTAGAGGTACATGGATTAATTACGTTTTTGTATTTTCTTAACTTGAATTAACCCATCCTGGCCCAGAGGCTCTTCTCAGGACTATCATTAGTGTAGGGGCGAGTGATGTCTTCACTAGATGACTGAAGATCGTGTTTAAATGCATAAATGAATAACAGACCTGCTCTATTCACAACCTGTCTCCCCAGTGTTGGAATTTAATTTTCAACAGTTTTACTTCTTTACAGAGTCCTGGACAAGAAAGATAAACTAGGATAAATAGCACCTCTAAGATACTGCGCGGTTATAGGGTTGGGTGGAAAAACTAGTCAGGGTTGTTATGTTGGCACAGATTAAACAGAGCCTGATATTTGAATAACGTAGATCTCAGGATCTCTGAAATCACTCACAGTGAGAAAGCAACTTAAAAATCTAAATACCAGGCCTCATAGTTTTATTCCACCTTGGTTACTGTTTGCTAGTGACCCTCTTCGTCTTTTTTGGTTTTGTTTTTTTCAATCTGTAAAATTGAGAAGATAACAGAAATCTGCTTTGTACATCAGTTTTGAGGAGTAACCATAACAGAACATTGAAATCCGTGAGGAGAAAGTATGAGAGGGTGACTGTGTTATATTGTATCACGTGAATTCAGGGCAGGAGTGCTGTGTCGCCCACATTACTTCTCACAGGAATCTGAGTGTCGTTTATTTAGATTTCAGACGTGTGTGTTGATTGTTTCTAGACAACTCGAGAGATGATGGCCCGTTCTGCTGCTACCCTCATCACACATCCCTTCCACGGTAGGTTTTCAGTTGGTAATTGGAATCTGGTTTGTGACCTCACTTTCATAGCATGCTCTCTCCTGACCACTTCGGTTGATACGGGAGTTCACTAAAGTGCCTGTGTGCGTGTTTTTTCTTTGCTTGCTTGTTTGGGCATTTATCCAGAGAGCAAAGTGTCTTTAGATGGAAAACTTTTTTTCTTTTGCAGGGCTATCAAAATTTATCTCGACGTAGTTTTAAAAATATTTTCTCTATGTTCTGCAGTGATCACTCTGAGATCTATGGTACAATTCATTGGCAGAGAATCCAAGTACTGGTAAGTGCTTTTGTTTTCCAGTATTCAGAGATCTGTTGAAGTGCTTTACGTTTTTATGTGCCTTAGAGTTTACAGAACAAATTGATAGATCATTCGATCTGCACAGAAATGAACCAAAAATGGTAAAATAGAAGAAAATGGCCCAGGCAGGTTTAGAAACCTACCCAGGATCTCAGAGTAAGTTGCAGAGCCACTGAAGCCAAAATTCACCCTGACTCCGTGTGACTACACCCTTAGGTGGTAACATCCCCATTCCTGTCTCTAAATGCAACTGTCGTTGAGTGAGGGTGGCAGAAAAGGGAGTGGGATGTATAAATTTCCTTGTCAAAAGCGTAATTGGACATTTTTTTTAATAGCTCCAAAATAATCGTCATGTATTTTTGCTTTTCCATCTTCTGTACCTAGTGGACTTTATGACTCCATAGTAACCATCTATCGTGAAGAGGGCATCCTAGGATTTTTTGCGTAAGTAAATTGTTGATTTACGTGTGCAATTATTTGTGGGAGTGGAAAGCTTTAACGAAAATCAGGACATGACTATTTAATCCTTAGAGAAGATGTACTCTCTGGGTTTACTTCGTGTGAAGCTCTATTAAAGCCCCTCTGACTTAAATTCTCTTGTAAAGATCCATAACTTTTGCTTCTGGACATCTGAAACATTGGATATTAGAGTTTTGTTTTTTGTTTTGGGGTTTTTTGTTTTGTTTTCAATTCTGTTAAAATTTTGTTGAATTCATTCCAAGTTTCTACCTTTATAGTAGGTTCCTAATGATGTACAGTGGATAAGCTGGGGAAACTTAATTTTTGAAAATGGGGAAATTATCTTCCTTATCCTGAGAGTCATACATTTTTGCAAAGCTGTATTCATTTCCTTGGGTTTCCTTTGGAAGAATTTAGACTACCACTCTCATTCTTCTGTTTAATAACAGAAACTAGAAATGGTCCTCTTTCATTTTCAGAGCGTTTCCATGTAACTGTTCTTATTTGAGCGTCATAGCCTGGGAGGGGGCGCCTGGTTCACTCAGTTGGTAGAGCATGTAGCTCTTGATCTCAGGGTTGTGAGTTCAAATCCCAGGTAGGGCATGGAGTCTACTTAAAAAGAAGAAAAAAGAATAAAAATAAATAAGTAAATCGTCTAGGAGACAGGATAGCTAGTACATTCTTATTTTAGAGTTTAGAAAAAGTTGGTGCTCTGGGAAGTTCACTTGCTACTGGTCACGCAGCTGATGAGTGATGGAGATGGCATTTGAACCCCGGACTTCAGTCTGTGGGGTGATATTCATCCCTCTGCTCCATGCTGCCTCACCTAAGCCACCTAGGCCCTGGGAATATGTTTTTTGAGGTCCCTCACCTCTGTCTGGGCCATTCTCGTTTTGTGATTTTGTAGTCATTTTCGGCCCTATCATATTAGCCAAACCATATGTAAGTTTCTTCTCCAAAACAGGCACATTTTTGTCCCCCCTGCTCATAGTTATTTATAGTAAGGTGAGCCTTTAGGTATAGATTTGAGAGGGTATAGCTGGCCTGCATTTGAAAAATGGGAATGAAAGTCATTAGAGATTAACCTCAAGTACAGTTATATTAACTAGAATGGACTAGTTAGTGCTAGATTCTGGCATTCAGTGTCTTTTCAGTTCTCTCGAAGACTTTGAAATCTCTCTTTGAGAAGTGTTTGCATTGAGTGGATTATCTTTTTACTGATCACATTTCTTGGTTCTTCTTATTTTTGTTGTTTCTTCATGTAGGGGTCTTATTCCTCGCCTCCTAGGTGACATCATTTCTTTGTGGCTCTGTAACTCACTGGCCTACCTCGTCAATACCTATGCACTGGACAGTGGGGTAGGTGTGATCTGGATAAGATGTGCTGGTGCTGACTTTATTGTATTCACTGGGCGGCTTGGTTAGCTGTAAAGTAAGGTCGTGGGGCACCTGGCTAGCTCAGACAGTAGAGCACGTGACTCTTAATCTCAGGGTCCTGAGTTCAAACCCCAGGTTTGACATGGAACCTACTTAAAAAAAAAAAAAAAAAAAGATAAGGTGACACTTTGTTATATGTTTGCCAGACTCATCGTTATATGGCTAAACATTATTAGTCAAGTTTGCAAAGGCTAATGGGATGACCTGTACTATTTACCATAGAAAGATGCACCTAAAAAGTCCCTAGGTTATAGCTGAATAAGCCGGAGAAATCTACCCTGTCTCTGTGCTGCGAGGAGATCGCCTCTGTACTGATAGGGATTTTCGAGGACACTCCGAAGCAGGACGGTTTTACAGTATATCAAGGGTATTTCATCTAATCTGAAAAGGACTCCTGGATTGGGCTTTTTAGAAACCTCAGCCTGGGAGGTTTTGAGAACTAGCCTGTCCTGGAAGCTGCGGGCCTCTCTGTAGAGAGGCAGCCCCGTAGCGTGGTGGGAAATAGAACACACAGAGGGAAGACTAAACCCGTGCAGTGCACTTCTGAGTACAGAGATGGGTCTGTGCAGCATCGGGCACCCAGCTGGGCGCGTACAGAGACAGTGACCTGTCCCTCGGATACACCGTAAATGTCATTTCCAGGGATTGGATTTCTAGGACATGGGAAAAGGTTACCAGTCTCACTGCTCCCCCCCACCCCAGTCCTGGGGCTGTTCTGTTTGTTCCTCAGCCACCGTAGTCTCGTGTGGATTTGTCTCTTCGTGTTGGATCAAGTTGATCATTTTGTCCACTGCCTTTTTATGCTCATTATCAGTATTTCATGTTCTCATCTTGAAATTAGTTTTCCAGCTGTCAGAGAAGCTAAAAATTTAGAGATAGAATAGATTGATATGGTTGGGGACAGTTCACTGCTAACATCATCTTAATTTTCTTACTCGTTCTAACACAGGCTTTCTTCCTGTTTTAGGTCTCCACCATGAGTGAAATGAAGAGTTATTCCCAGGCTGTCACAGGAGTGAGTTTTTTTAAATCCTCTTAACCTAGAGATAGATAGTTGTGTTTTGTTTCATTTTCTTCTAACTTTCACCTGGATCATGTGTTATCGCTGCTTTAGGACAACGAGATGTCTCAAAGGAGAGTCTCTTAAGTTTGTTAATGGTGGTCAGAGGTGTGACTAACCCAGAGTCCTTGCGTCACAGGAACGGCACTGACAAGCCCACACGGTTTGGTCTGTTTGGCTTTCGGTGGTGGGGGGCGTTTCTCCCCGCAGTGGTGCTCTCAGGTCTCAGGCCTGCTTCCCCCTGCGCCCTGCTGATCCTGCCCCAGGGAGGTTCACCCTCTTGAGTCGTGTGGAGTCTTCCAGGAGTTTACTTCTGAAGTAGCTTCCGTCGGCTTCGGAGGGACGCTCACGTTTGCCTCCTGTCTCCGTGGGTGTTTTGAAATGCTTCCTTGTATTTGATTGCGTTTGCCTTTTCTTCCATTTCTTCTCCAGTTTACTTGAAAGAGGACTCAGTCACAATAAGAGACGCCTTCTGACCTTTTGTTAATTGTTGGATGCAGTGGTATGTTAGGAGGAGGCATCTCCAGGCTCAACAAAGTAATTTTGTCCTTCCTGAGATGCTGAGAAGGCACAGTCAGGGTTGGAGTATTGACCACGGTGGCACTAGGACTTGAAGGGAGAGAAAAAAAGAGACTGTGGATTCGGAATGACCTAATAACTTAGCCGTCTTTTTACCACTTTACAGTTTTTTGCGAGTATGTTGACCTATCCCTTTGTGCTTGTCTCTAATCTTATGGCTGTCAACAACTGTGGGTAAGTGCCTTGTATTTCTTTTTTTTTTTTTTAAGATTTTATTTTATTTATTTATTTGACAGAGAGAAACAGCCAGCGAGAGAGGGAACACAAGCAGGGGGAGTGGGAGATGAAGAAGCAGGCTCCCAGCGGAGGAGCCCTATGCAGGGCTCGATCCCAGAATGCCGGGATCACGCCCTGAGCTGAAGGCAGACGCTTAACGACTGAGCCACCCAGGCGCCCCAGTGCCTTGCATTTCTTCTCCTGGTAGTTGACTGCCTGTATGCCTGTAGGCAGAGCAGTCCAGGGAGAGTTGAGAAAGACAAGTACAGTTGATGCCATTAGTAGATTCCCTGAATTTTTTCTCTGCTCCACACACCAGCCATGGTATCAATTTATATTATAAGCAGCCCCCTCGTATCCTCTTTTAGGATAGAGACGGGCATAAGAAATATTTCTCAAGTACTTACAGATAGTGTACACCTGCCTGGAGTTCAGGCGGCATTGTGATCAGCTTAGTCTATTTCCACATCCTTCCTTTATTTTAAATCTTTATCCTCCTCTTCATGAAAGTTACAAAGGATTTGTCAGGGATGGAATGACAACCTGTACCTGTTTTTCCTATAGGGGCTGCATGGAGAAAGTAAGTTCTAAAGAAAGAAAAGTAGGAAATTTCGTCCATAGAAAGGTTCTTTTTTTCTCTTCGTCATGGACAGTTTCTTAACTTTCGCTATATTGGTTGGGAAGGGCGGAACGGCAGCAGACACCACTGATCTCCAGCTTCTCGATGCCAAGTGCCTGCACCTCACTGGGCAGACATTTTGCCTCGGGCTTTCATTCAGGACTGTTCGAGTACAGTCCCTGACACAGTGTGCCGTTAGACCTGTCATGGTTTTCAAACCAATGTCAAGCAGAGAGCTGTGTGGCGTTTTGAACACAGTTACCGTATTTCATGTCGCATTCTGTTTGTTTTGTGATTGGTAGGGCGGCGGCCACATTTTAGCCCAGAGCATACCTGAAGGATGAGTTGAATGTGTTACCACTCCTTACACATTTTTCGGGAGGAAATGATCGTAGGCTATGTCTGTGTAAAGCGTGTGGTCGCCGCGGGTTGATGCAGTGTCCCGTTTCAGTTCTTGAACACCACTTAGTTTTTGAATCCCCTTACTCCGTACTTTAATCCTGTAATTGCTATATTCTAGAATTATATTCATTCTCAAATTAAAAACCCAGATATTTTAGGAAATTCATAACTGGTTGAGTTTCTGTTTACTTGTTGTTTCAAAACCTAAATATGAGGGGCCCCTGGCTGGTTCATTTGGTAGATCATGCGACTCTTGATCTCAGGGTTGTAAGTTCGAGCCCCACAATGGGCGTAGAGATTACTTAACAACAACAACAACAAAGACCTAAGTATGAGGGAAGGAATTCCTTTGGATGCTTTTTCTTTTCCCTGCTCCAATATAATTTGTTCCATTAGAACTTAAATTGCCTCTTGGGGAACTTTTTAGGTAGGAGAATATTTTGACAAAGATTTATCAAACTCTTGAGCGAATGCTTTGGAAATGTTAATTTGAATAGCTCACCTCTCTCTCTCTCTCTCTCTTTTTTTTTTTTTTTTTTTCTGATTCAGGCTTGCTGGTGGATCCCCTCCTTACTCCCCAGTATATACTTCTTGGATAGATTGCTGGTGCATGCTACAAAAAGAGGTACTTCTGTCTTATTCTCTCCTCTCCCCTCCCTCCCTCCTCACCTCCTCTCTCTCACACTTTATTTTATTTTGTTTTTGTTTGTTTTCTTAAATAATGTCTCTGGAATCCCAGGTTAATTTTTGTAGGTAACCCTTTAGTTACCAAGTAATGTACCCTTTATGTCACTCCAGCATAGCGGTAATGTGCTGCTTAGAAGTGTAAGGAGGGGTAATGGATTAAGAATCCCTAGATGTGACCTAGAAGCCACTTGAGTGATCACATTCAAATTATAAATAGGGTCTGGGTAGACACTTATCCTGGTTGTTAAAACGATGGCCTCAATTTCAGATTATTTTTTTCTAACGTCACCTCTTTTTGTAACTTCTCAGGATCTCCTTATATATTCCTGTGTTTTCCTCCAGTATAGTAGAGAGGAAACTGAGAAACAAGAGGTTGTTTATAACATTATTTGTCACAGTGATGATGTTGGAGCTGGTAGGTTTCTTCTTCTAGAGTCTTTTCAGAGGATGATTTTGTCCAGACTCCAATTTCTGCTTTGTTATCGCTGTGAGATATGTCCTCTGCAACCAAAAATTCTCAGTCTAGGTAAAGCTTTATCAGGAACCAAAATAATGGGTGGCTGTGTGCTAAATTTGACACAGGATCACATTAAATGGCCATCAGTTTAAAACTGTTTTTAAGTGGGAAGCACTTTTTCAAGGATTGTAGAAGATAGTGTATGAGGAATCTCTTCGTCACATTATATTATAGCACTAGTTACGCGTGCGAGAAAGACCTCTGTTCACAGAGCTCAGTCTTCCCCAGCTGAACTCCAAATGAGAAGGCCTAAGGGCTGCTGTAGTTGCCTTTGCTCAGCGTGCATGCCAGGCAAGCCCCTCTGTGAATCCAGCCTGGAACACTTGAATGATTTCCATACAGACCCAACGTGAACATTCTCGGTTTCATTTTGAGTCTTACACTCTATTGAGCAATCTCCTGTTGTGGTCCCCATTTAAAAGGAAAGACGGCCCTTCTTTCCTTACTTTCTAACTAACCCCCTACTGTAGCAAGAAAGCAGATAGAAAATGCAGTAGGGTATCAGACACCTTACCTGGGGAGTCGTCAGTCCTCTAAGTGCTTAGGACAATAGCAAATTTTGATGGGGTATCTACTGCATATCAGGCATCGTGCTGAAAGCCGCCTTTGTATCAGCTCCTATAATCCTCAGAATAACCATATGAGGGTAGGTACCATTATCGTCCCACATCACATCTGAAGAAACTGGGACTTCAAATCGTTAAATAACGCTGATTATATAACCCAAGGTTACACAGCCTGTATTTGTGAGAGCAGGATCTGTGTGCAGTCCAACTTCAGAGTCTGTTCAATTAAGCTTGCAACGTTATTACTCTAATTGTAAGATTTTATAAGTACTTCCTAGAGATCTGACCATTCCATTAAAAAGTAAATAAAAGCCAGCCCTTAGCGAGTGGTGGGACCATCTTAGCACTCTGTATGTATTGACTCTTATGATAACCTAGCTAGCAAGTGGCAGAGCCAGAATCCAGACTGGGAGTTCTGTCTAAATAAGAGAGCCTTGCCTTATCCATGTGTCAACATTGTAGTTAGTTTCCAGAAAGCTGGGCTGGAGTCAGAGTGCACACGCTGCTCCCGCTTTGTTGTGATAGCCCCAGTCCCGACCTGGCCCTTTAGTCACGTCTCCAGAAACATGTCCAGTTGCATCTCTCTACTGATTTGGACTGGCGGACCTCATGTTCACACTAGACTTTATTTGTTTTTATTTTATTTTTTTTTTCCAGGGAAATATGAGCCGAGGAAATAGCTTGTTTTTCCGGAAGGTCCCCTTTGGGAAGACTTATTGTTGTGACCTGAGAATGTTAATTTGAAGATGTGGGGCAGGGACAGTGACATTTCTATAGTCCCAGATGCACAGAATTATGGGAGAGAATGTTGATTTCTATACAGTGTGGCGCGCTTTTTTAATAATCATTTAATCTTGGGAAAATGGAGGTGTTTGGTGTCTGCCTTTTTTGTTCTTTTTATCAGCACTACATAATTTACCACTGATATTCCCCCTTTAGTTATTCTGAAATGGGACATTTTTGCTCCAGACTTGTTCTTTAAACAGGGTGGGAAAAAGTTGCGTTTTCCTGGAAGATATAGGCAGGATGTCATGTGATTTGAGTCTTAATTTTAAGGCTTTGTAAAATGTAGAGTACATTCTCAAGAAGAAAGAGAGAATTCTATAAAACTTAAGAAACGTAATAAGGTAAACTATATGGGAGGTTATGAATTACCTTTTCTCTAGTAGACCCTAAAACCTCAGCATCCACCAGAATCTCCCTCCCATTATATGCTTCCAAGCACGTTTGATTAACCCTGTCTCTCGTCCACAATCCATTGCTAATGACCCTGGAAAATCTCTACACAGGGTATCTCCTCCTTCAGTCTCTTACTGCAAAGTAATAAATTATTGCCAACAGCAACAAAAAAGGAAAATTACAGAGAACAAACAAGATTTGGAAAGGAAGCATATTGGTTTCTTTTTCTCCCCAAAAGAAATTCTTGTCATATAAATATGAGAAGTGAATACTGCAGCAGTAGCCCTTCTCTAAGAGCTAAGTGTTGGCCAGTCCCTAAATTGTATCATTATACAGTTCTACGTGTATATAATATTTTCTGTACAAATTATCATAATCTTTTCTTCAGTTTTTAATTTTGCTTCTTTGTTGTTGCAGAAGGTAAGTAGTTTGCTTTTCCATCCTAGTGACGCCCTTGGAAAGTGTATTTAAAACTTCATACCTGGTAATGCACACTTAGGTCCACAGGGCACTTAGGATATTGACCACCTCGCATGTCATACCCTCAGGCATGTTAGCATTCATAGGAGGAAAAAAGCATTTTAGAAGGAAATCATTTCAACTCAAGCATAAAGTTCTGATTTACTCAGGCCTTTTAAAAGCAGGTTCAAATGCTCTAAGATGAGAAAGCATATGGTTTCACTTGTTTAAATCCACTGGGATTTTGCCAAATGAGTAAGCACTTAATTTGCTGCTGCTCAGATTTCTCTATCAAAAGAGCAGCACCCATAATACTGGAGTGAGTCCCCCCCTCCCTCGGGATTTAGGAATACAGCCTGGAGCTCAGGAGCAGCCTACCTTGAAATGTCTTTGATGTCTCTTACTTTGTCTCAAAAAGTAATGTAAATTTTATATTCTATTCAATATTATCTGCATTTGTTTTAATATAAAAATGTTTTGCATTACCCACTTTTTTCCCCAAAAAATATCTTCAGTAAAGATGATCTAGGAAAATGTGCCATGTTCATTATCCTGTGGCTTCTCTGCTCATAGATAACTGCCTGTTCCTAGTCGAGCAGCTTATTGGACTGTAAGAACCAGTCTGCCACCAGAGGGCGCCAAGGCTTTGGTGTTTGCCTATGCAAGTTGGGCCATGGAAGAATCTTAGGAAGACCTGAACTGTCCAGTCAGTCAGACTTCCTTCAAGCTATAGATCCAATGAGGGTAGTATACCAGTGGTCCTCCGTAAAATTATATAGGCTGTTAACGTAATCAGACATCTAAAGTTTATTCAAGGGTTAAATGCATGTAGGTACTCTTTAAGATCCATCTGCAAGAAATAATGAACTGACTCCTGTGTAAATAAGAATGTAGATAAGGATCATTTGGTCAGTTGCACCTGTGGAACTGGGCAAGTGGTTTGCCTTGGCAGTGCTGAGCTGAGTTGTCAGGAAATAGTCCCCCAGGGAGTGTGATGGTCACTGAAACCTTGATTGAAGAAAAGAATCCGGGGGTTTCCTGCAACTTTTGGAGTGGCTGTAAAAATAGGGCATAAAAGCAGCCTTCGGGTGCAAGAAACTTTAAACATAGCCCTTTGTGGGGCTCCTGGGTGGCTCAGTCGGTTAAGCATCTGACTCTTGATCTCAGGGTTGGGAGTTTGAGGCCCGGGTTGGGCTCCACGCTGGGCATGGAGTGTGCTTAAAAAACAAAAACCGTAGCCCTACATTCCAACTTCTTACTGAACCTAAACACAACCTCGGCTTTACTATAATTTTCTACTCTAAAAATAGCCTCCTTTCCCACTCCGCATTGAGATTCTCCCTGTACAGTGAGATTCCATCCTAGTGCCATCTCTCTGTGAAGTCTCTCAGTCCTCCCGACCAGATGAGGTCCACCTTCAAACTCCACCCCCTTCCACGGCTTGTAATTACAGTACAGACTAGTCTGACAAAATGGAAACTGCATCTGTTACTGGACTTTTTCTGTTCAAGGCTTATGCAGCAGTGGCATTACTTCTCTCTGATCTGAACATCTCTGTGGGGGGGGGGGTCATATTTAGCCTTTTAAAAAAGCAGGCCCAACAAAACATCAGCCTTGCTGGGCTTTAGAGAAAAAGCTAGCCTGTCACATCGCAGTCCATGCAGCTGGTCACCTTAAGGTGCTGTGGCAGGTAAAAGGAGCAAGAAGAGAGAAAAAACATTGGGAAGGAATGAAAGTTATGACTGTCAGGCCTGTCGTGTAAGTTTTAGTTCTCAGACTCTTTGGTAAAGGAGGTATCCCCACTTCAGAAAGAAATTTTAGGAATAAGGAAAATTAGTAGTGCATTCAAAATTACAGTTAATTCCGAGCTGGATTCACATCTGAGTCTTTCAAATCCAAGGTATGTTTTCTGTTTCACAGAGGCTATGAAATACGGAGAAAAAAAGTAGCCGCTGAACCAAATGATGAATAATTTAGCCATCTAAGCAAAAAGGCCCTGCATTTTGGTCAAAGCAGTGAAACCAAAGAACATGCCATCCACTGAGTAGAGTAGAATGGTCTTAAATCAGGACAGACCTGGTTCTTGCCTCTGCAGAACGACAAACAGGTGTAACAGCCAAAAGGAGAAATCGCCATTGCTTTTCCCGACCATTCTGATAGTTTATGCAGATGGCGGGCTGAGTTTTTGTACAGTGAGGATTCCTAGGAGTACCATCAGTCCATGTGTGTGGACTCCCTGCTACATTGTGGGGATGACATTTCTTGAAAGTGATTGACGTGTCAGCTCCTCTGATGGATTCTTCTAGAACATCCTTGCATATTGAATGGATTCATTCAGGCTGCCTCCCTAAGTGCCATAGTGATTTATATCTTCAGAGGTTTTGGTTTTTGTTTTTTAGATATAGACAAAGACGTGTTTTATCTCCTTTGCAGAGATTTTTAGGCTTACCTAAGGATGTCACATGTGACCTCTCATTTTATTTTTTTCTCCCTCTATTGATCCCTCATCTTGTTGTTTCTTCAGACAAGTGATCCAGAATCTTGCATTCTGGTTTTTGCTCTAGAGGGAAAGTTGTGAATGAGAGATTCTTCTGTCTCCGACCAAAAACTACCCTCTTTCAGAAAAATATCTTTGGCGGTAACAGCAATTAATTTTCTAAGGCAACCGAGAGTGTTTTCTTTCCAACCACCTCTGTGCATATAAATCAGCTTCCTCATCTGTTTGCTGCCTAAAGCGTTGTCTGGAGGGGCCCCTCACTAGGGGGCCTAGGGATGCATGTGTTTAGTCTCCCCAACAGGCCTTGCTAGTCTGCCATGATTGCATGGCCAGGAGACAGAATCTTGAAAAGCCCATTTTTCCTTGGTCTCATAAGTGAATTCCTCTGCAGGCCAGGCCCCAAATGTCCTGTCTGGGACCAGTTAGGCAGATTTTGCATTAAAACCACAAGTGTTCTGGAACCTGAAAAAGAATGTTTTCGGGTAGATGGAGATCGGTGCCATACACCAGAATGTGGGCGAACAAACAGTGCTTCAGAGAGTGGCAAGGGAGAGAGGGAGAGAAACAGAACTCTGACCCCGAGGTGCTATTCAAGATTCACCACCCTCCTGAGAGGGAGAGCAGGTCATGAAAGAAGCCCTACCCCTCCCAAAGTCCGCAACAGGACGGTGGGTGAGAATGTTTTCTAGCAGCACCAGCTCCTGCCTCACTAAGGCAGCCAGGAGAATGGACCCTTCTCGGGTAATGCCGCATTTTCATGGAAAAGCTATTAGGTATTGCAGTTTATTTCCAGAGTAGCATAAGGAGCCAGAGGTTAGATAAGGACACGAGAGAAAGTACCTACTTGCTTTCTATCCAGTCTGGGGCCCTGCCCTTCTGGCGTCAAAAGACTGGAGAGAATGTGCTTTGGCTGGAAACGAATAAGGAGGGTGAAAACGGAAAGAGCAGAGCTGCACCTCACTTCAGACTGCTCACCTCCCACTGGAACGCAGTATCGTGCTCCCTCCCCCCCCCACCAGGGGCCCGCATTTAGAGTCTGTAAATGGCAGCGCTCAGTTGTCAAGTGCGCAACCTGCACACAGTCCTGCTGGGGGCCCCGGGGGACCAAAGGCGTGGAATAAATCCCGTCCCACGGGGCTGGCTGGGCAGCGAGGGAGGGGTGCAGCATGGCAAGGACATAAAAGCTAGGAATGTTGGGAGGATTAAATGGAACCATGTGTGGAACAGCAAAGCCTGGTCCGCGGAAAGAGCCCTCCCCGAATCTCCACGCTCACTGCGGTGGCTCGTGCACAGCAGCACGCGCCCGCAGAAGCCGAAACCAAGCACTGTGGGACCCACCGGAGGGCACGCTCACATCCCGTCAGGGGAGCTCGGGGAAGGCTTCATGGAAGAGTGGCATTTGAGTTGGGCTTTGAAGGACAGCGAGGATCCTGGGAGCAATTTCCAGCTCTCACTTTGCAGCTCTGGCACTTAGCAGCCACGTGAACGTGGGCAAGTCGCTTGATCGTTTGGGGCGTTGGGCTCCTCATCTTGAGAAGGAGAATACTACTTTTCTTACTGGAGTGTTAAATTCAGCATTGTGCCTGAGGGGTACATTTGGTATTGGGAGCTGTTGTTACTTACGAATTAGAAGCGGGGGTCACCTGGCGAGTACAGACAGTACGGGCAAGGTCACGGAGGCAGCAGAGGTTAGAGTCAAGGACAAGGGAAATGGCATCTCCAGCCGTCCTAACGTCTTCTCAGAGCTGCACTTCTGCCATGTGATAAGCACCCAGAACAGGAACTAACACGTAGTACTGCGTAAGTATTTGTGCACTGAACGGACGTCCTTGACGATCCTCAGACTGAGTTACGTCTCAGCCCCTCTCCCCAAGCCTGCCTCAGTGGAACTTGCGTTCTCAATCTGGACTAAACCCTTCATTGTGGCCTGGTTTCCCAGACTAAAAACTCGAGATGACCTTGAGTCCTCTGTACCCCTCCCCCTACTTCTAAGAAGGCACAGCTGGATTCCCAGAAATGCCTCTTGACTTTGTCATCCCCGCACCCCCAGCGCCCGGGGGGCCTGTCTCTGCTCGGCAGCCGCCTTCTATCTCTTCTTCCCGCCACCAGTGCGGGCCAGGAGGCACGAGATAAGCTCGCCCGGGTCGTGGCGGACGCTACCCCTTTTCTCTGCCTGCACAGGCTTCCAGCAAGGCATCAAATGCTCGTTGTGACCCGGTTGCTTACGATTTCTTGCCATTTCATCCTTAAATCCTTAACTCCCTGCGCCCAAGCCAGTCCCAGTTCTCCTCCTACGACCTCCTCTGCGCTGCGCATTTGTACCTACCAGCAGCTGCTCTGTGTTCTCTTCCGCTGAAGCTTCGTGCCGGCCGAGCCAAGCTGAGAGACAGATATTTATAAGTACAAAGTGGGTGTAAACTTCTGCAGCCGCAAACGTTTTAAACAAGCCCCATCCCACCTCCCCTCCATTCGAACTTTGAAATTCCTGTCCACCTCCTCATCTGCCATCTCTTCCCAAAGCCTGGGAGTTCCTTCCCTCTTCATACGCCTGGGAACCTTGGTGGCTAAGAGCTGTAACCTGGGAAGACGTGTGGGAAATAGAAATTAATTCAGCATCTATAGACAAGTGCACATAGGAAAGGGTTTTGAGGTGACATAAATGTACCTACCACCTAATAATAGGTTATTTTTTCGGTGGCCTGTCTCATGTCCTGCCTATAGATCCATTAGCTCACACCCCATAAAACACCCTCATAAGCAAAATATTACCCCCATTTTACTGAGAAAAGTAAAGCTCAGAAGGGCTAAGTCACATCCCCAAAACTAGTAAGTGACAAGCCAGGATTCGGAGCTGGGTCTGCAAGTCTGAGAACTTCTAATAGTACGCCACACGCATGTATCAAGTCCTGCTTTTTTTTTTTTAAGATTTTATTTATTTATTTGACAGACAGCCAGCGAGAGAGGAAACACAAGCAGGGGGAGTGGAAGAGGAGGAAGCAGGCTCCCAGCAGAGGAGCCCAATGCGGGGCTTGATCCCAAAACGCCGGGATCATGCCCTGAGCCAAAGGCAGACGCTTAATGACTGAGCCACCCAGGCGCCCCTATTTTTTCTGCATTAAAATAGGGGAACAGACTTAAGAATTTAAACACAAAACTCCATGCAGAACTCGTGACTTTATAATAGCGAAAGGGTCAATGTCGCATGTTATGTTTGCATACTGAGAAACCCAACAAACTGGCTTAATTAAGAAAAGGAATTTATTGGCCCAAGTAACAAAAATGGCCAGTAGTTAATCCAGTAATTGGAACAAGGGCATCAGGAGTCCCACTGTTCTCATCCGTTCTGTCCATGGGCCTCTGCCTGGTTTCCCTCTCAGAAGGGCTCACTCAGTATAGCAGCAAGAGGCCAAATGGCAGCTCTACTCACATGACTTCTTAGAGCTTGTAATTCCAGAGAACAAGTTATCTCCCAAGGGAGCTCCAGTAAAAATTGCGTGGAGAACTGGCTTGAAACACATGGCAGTCATAAACCATTCAGCGTGTCTGGAGCACCCCGCGGCTCTACCGGCCAGACCGGAGTCACAGGCCCAGCCTGAAGGGGTCAGGATCCGGGGTCCACCCCATTGGAACCATAGACTTGGAGCTGGAGGGGCATGGCTCATCAGCGGAAGGTTCTCTGGGCAAAGACACTGCATCCAGGCCAAAAGAAAGAGTTTGAATAGAAAGGGAAGGAAAACAACGCGGTCCATCAAGAATGCATAACCTCTGAAAATCCGTGAACCGGAGATGAGCACAGGGGTCGATGAGAAACCTATGCGCTGGTGTGTCCATAGATCATCTCAGCCACCCCAGCAAACAGATACTATTCCCATTTTTTTTCAGGTGTGAAAAATTGAAGCTCAGATTGAAACAAGTTGCTAGGAAGGGGCAGAGCTAGAATTCAGCCCTAGATATGTTTGACTTCAAATCCTGCGTGCTTTCCATGGCAGCGCAGTGCCAGGCTGGGAGGAACAAGTCACAAGGAGCCTTTGGGTACGACTGATAGAGGAACACTTGGGAGCCACGGCCCTGGGGGAGTTCACTTCCGACTGTCCAGCCATGCCCTGAAGTCAGGATGACCCCAGGGTGGGAGGGTCACAGCCACAGCCCTGCACCGCTACCGGCTGAGCCACTGAGCAATGCTTGATGGGCATCAGTACGGTGTCCTCTCAGTGGGAAGAGAGCTACCAGGGAGCTGCTCCACATCCTTACTTCTGACCAAGGCAATGAATTACCTGGTGCTGTTGGTATCACAGGAGCCACAGGAGAAAGTTGGATCGAGAAGGAAGGGCCATGTGGGGGGGCATAGAATGAATGAATGAATAGTCCTAGAAAAGAAGTTGAAGGAATTAGAGAAAAGTTATGATCCCGTGTTTAGAGACCAACGTGGGAATGTGGCCTGAGAGGGATAGAAAGCTCTTAAAATGGAAAATGAGGACAGCCCATTTGCAGAAACCCTTGCACAGCGCAAGGCGGTGAGCTGAAGAAACCAGCGCGGCTCTACAGAAAGCCCTCTGACACTCGAACGTGAAAAGGCAGGCTATAAGACGTGGAAGGAAGGGAAGGAAGCCCTGGATAAACTGAGACTTGGAAAAGGTGCGACAGTACAAAGACACCTTTGGTTATGTGCAGAGCGTGAGGAATAGAGGATTCATTATATAGGGTTCCACTTGGGGGTGGGGGTGTCAGGTTAGCAGTCGCCAGAAAGCAAAATACTCAGCCCCGATTTGCTTCATTCTCCCGCAAGGAAGAGCATTTCTAAACTGGGTCGAGTAAAGCAAAACATGATTTAGAGGATATTGAAACTCCAAGTAGAAGATAGTAAGGGAAGACAACCTAAGCACCTAGCCATTTACAATGAGCTGCAAATCCCAAAGCATCGAAAAACCTTTGCAGAGAAGATCCTGGAATGCTTGCCGAGGTAGGTGAGAGAGCTGGGGAGAGAAAGAAAGGGGCCACAGAGCCTGAAGGCTGCTGATGTCCTGACACTGAGAAAAGTAGAAAAGGTAGATTCTGGAAACTCAAGGTGGGTATATTTGGGGTGAATTCCTCCCCCAAATTTATTCTAGCATATAATATTAAACTATGGGTTTGAGAACCCCTAGAAAAAGAATCAGTATCTTCACTAAGAGCAAGATAAGGTAGATGATAATACCAACAATAATTTACCATTTATTTGGATGGCCACTAGGAAAATTCCCTGAACATGGTGTGCCTCGTTTCCAGTTAGACATCAAATGTTTCCTGATTGAGGAGACAACTAGGGAAACGGTGATCTCAGAGACTGCCTGTCAAGTGGATTTCTAGCCACATTCACCACCGTGCCCCTCTCCCCCCAGTTGGTGACTCACCGGATGCACATCTGGGGAGAAGTCTTAAGAGTTCCATGCGCCCGACTCTGCATTCGGTCAGCTCAGTAGTTTCCCGTGCCTGCCACACTCACCATGTTTGCAGATGGCACTGCTGTTGGGAGGGAAAGTGAACATTCAGATGTCAGAACCAAGCTTCTAAAATATCTTGAAACGGGGCTGAGAGCAACAGGATGAATGAACAACCAGTGGAAAGACTTGCATTTATTGTATATTTATTTTAGCTTAAAACAGTGCAGTTTCATCATCTTACAGTTCTGTAGGCCAGAAGTCTGAAAACGGGTCTTACAGGGTTAAATTCCAGGTGTTGGCAAGGCTGCATTTCTTCTGGGGGCCCTCAGGGAGGTTTATGCCAATGCCCAGTCCAAGTTTCTGGAGGCTACTGTGTTCCTTGGCCTCTGGCTTGCTTCATCCATCCTCAAAACCAGCAGCGTAGCATTTTCCAGTCTTGGAAAGACCTGCATTTATATTTAATTCGATTTTTTTAACAAGCTGCACAAGCACAAGATGAAGGAAGTTTGGCTTGACAGTGGTGCCTGGGGGAAAGCCTGGGGGCTTTCCGCCGATGTTGGAACTAAAACCAGGAGGAATGGAGCAGCTACCAGAAAAGATGGTCGTTCTCCCCATCCCTTCTTATTGTAGGTGCAAAAGGGTGAGACTGAAAAGTTCGTCTCTTTCCCTATAACCATTCCTCTCCCCAGGGGGAATCAGCCTCCCGTTAAGGACTTACAGTAGACCCTCCAAGAGGTATTCTATGCACATAAAAGCAAATGCGTAACTTTTTAATGTAAATGATAACATACTCTACACCTTGCTTTTTTTTTTTTTAATTTAACAGTAAATCTTAAAGATTATTTTAGGTCCCTTATATGAAATAATTCCTCATTCTTTTATAAAGGGTGCATAATATTCTATTGTGTATATAGAGAGAGAGACAGAGATCAGAATTTATTCAGTGGGTCCTCTGTTTCTGGACATGTAGATTATTTTCAATATTCTGCTATTAGAAACAATGCTGCAGTGAACAATGTCATTTCAGTCATATGTATCTGAGAAGCAGCTTTTCAAGAAGTGGAATCGCTGAGTCAGACAGTGTACGGTTTTCAGTTTGGAGGTATTGTCCCATTGCCCAGTTGTTCTAGTTGACTGTCCCACTAGCAAAGTATGAATGTGTTTTTCCGCCTCCTCACCAATAGAGCGTGTTATAAACCTTGGTGTTCTCTGACTGCTTGCGAGGTAAAAAAAATGATGGCATCGTATTATGATTTTCTTATTCTAATAGTTACTTGTATTTTCTTTTTTATTAACTGTTTATATCTTTTACCCATTTTTTACTGAGTTGTCTTTTTCTCAGAACTCTTTAAATATTAAAGAAATTTGCTGTTTGTGATATGAGTTACAAATGTTTTCCATTTTTTAGTTTGTCTTTTGATTTTTTTCTATAGGCTCCACACCCAGTGTGGTGACCAACGTGGGGCTTGAACTCGACCCTGAAATCAAGTCCTGAGCTGAGATCAAGAGTTAGATGCTTGACCAACTGAGCCACCCAGGTGCCCCTCTTTTGATTTTGTTTCTGGCCATTTTGCCATGTAAATATGTTTCTCTTTTAAGCTGTAGGAAAACATATCCATCATTTTTTTTTATGACTTCTGGATTTTATGTCATACTTCAGAGTTCTTCACTCTGAAAATTTTTTTTTAATTATCACTTGATTTCTTTCAGTACTTTTTAAAATTTTTACATTTAAATATGTGATCCATTTGTTATTTATTTTGGTATAAGACATGATGTACGGATCCAACTTCTCTTTTTTCCAAATGGCTACACATTGTTCCCATACAATTTATTGAATCATGTATCTTTTCTTCTCTGATTTAAAATCCCACTTTCAGGGGCACCTGGCTGGCTCAGTAGGTGGAGCTTGTGACTCTTGATCTTGGGTTATGGGTTCGAGCCCCATGTTGGGTGTAGAGATTACTGAAAAAATAAATAAGTAAACTTAAAATTCCACTTTTGTAGTATTCTAATACCAGTATGTATTTGGATCTAATACTGGTTTTTACATTCCATTCCACTGATCTACTTCTTTTGATACATTTGAAAGAAATTATAGTTTATTGATATTTTTAATTACATTTCAAATGAAAGCAATAGATTTGTTGGAAAAGTTAGGGAAATAAAAAAATTATACAGAGAAAATAAATATCATCCCTGAACCTACCAAAAATAACTAAATATTTTGGTGTTTATTCATCCAATCTTTTCCTGTGGAATTGTATTTTTTTTTACCCAACTGAGATGATACTATGTAAGTGTAATTTTCCATCCCCCAAATCTAGTGTGATCTCAATGCCCTAAGTGGAACCAGTGATCATCTTACCCAGACTGAATCCACCCCTCTTTTGCCATCCTCCCAGATACTGTGCAAGAGGTGGACTCTTCCAGCTCCTTCCTAACCCCCTCATTTTAGTCACCAACCCCTCTTATTTTCCCTTAGACTCACAGGCTCTAGGATTTCTAGTGAAATCCTCTCAATATACTCTTGAAGAAGACCAAGAGAGGGGAAAATAATCTGTAAAAGTTAGACTGCTTTTAACTGCAAGCAACAGAGAATCAACTCAAAATGGTTCAACCAAGAAGTGGATTTATCATCTCCCACAACGAGAGGTCCATAGGTAGGGTAAATCCAGAATGTGTTAACTCAGTGGCTCAGTGATATCATCAGGGACCATGATCCTTGCCATCTGTCCATTCTGTCATCCCCAGTGTATTAGCTTTTGTCCTCATGCTTTTCCCCACATGGTTGCAAGATGGTGGCAGTAGTCCAAGTGTCATCTTCTTGCACAACATTACAGAAAGCCCAGAAGAAGGCATTCCCCTTTCTAATCCCACATTGCTCAAAGCAGGAGCTGAGGGTAGTCCGGAAAGGTAGGAGAGCATTTTTGGTTGTCACAATGATTGAGGGACACTATTGGCCTCTAGTGGCCAGTAGCCAGGGATAGTAAGATGTTCTGTGATGTTTAGGACAGTTGATTAAGTGAAACATTAACTCTCATTCTTTACAACATTAATGCAGGTAAAAAGCAAAACCTCTTTTTCCATACAAAACAAGCTTCTTTGCATGGTTTCAATGTACACTGAATTTTCCAAGGATGTAACTTCCCTGTAAATTGGGGAAGAACTGTAATTTGTTTTGTTTACAATTTGACCAAGAGTTGTTCATGTTGGACATCATAATGGTATTGGGGCTTTGGACAGCACACCCCTGTATTGGCACGTGTTTGTCGCTGCTGCACTTGTGGGGAGTGTATGGAAGATTCTATACTTCTAGAAGTATAAACATCCATCTTATTTGGTATTCTAGTGTGGCAATGTGCAAGTTTTACATACTTTAAAACATTTTATTAAAATTACTTTCTTCTTTTCTCCTTTATATCACACTTGGAGCATTATATTGATTTTTTGAAACTATGTGTCAGTAGATTTCATTCTCTAGGAGTTTCATTTCAGTGTAGGAAAGGAGGCATTCCAAAATACTTGTAATAAAAGAAATTAGGTCAGACAGGATTGAGATCCACGGGCTAGGAGAATAAAGTCTAGACAGCTTATCCTGGCACTTAAAATCCTTCGTGATCAAATTCAAAACCCGTTTTTCTGGACCTGTCTCCCGGCAGCATCCCTGGCTTTCATACTTCAGCCACACCAAGATTATTCGTTTTTCAAACACACCAAGCAGTAGTCATAGCACATACTGAGTGCTTCCCGTATGCTCTGTGCTGAGTACTTCACATTGAGTATGTCTTTCAATGCTGTCGACAAGCCAGTGAGGCATAGATACGTTTCTTGTCCCCATTTCACAGGTGGGGAAACTGAGGTCACACAGTGATGGAGCTGGGATTCAAACCCAAGCAGTCTGATGCCAGTCACTGCTCTTTACCATGACTGTATTGCCTCCCAGGGGGATACCCCTGCTCCCTGTCCTTTCTGCCAGGCTGCCTTTCCCATCTCTTGCTACCTGTCAAGGTCTAGTGCAGCCTTCACGACTTCTTTAGGTGTCCATCTGTTCACTAACTCTTGCTGGACCCTTTCACTTGGAATTAACTTATTTTCCCAGTGCTTCCATTGCACTTTATCTGTGGTTTTTTACTATGGCTACTCTTTAAAAAAAACGGAGGTGGCAGTGATAAATTGCTCTGTGCCACTCATGTCTCTCCCTGCCCCTTCCCCCAGCCGTCCCTCGGCTGGGTTGTGGGTTGTGTTTACATCCCCAGCTGTCCCCCTGCACAATCACTCCGGACTCTCCCGATCCGCCCACTGGCTCGCGCTGCACTGGGTAACACAAGCAAAGTGATTCAACCCCCACCCCACTGCTGCCATCACCACCACCACCACCACCACCACCACCACACACACACACACACACACATGCGCGCGCGCGCACACTCACAATCAGAACGTTATCAAAAGACACTATTGTCAGAAACAGGGACCAGGATGCCATGGGGCCACAGGGATTCTCTCCCTTACCCACCTTGGTAGGACATACCTTTCCTTTCTTCTCTCCAGTCCTCTTTTCCACAGCTGTCACTCCCTGAGGTTCCTGCTGGCCATGGAGACCTAACCATTGTCTCCTGCCAGGGCCACTGCCACCATTGTGTTAGCTCAAGGAAGAGTGGGTTTTTCCCAGCCTCCTCCAATTGAAAGGCTGACATTCTCCCCCAAGGGTGTGTTGATCGTGGTGTCAACATGTATTCCATGGCCAAACATACGGGATTTGGGTCTCCGACAGTCTGGAGTTATTTGTACCTCCAGTTCCCTCTATCAACATGGGTCAGAGAATTTGCAACAGTAGCTCAGAGAATGAGTTTGGGGAGAATGGGTTTGGGGAGAAACTCAGTGACTGTCCTACATCTTCACCCCAGTTTTGACCCCCCAGTGTTACAACTATCTGCTGCTCCAATAACCCAAAAGGTATGGTTTAGAATGATCCTATCAGCATCCCTGGGTGGCTCAGTTGGTTAAGCATCTGCCTTTGGCTCAGGTCACGATTCTAGCTAGGGTCCTGGGATCGAGGCCACATCGCATGGAGCTCCCTGCTCAGTGGGGAGCCTGCTTCTCCCTCTCCCTCTGCTCCTCCCCGCTGCTTGTGTGCACTCTCTCTCTCTGTCAAATAAATAAATAAAATCTAAAAAAAAAATCTGTTTTCTAAAAAAAAACCATAAAAATAATAAAACAATCCTTTCTATCCCTTGCCAGCCCGCCACACAGTTGCAGTCAGGGTGGCTGGGCGGGATATGGTCTTGAAGGCTTCCTCACGCTGCGAGCAGCTGATGCTGGAACCTCCACGGGGGTCAGGGCTGGCTTCCTGGGATGCAGCTTTTGCAGCTGCACGAGCCCCACCCTTCACAGGGCTCAATGCCTCGTTGAATGCTCTATTGTAACCATTTACATTCTTAATTTTCGAACACGAGGCCCAGCATTTTCATCTTGCACCAGACCTTGCAAATCTGATAGCTGGTCCTGACCAGGGCTATTGGCCACCATGTCTTCACATATGGCCTTTCCATGTGGCCTGGGCTTTCTCACATCAAGAGAGTTTCGAGAGAGAGTGAGCGCCAGACAGAAGCTGTATTTCCCTTTATAACCCAATCCAAGAAGTCCTCTTAGGAGGGGAGTGGCAAGGTCACAATATAAAAAGAGCATGGGGGATGGGAGATACTGTCATAGCTGTCTTGGAAAATGCCATTTGCCACATCTGCTAAGAGCAGGTCACCTCCCCATCCAGGGCCTCAACTTCCCCATGTGCAGAAGAGGGCTGGGGGGGCTCTGTCCCCCCTGGGAAAAGGCCAAGGCGGAGCTGGGAACCTGATCCTCACAGGCGCCCCCAGCTTTCCCATTCTGGGGTCACTTACCAGGCACTGAGAGGAACTGGAGCTCTGGGTGATGGGGCTAGACCCCCCACCCAGAAGCTCTAAATGTCTGTTCCCCCGGAGGGCTGAAATCTCTGAGGAAGGCAGACTCCACGCCCTGACATCTGTTTCTCCTGCTGGCATCTCTGCTGGGCTAACAATTCCTCCTCTCTTATTTCTCCCTGGGGCATGTTGTTGTCTTTCTCATTAACTTCCCCTCAACTCCCAGCAAGGCCCCTAGACTCAGAGCTCTGCTAATTCCCCCGTAATCCACTGGCAAGCCAGGAAGCTAATTAAATTGTGAGCCTGTGCGGGAGCTCTCTCTGTCAGTCTCTGGATCTCTCCGGCTCTCTCCTGTCAGTCTCCTCCCTTGCTCTTCCTTTCTGACTAGCCCTGAGTGGTTTAGATTCATCAGCACACTGTCTTCTTGTGGGTCTCCCTGATGGCTCTTCTATCTCCTGTGTTTCAGCCGGAGTAATCTTAAAATACAGCTCTGAGTTCTGTCTCCTCTGCTGCAGGATCATCCGAGCCCCTTAGCCAGGCATTTAAGCGCATGTGCCTTACCTGCCCTAACTTCCAATCACAAACCCCTCCCTCCAGAACTGAGTCCTGGAAGGTCTCCCCCCAAGCCCTGTCTATGCCACCTCACACTTTTGTTCATATTCTTACCTTTGACGGGATCCCACCCCCTACTCTTCCATCTGTCAAATCCTTGCCATTATTTAAAAATAGCCTTCTCTGTGGGGCACCTGTCTGACCCAGTCAGTAGAGCAGCCGACTCTTGATCTCAGGGTAGTGAGTTCAAGCAGCGCGTTGAATGTAGAGCTTACCCAAAAAAAATTTTTTTAAAGAGCTAAATTAAAAAAGAAAAAAAGTAGCCCCCTCTGTGACCTCTTCCCTACACCCCCCCTCGACTACTGGTGGAATTCCTCCCTCCCTGAGCTCTCATAGCACTTACCAGCTCAGCTCCTGAGGCTGATCTCTTTCCACCTATTATGCTTCTTTCTATCCATGTCCAGCCACTTCCACTAAATGATTAGCTCCTTGAGGGCAGGGTTTCTAGGTCTTTTTCATCTCAGCTTTTTCCTGAGCACCTACTTAAGACTGTGCCTTAAAACCCTTCATTGGTGTTTCCTGGCCCAAGATGGCAGCTGGGGCTCCAGCCTTCATGTATACATTCCAGGAAGAGGGAAGAGAAAAGAGAGGGCCTCCTAGCTGAGTTGGTCCCTTTCAAGCACTTTCTCTCCCAACAGCTTCTGTTCATGGAGTATGCCTAGCGGCAGGAGACTGGATACATTGTTTCCCTTCAAGCTCATGAGCCCAGCCCTTGTTTTACAGATGAAAATATAACCCAGAGAGGATCATAGAATTAGGGAGGCTGCTGAACGTAGTGGTTAAGGATCAGGTTTTGGAGCTAAACACACCTGGGTTTCAATGCCACCCCTCCCTGCATATAACCTCTTCATTCCTCATTTGTAAAATTGGGTTAATGGTAGCTACTTCAGGGGATGTTAAGAAAATTAAATAAGGTAACGAATGTGAAAAAGCACTTACCACAGTTTAAGACAGTTTTTGTTCATTGTCTTAGTTTGGGTTCCCCCAAAAGCACACTTTGAGACAAAGATCTGGGTGCAAGTGGTTTATTTAAAAGTTAATCCCATGAAGCAGGGTGAAGTAGTGGGGAAGTGAGACAAGGAAGGGAGAAAACCAAATAAAGCAAACAGAGAAGAGAGGGTTTTTCCCATGGGTGACTTTGACTCCATGATGGAGTCTCTCTGAGACTGGAACGTGTCTGGCAATTGAGGGCCTGAAACCGGGAGTGTTTACTCTCTAACTCTGGACCCTGCTTGCTTGGGGGTTCCCCTGGGGCTTTTAACTCTCCACTTGCAACCTGCCCCACACTCACCTCTCCAGCCAAAAAGGTCCCCGGAGAGATAGGGGAACCAAGCTCGGGAACTGTCAGCAGGTGACCTCCAGGTTGGCCTGGGGTGTTGGAAGGGGGCACTGATAGTACCTGCTACACTCAGTAAAAGTATATTAAAATTATTATTATGTTATAATCGCTGCACAACAAAGTCGGAGCAGACAGGAAGTACAACCTAGCCTGGGCTCTTTTCTCTGAATACTGTGCCCCCTCCTCCTTCCATTCTGGCACCCCCCGTACCCCCCCACTCCAGCCTGCCCTAGTCACCCACCAGCTCATGGCATTCTCTTTCTCCCTCTTTCTTTCCCAGTGGCCCCTAACGCAAACCCTGCTGCCGTCTGTCCCAGCCACCTGTCTCCCCGACCCTACTGCTCCAGTGAAATGGCTTTCAGCCTGAGCCAGGCCTCCACCAGGACTTAATGGTTTTGCCTGGAGAACCCTGCTTTCCTCCCTGCCCTCCCACCATTGGAATCACCTTCAAAAGTCACTTTCAAGATGGCAGCCCCACCCTTCTGATCCAGAAGAGTACCGATGTCCTAGAAGGGTTGTGGCTGACCAGGTCAGCATCCTGCCTTCCTCAGCCCTCCTGCCACATCCCTGCATGGCTCATCCCACCCTCACCCTGCTTCCTGCCTTCCCACAGGCCCGTGACCCAAGCTTTTGAAACCGGTGAAGGACACAGTTATGATCTAACCGGGGCTAGACAGGTACTTCACCCCAGGCCCCAAATACTCCCGAAATGCCAGTGTCCAGCCTGAAATGCCTCCATTCATTTCTTTCCATTGAGGCACATACTCATTCATCCTTCACCTAACACCCTGAAGAAAACTTCATGAGCCCATCATCATCAGCGCCTTCGTGAGGACTAACCTGCATCAGACTAACTGGGGTCACATAAGTTTTGAGAGTTCCAGAAGGAAAGCTCCAGAGGGCAGAGGGCTTCCCAGGGCGCCAGGTTTCTCTGGGTCCACACACAGGGTCTGTGGCAGAGCTGGGACCAGAGCGCAGGCCTTGTGCATCAACCAGGGGCAGATGGAGGGCACCAGCTCCTGGCAGCTGAGAGTAGGGCCCTTCTAGAGCCATGCACTCAGTCAACAGCTACTGAGTGCCAGGCAGATGGACACCTCCAATCTGTTGGAAGAGATCCCCACAGTTGTTGGGAGAGATTCTCCAGAGCTGCTGGGAGAGATACCCACAGCTGTTGGGAGAGAACAGCAGCCCTGATGAAGGGAGTCCAAGATGGCTCCGGGGGTCAAAACCCAGAGTGGAGACCATGGGGGGGCCTCTGATGAGTGCTGAGGTGGGAAGACAGCTGTTCTGGGCCCTGATGTCCGACTGGATCCTGCTACCCTAGCCCCAGCTAGGCAGGGTGTCAGTGTCCCTCGGCAACAGGCCCTCTGAGCTCTCCCAGTGTCTTTCTCAACCTTCTCCCTTCTTGTGGGCACTAGGGAAGCAGCCTGCTCAGCCAAAACTCAATCCTGCCCCCAGGATGCCCTTCCTTTGCATACCCTCCCCAGGGGGTCCAGGCTGACCCTCCAAGTCTGGGGGCTTGGTCTTCCTCCTTCCTTCCTAACCAACTACGGGAATTTTCAGATTCGGAGGCAAGGAACAAAAACTAGGTCACTTCAAGCTCTTTCTTTCCTGGTGACATTGACCCATTTATCCTTTTCTTCCCTCAAACCCCCTCCCCCGGTGCCACTTAGCCTGGACATCTGTCCCAGCCAAAATCTCACCTTCCACTGTCCTTGCCGCCCACGGGCTTGTCCAATCTGTGTGTTCTGCGGCAGTCCCCTCTCCTCAAACCCGGGAGGAGGCCTGTCTGGAGAGTGCCCTGGGCCACCCCCAGTTTGTCCTCTGCCTCAGGCCTCAGTTTCCCCGTCTGCTAACTTGGGTTGATGATGCGTGTTTCGTGGAGCCAAAGGATGAAGCTCCAGGGAGGTCACGCATGAGGAAGAGCCCAGGGCTCGGTGCAGCCTGCGCAGGGGCCTCCTCCGAGCGCTGCCCCTAGGCCCTGCGCGGCTCCCCTTCCTCCGCGCGCCCCTCCCTCTCCCTTCTCCTCCCCTCTCCCCCTTCCCGCCGCTCCCCTGCCGCTCCTCGCGCCGGTCAGCTCGCCTCGCTCTTCTGCTGTCTTCGTTCCCTGGCGCCTCGCCTCGCCGCCCCGCGCCCACCCCGGGGTCCCGGGGTCCCAGCGTCCCGCCGCCGCTGCCGCCGCCCCCGCCAGGCCGGGCCCCGCCGCAGCGCGGGCGGTCAGTGCGCAGCCCCGGCGCCCGCCCGGAGCCGGGAGCCGGGAGCCCGGAGCCGGATTGCGGGCTCGGAGAGGACCCGACCCGCCCGCCGCCCCCAGCCAGGTGAGGGCAGCTCAGGGGCGGAGAGCCAAGCTTTCTCCGCGTGGAAGCGGGGGCGGGCGACGGCGCGGGGGGATCGGGTTCCTTGTTCGCTGAAAGCAGGACCTGAGAGCTTGTTCATGAAAGAGGCTCAAGGGCTTTCACTCGGAAGGGATGGATGAAGGAAGGTTGGCATGGGGGCGGGGGGAGGGGGCGTCTAGGGTATCCCCTCCTGAGGGATTTCTTTTTTCAGGAGGAAGGATCAATTGACTTCTGTAAAAGGGAGGCTTATCTTTTGGGGAACATGAGGGGCTTTCAAGGTGGGAGAAGGTTCTGGCGAGGCTTGAAGGAGGGGGTAATTGGGGAGTGGGGTTTGGCGGGGAGCGGGGCTCTGAGACCCCCCCTTCGCCTGACATCGCGGCACCTCCCCCGTCGGTTCCGGGGCTCTGGGTCTGCCCAGGTCTCTGTGTCCCAGTTTTGTCTCTTTGAAGATGACTATTTTGAGCCTCACCTGGACAGAACTAGGAACAGCCATTTCTTCTCCTGGAGCTATGAGGCCCACCTGACACCATCTCACCTCTGACCTGTCCAGGGAAGGGGATTTAAGGAAGGATGGGGACTTAGGGATCTGGGAAATGGCAGTGCTGGGTGAGAAATGGGCAGAGGCTGGGTAGTGGACACACAGGAGGACCCTCTGGCCCTTGTGGGGTGTACCAGACTCTGCAGGGAGATTGCTGAAGGTAGGGTAGGCAGGTGCTCCTGAGGCAGGACCTGCCAGGGGGAGAAGCAGGGGCAGAGAGAGTTGAGATGTTCCCATACTCCCAGAAGGCAGAATGCTAGAGTTTTTGCTTGTTTTGCTGTTTTTATTTTTATTTATTTATTTATTGCTTTTTGCTTTCTTTCTCCTTCACTGTGGATCCCAAGATTCATTCCACTTATCTCCCCTCTTATTTTTGCAAAAAAGGGAAATCGAGGCTAAGGACAGGTTGGCTTGAAATATCTGTGTCTACGAGGGGAAAAGATGGTGGAGAAGAAGGCGTACCAAATCTGGAGTCAAAAGACCTTGGTTCAAGGTTGCCTCAGTGTGCATGATTACCTTAGGCCAAAATCCTTCCCTTGTTTGGGCCTGACTTTCTCATCTATAAAATGGGAGAGGGCCCACCTGTCTCACAGGTTTGCTGCCAGACCAGATGTGTCCAAAGAGCTTTATGAAAGGGAATAGTCAGGAGGTGCAATCTTCATCACTGTAGATGGGTCCCCTCCTTCCTCCCTGCCCTCATCAAGGCTCTGACTAGCCCATGGGGTGCCTTTGTAGGAATTACAAAAGGTCCCTCCTCCGGAGGGAGAGAAGGTTCAGCTGGGTTAGGGACTTGGGGTCTTTATTATGAAAATTAGAAGAAGGCACACTTTTCCCCAGGTGCAGCAGCTCCACACTGTAGGGCAAGGAGAATGTGGGCTAGATTCCAGTGCCCACCTACCCTACGGTGAATGTCCTTGTGGAGAATGCATCTGCCCCTGGCAGCTCTTCTCAGCAAGATCCCAGGGTGTTAAGAGACACAGAGCTACACACACTCCCAGGGTACTTCCCAGAGAAGCCCACATCCCAGGCTGTTGCCAGCTCATTTTCTCTCTTACTTTGTTTCCACTTCAGGATCTTTGGGTATTCAAGCCCCAAAGCCCAACCGTTCTGGCTTCTGTACTGCAGGAAGGGCCCCTGGGGAGTCCAGAGGTCCAGAGTGGTGGCTGACCCTTGTGGGTCAGAGGCCAGGAAAGGGGTCAATGAGCATCTGTTCCCTTTCCTGTCCATATGGGGACTGAAACAGTGGCCATCAGTACAGAGATGCCTGTACTGATGCCTGAGTGAGGGGCAGGCCAAGATCCGCAGAATAGCCACAGGAAAATTCAGCAAACCAGGCTGAAAGAAACTCAGAGAGGCCCTGGGGAGGGGGTAAACCCAGCTGACAGCCTATAGGCCCCTCCCACCAGAGCATTTCTGCTCTTATCTGTGGTACAGGTGTGTGAGCTTTCACTTGAGAAAGCGGTTCGTTTCTTACAAAAAAAGAGACTCACTGGCCTAATCTTCTGGTTCCCAAAGTGTGGTCCCTGGACCAGCAACATCTGCATTACCTGGAATTTGTTAGAAATGCAAATTCTCAAGCCCCATCCTAAATCAACCTAACGGAAACTCGGGGGGGGGGGCAACAATGTGTGTTCTAGCAAGCCCTCTATAGGACACTGAGACCCGCTGAAGCTTGAGAACCAAGGACCTAGTCCAAGTGTGTAGGAAGCCGAGTCCTAGTTGTGGGTCGGGGCAGGGCTGTGAAAATAACGCGTCTCCCAGTCTCGGAACTCTTGGCATTTGGGGGCTACCCCTGCACAAGCCTCCTCTCCTTCCCCTCCCAGGCACCATGCTGCTGCTGCTGCTGGGCCTGCTGGGCCCTGCCGCCTGCTGGGCCCTGGGGCCCTCTCCAGGCTCGTCGGAGCTGCGCTCGGCCTTCTCGGCGGCACGCACCACCCCCCTGGAGGGCACGTCGGAAATGGCGGTGACCTTCGACAAGGTGTACGTGAACATCGGCGGCGACTTCGACGCGGCCACAGGCCAGTTCCGCTGCCGCGTGCCCGGCGCCTACTTCTTCTCCTTCACGGCAGGCAAGGCCCCGCACAAGAGCCTGTCGGTGATGCTGGTGCGCAACCGCGACGAGGTGCAGGCGCTGGCCTTCGACGAGCAGCGGCGGCCCGGCGCGCGGCGCGCCGCCAGCCAGAGCGCCATGCTGCAGCTCGACTACGGCGACACGGTGTGGCTGCGGCTGCACGGCGCCCCGCAGTACGCACTCGGCGCCTCCGGCGCCACCTTCAGCGGCTACCTGGTGTACGCCGACGCCGACGCGCCTGCGCGCGGGCCGCCCGCGCCCCCCGAGCCGCGCTCGGCCTTCTCGGCGGCGCGCACGCGCAGCCTGGTGGGCTCGGACGCGGGCCCGGGGCCGCGGCACCGGCCACTGGCCTTCGACACGGAGCTCGTCAACATCGGCGGCGACTTCGACGCGGCGACTGGCGTGTTCCGCTGCCGCCTGCCGGGCGCCTACTTCTTCTCCTTCACGCTGGGCAAGCTGCCGCGCAAGACGCTGTCGGTGAAGCTGATGAAGAACCGCGACGAGGTGCAGGCCATGATTTACGACGACGGCGCGTCGCGGCGCCGCGAGATGCAGAGCCAGAGCGTGATGCTGGCGCTGCGGCGCGGCGACGCCGTCTGGCTGCTCAGCCACGACCACGACGGCTACGGCGCCTACAGCAACCACGGCAAGTACATCACCTTCTCCGGCTTCCTGGTGTACCCCGACCTCGCCCCCGCCGGCCCGCCGGGCCTCGGGCCCCCGGAGCTCTGAGCCCCGCCCGGGGAGAGGAGCCCGGGGGCGGCCCGGGGCGTGCATGCCGGGCCGAGGCCCGAGCGCCCCGCCGGCGCGAGCATGACGGCCCGCCCAGTGCGGCTGACTCTGCCAATAAAGTGGGCCTGCGTCGGCGCCTGTCTGCCTGGGGCCCTGCGCTCTGTCTGGTCTGCGCCGCTGTGGTCTCGGGCGGGGCGGGAAGGCACGGACTACTGCAGACCAGGGGATGGGGGTCGGAGGGCTGAGGGCAGGATTTGGTCAGGCCCTGGGAGGGCGAGGAGATGGGAATTTGATTGAATTGAACCCGACTCCCCAACCCCTTGCGGGACTCCCCTTCACGTTCCTTTCCAGTCAGACCCTCTAACTCCTTCCCACTGACGTACGACGTCACTTAGGGTCCAGCTGGTTCTTTCTTGTGGCAAGGGACCACACCCTGCTCCCTTTCTGGGGGTATGGGATTCAAGGAAACAGAATATTCCGTTTTCTAGCAGGGTGTGTGTGGGATGAGCCGTTGATACCTGGTTGCCCCAACTCTTGCCCTCCCAGGACAGGAAGGGTGATTCGCCCAGGGCAGGGGTTAAGCAACTTACTTTGGCATAAAAGGACACAGGCTGCAGGAGGCCAGAACAGAACATTTTATGGGACAGCTACACAGGATCAGGACTACACCAGCCAGACTCAGCTTCTTTCTCTGTCAGCCCCCTCGCAGCCTCACTTCCCCCTCTGAGGTGTTCATCTGAGGCTTGTTGAGATGGACTAAAAAACCTGCTCCCCCCCACCCCCGGCCAAAGAAAGGTAATGTTCTTCCACCTGCTTTGCTCCATTCCTCCAACAGACTAAACTAAAAATGTCCAGTCTGTTCTAATCCAGATGGGGAACTTGGGGCACAGGGACTCCAGAGCATTGGTTGGGATTTAAAAGGGGTATGTAAATGAGGACAGGGTACCGCACATGCACAAGGTTCCCATAGATTCCACAGGACTTGTCACAGACTGCCAGGGTAGGAGTTGGAGCGTCTGACTCGGCCTTCCTTGGGGGCATCTTTCTTTTCAGTATCTCTTGAACACACTTCTCAACCCCGACCCAACACACACCTGCAAGTCCTGCCTTTAGCTCTGTGCCTGCTGCCTGAGACCCAGGCTCTTAGCCTACCAGGGCTCAGGGAAGAAAATGGGGGAGGGGTAAACTGGGTT
>NW_024424786.1:30903047-30906722 GCF_017311325.1 Ursus maritimus | reverse complement strand
TGGCAGCTCTTCTCAGCAAGATCCCAGGGTGTTAAGAGACACAGAGCTACACACACTCCCAGGGTACTTCCCAGAGAAGCCCACATCCCAGGCTGTTGCCAGCTCATTTTCTCTCTTACTTTGTTTCCACTTCAGGATCTTTGGGTATTCAAGCCCCAAAGCCCAACCGTTCTGGCTTCTGTACTGCAGGAAGGGCCCCTGGGGAGTCCAGAGGTCCAGAGTGGTGGCTGACCCTTGTGGGTCAGAGGCCAGGAAAGGGGTCAATGAGCATCTGTTCCCTTTCCTGTCCATATGGGGACTGAAACAGTGGCCATCAGTACAGAGATGCCTGTACTGATGCCTGAGTGAGGGGCAGGCCAAGATCCGCAGAATAGCCACAGGAAAATTCAGCAAACCAGGCTGAAAGAAACTCAGAGAGGCCCTGGGGAGGGGGTAAACCCAGCTGACAGCCTATAGGCCCCTCCCACCAGAGCATTTCTGCTCTTATCTGTGGTACAGGTGTGTGAGCTTTCACTTGAGAAAGCGGTTCGTTTCTTACAAAAAAAGAGACTCACTGGCCTAATCTTCTGGTTCCCAAAGTGTGGTCCCTGGACCAGCAACATCTGCATTACCTGGAATTTGTTAGAAATGCAAATTCTCAAGCCCCATCCTAAATCAACCTAACGGAAACTCGGGGGGGGGGGCAACAATGTGTGTTCTAGCAAGCCCTCTATAGGACACTGAGACCCGCTGAAGCTTGAGAACCAAGGACCTAGTCCAAGTGTGTAGGAAGCCGAGTCCTAGTTGTGGGTCGGGGCAGGGCTGTGAAAATAACGCGTCTCCCAGTCTCGGAACTCTTGGCATTTGGGGGCTACCCCTGCACAAGCCTCCTCTCCTTCCCCTCCCAGGCACCATGCTGCTGCTGCTGCTGGGCCTGCTGGGCCCTGCCGCCTGCTGGGCCCTGGGGCCCTCTCCAGGCTCGTCGGAGCTGCGCTCGGCCTTCTCGGCGGCACGCACCACCCCCCTGGAGGGCACGTCGGAAATGGCGGTGACCTTCGACAAGGTGTACGTGAACATCGGCGGCGACTTCGACGCGGCCACAGGCCAGTTCCGCTGCCGCGTGCCCGGCGCCTACTTCTTCTCCTTCACGGCAGGCAAGGCCCCGCACAAGAGCCTGTCGGTGATGCTGGTGCGCAACCGCGACGAGGTGCAGGCGCTGGCCTTCGACGAGCAGCGGCGGCCCGGCGCGCGGCGCGCCGCCAGCCAGAGCGCCATGCTGCAGCTCGACTACGGCGACACGGTGTGGCTGCGGCTGCACGGCGCCCCGCAGTACGCACTCGGCGCCTCCGGCGCCACCTTCAGCGGCTACCTGGTGTACGCCGACGCCGACGCGCCTGCGCGCGGGCCGCCCGCGCCCCCCGAGCCGCGCTCGGCCTTCTCGGCGGCGCGCACGCGCAGCCTGGTGGGCTCGGACGCGGGCCCGGGGCCGCGGCACCGGCCACTGGCCTTCGACACGGAGCTCGTCAACATCGGCGGCGACTTCGACGCGGCGACTGGCGTGTTCCGCTGCCGCCTGCCGGGCGCCTACTTCTTCTCCTTCACGCTGGGCAAGCTGCCGCGCAAGACGCTGTCGGTGAAGCTGATGAAGAACCGCGACGAGGTGCAGGCCATGATTTACGACGACGGCGCGTCGCGGCGCCGCGAGATGCAGAGCCAGAGCGTGATGCTGGCGCTGCGGCGCGGCGACGCCGTCTGGCTGCTCAGCCACGACCACGACGGCTACGGCGCCTACAGCAACCACGGCAAGTACATCACCTTCTCCGGCTTCCTGGTGTACCCCGACCTCGCCCCCGCCGGCCCGCCGGGCCTCGGGCCCCCGGAGCTCTGAGCCCCGCCCGGGGAGAGGAGCCCGGGGGCGGCCCGGGGCGTGCATGCCGGGCCGAGGCCCGAGCGCCCCGCCGGCGCGAGCATGACGGCCCGCCCAGTGCGGCTGACTCTGCCAATAAAGTGGGCCTGCGTCGGCGCCTGTCTGCCTGGGGCCCTGCGCTCTGTCTGGTCTGCGCCGCTGTGGTCTCGGGCGGGGCGGGAAGGCACGGACTACTGCAGACCAGGGGATGGGGGTCGGAGGGCTGAGGGCAGGATTTGGTCAGGCCCTGGGAGGGCGAGGAGATGGGAATTTGATTGAATTGAACCCGACTCCCCAACCCCTTGCGGGACTCCCCTTCACGTTCCTTTCCAGTCAGACCCTCTAACTCCTTCCCACTGACGTACGACGTCACTTAGGGTCCAGCTGGTTCTTTCTTGTGGCAAGGGACCACACCCTGCTCCCTTTCTGGGGGTATGGGATTCAAGGAAACAGAATATTCCGTTTTCTAGCAGGGTGTGTGTGGGATGAGCCGTTGATACCTGGTTGCCCCAACTCTTGCCCTCCCAGGACAGGAAGGGTGATTCGCCCAGGGCAGGGGTTAAGCAACTTACTTTGGCATAAAAGGACACAGGCTGCAGGAGGCCAGAACAGAACATTTTATGGGACAGCTACACAGGATCAGGACTACACCAGCCAGACTCAGCTTCTTTCTCTGTCAGCCCCCTCGCAGCCTCACTTCCCCCTCTGAGGTGTTCATCTGAGGCTTGTTGAGATGGACTAAAAAACCTGCTCCCCCCCACCCCCGGCCAAAGAAAGGTAATGTTCTTCCACCTGCTTTGCTCCATTCCTCCAACAGACTAAACTAAAAATGTCCAGTCTGTTCTAATCCAGATGGGGAACTTGGGGCACAGGGACTCCAGAGCATTGGTTGGGATTTAAAAGGGGTATGTAAATGAGGACAGGGTACCGCACATGCACAAGGTTCCCATAGATTCCACAGGACTTGTCACAGACTGCCAGGGTAGGAGTTGGAGCGTCTGACTCGGCCTTCCTTGGGGGCATCTTTCTTTTCAGTATCTCTTGAACACACTTCTCAACCCCGACCCAACACACACCTGCAAGTCCTGCCTTTAGCTCTGTGCCTGCTGCCTGAGACCCAGGCTCTTAGCCTACCAGGGCTCAGGGAAGAAAATGGGGGAGGGGTAAACTGGGTTCCAGGGTACAATCCAAGCCTAGAAACCTGAACACAGTGGGAAGGACCACGTGTCAGATGGAAGCCACTGCCCAGGATGTGTCTGGCTTGGGCCATGAGTTGGGGGAGTGGTGGGTTGGCAGGTGAAAGGGGAGGGTCAGGGAAAGGGGTCAAGGATCAAGGCCCAGGGCCCCAAAGATGGAGGCTGCCCCTGAGGGCAGAAGCCCTTGCACAGGTCCCAGAGTGTTTCCTGTGCCAGCAGGGCGAAGACCTGGGCCCAGCGACCCCTCTCCTCAGCCTCACTAGCCTCATGGAGCCGGTAGACACAAGACAGGCCTGTGAGGAGCAGATGTTCAAAGTCCCAAGGGCTAAGAGGAGGCCCTTTCCGCAGGTCCTGGAACTGCCGCAGCCGCTGCTTAGCACCCTCCAAGTCACTGGGCACGTGGTGCTGCAGGAGGAGCCTGAGTCGGTGGCCTGGGCGTGTGGATGCCAGCTCCTCGTCCTGGATGTGCAGCTGCCCCATGACATCCAGCTCCAGCCCAGCCCAGAGCAGCTGCAAGGGGAGCCATGTAAGGGGTGGGCTGGAGCCTGGGGGGCAGGGCAGGGAGCAAGAGTCGGCGGGGGGGGGGGGGGGGGG
>NW_024424786.1:30800387-30903037 GCF_017311325.1 Ursus maritimus | reverse complement strand
GGGACCACACCCTGCTCCCTTTCTGGGGGTATGGGATTCAAGGAAACAGAATATTCCGTTTTCTAGCAGGGTGTGTGTGGGATGAGCCGTTGATACCTGGTTGCCCCAACTCTTGCCCTCCCAGGACAGGAAGGGTGATTCGCCCAGGGCAGGGGTTAAGCAACTTACTTTGGCATAAAAGGACACAGGCTGCAGGAGGCCAGAACAGAACATTTTATGGGACAGCTACACAGGATCAGGACTACACCAGCCAGACTCAGCTTCTTTCTCTGTCAGCCCCCTCGCAGCCTCACTTCCCCCTCTGAGGTGTTCATCTGAGGCTTGTTGAGATGGACTAAAAAACCTGCTCCCCCCCACCCCCGGCCAAAGAAAGGTAATGTTCTTCCACCTGCTTTGCTCCATTCCTCCAACAGACTAAACTAAAAATGTCCAGTCTGTTCTAATCCAGATGGGGAACTTGGGGCACAGGGACTCCAGAGCATTGGTTGGGATTTAAAAGGGGTATGTAAATGAGGACAGGGTACCGCACATGCACAAGGTTCCCATAGATTCCACAGGACTTGTCACAGACTGCCAGGGTAGGAGTTGGAGCGTCTGACTCGGCCTTCCTTGGGGGCATCTTTCTTTTCAGTATCTCTTGAACACACTTCTCAACCCCGACCCAACACACACCTGCAAGTCCTGCCTTTAGCTCTGTGCCTGCTGCCTGAGACCCAGGCTCTTAGCCTACCAGGGCTCAGGGAAGAAAATGGGGGAGGGGTAAACTGGGTTCCAGGGTACAATCCAAGCCTAGAAACCTGAACACAGTGGGAAGGACCACGTGTCAGATGGAAGCCACTGCCCAGGATGTGTCTGGCTTGGGCCATGAGTTGGGGGAGTGGTGGGTTGGCAGGTGAAAGGGGAGGGTCAGGGAAAGGGGTCAAGGATCAAGGCCCAGGGCCCCAAAGATGGAGGCTGCCCCTGAGGGCAGAAGCCCTTGCACAGGTCCCAGAGTGTTTCCTGTGCCAGCAGGGCGAAGACCTGGGCCCAGCGACCCCTCTCCTCAGCCTCACTAGCCTCATGGAGCCGGTAGACACAAGACAGGCCTGTGAGGAGCAGATGTTCAAAGTCCCAAGGGCTAAGAGGAGGCCCTTTCCGCAGGTCCTGGAACTGCCGCAGCCGCTGCTTAGCACCCTCCAAGTCACTGGGCACGTGGTGCTGCAGGAGGAGCCTGAGTCGGTGGCCTGGGCGTGTGGATGCCAGCTCCTCGTCCTGGATGTGCAGCTGCCCCATGACATCCAGCTCCAGCCCAGCCCAGAGCAGCTGCAAGGGGAGCCATGTAAGGGGTGGGGGTTGCCCCCTCCCACACGCATCAAGCCTAGCTTGAGACATCCCCCTTCCCAACCCTGAGCTTAGGGACCTCTGGACATTCCCTCCCCCATATCCCAGGCTGGAGAAAAGACCTCGAACATCACTTCCGGGGCCTCTGGCTCCTGCAGGCCACCTCCCACGCTGGTGCTGTCCATGGGCTGCCCTGGGGCAGCAGAAAGGAGTCAGGCCCTGGCAAACTCCACCCTGAACACCCCAGCCTCCCAGAAGTGCCCCTTAGCTGTGTGGTAGGGATGCCTAGAGGTTCTCTGTCTACAAAAGAGCAGGAATGCCATCCCATGTCCCCCTTCCCTTTACACACACATGCATGGTGACATTCACCCTCCCAGGCATAGGTCTTGTGATCCCCAAATCATCATCCCAAACCCAGATACCACCTCGGCAAATGTCCAGGACTCCTCCTTGAACTTCTGCAGTTCCCTTGGCAAAGAACTCCAGACCATTGGGTCACAAGACACTTCACTTCCCACTTCCCCTCCCTGTAATCATCTGGGACGATGTGACCTAAAACAGTGCCAGTGACTCTCCCCAAGGGTTGAGGACCCCTTTAGGAGGAAATTTACTCCTTCCTTGCTCCTCAGTAGTGATCACGCAGAAGGTGGGGAAGCAAGGCGAGGCAAGTTGTCTGCTGCAGCTTCCTTCATCGCACACTCTGGTGTGCTGCCCAGCCCTTAGAATGATGGTCCTGAGCCCAGGGCGGGTCCAGAGGTCCTGCTTTGCGTATCTAGAATAAGGCCACTGCCCACCTCTGTCCACGGCTGGCATTGAGGGCACTTGGGGCTACCTCCCTTCACTTGGACCTTTCTAGTTCCAGGGTTGGGGCCCAGACTATTACCCCTGCTGCATAGGTCAGTCTGGTACCATGCCCACAGTGCCTAGGCCATGCTAGGTTCAGATAGAACTAATTTTAACTGCTATCAGCCGGCAGCATTACTTGGCTCCCATCCACCCCACCCTAAAGCCCCGGTACCTGGATGGTGCTGGGTTGTAGTCACCCCAGGGAGAAGGCAAATGGCTACTATTAGCCAAGCCAGGAACTGCATCGTCCCAGCCATACCCCACCACGTCCTCTGAGTCTTCCTCTCCCCAGCTGCTCTCTGCTTCTGCATCCGCCCGCCACACACCACTGCTCCAACTTTCCACTGCAGGCTGCTCAGGCGTTCCCTACTTTGTGTGTCAGCCTTCAATGCTGAACAGGGAGGGGCTGGCTCTGACTTCCCAGGACCTTTCCATCCCATGGAAATGTGGAATCTTTAGTTGTTGGCAGTAGGAGCCTGGCTCCCTGCTTGTCAAGCCCTCAGCCTGTTCCTGTCCAGATGGGCGGGATGCTTGCTTACTAGAAAAATGGTGCTTGGTAGCCAACAGCTCTAGCTTGGCCCTCCTAAGAGGTACAAAAGAGCCCAGGCAGTAACACTACCTTACTACTTGTCCTCACCCCCAAAACATGCTGCAGCTGAACTCAGGCTCTAACACCCAGTCCAACCCAGCCCAGCCTCCAGGGAGCCCCTCAGCAGCCAAAAGCATCAGCTGCAAAACTTGGTTCTGGAACTGCAGTGGTTCTCCAACTACATGGTGTGCTGGCTGGGTGGTCCCACAGACCAGCAGAGCTGAACACTTCCAGCTCGGGGACTCAGACATCAGCCATACAGACCCTAGAGTCCTGTCACCTAGAAGACAGTTCTGTAGCTTCTAAGTATCTTTTGCGTCAGCCCTGGGACGGCCTTTGCTTGCTTACAACATTCTCAGCTCTGGCTGGAGTCTGGGAAGATTACCTTAGCCCAAGGGTGACGGGCTATTAGCTTGCAGGGAGCAGGATGCAGGGTTCAAGACTCAAAAATGAACTATGGCTCATGGAACCCTGTGGATGCTTGGTGGGTGGGGGTTTCCCTGGTTCCACCCAGACTCGGTCCATCAGCTGCCACCAGACAGTCTGCTGTGACAAGAGGCTTTCTCCTGCAGTTGCTGAGGGCCCTGCAGTTTTTAGGAGATGCCATGCCATACCCACCCTAAGCCCTGTGGACAGTGAGGACTTTCCATTTCAGCTCCAGAAACCCCCTCTCAGAAGTACATCCAGACCTGCAGGTCACCATGTCTGCAACTGTACTACTTAGTCCCATTAAAAGAGGCTCCTGGGTTGGTAGTCTCTTTAAGGAAGAGGGGAAAAATCCCTGCTGAATCTCCCCTCTCCCGAGTCACGCTTCACTTCTACCCACAAGCACACAAGACATGATTAGTCTAAGGATTTTATTTACAGGGATGCTCAGTTATAGATAAAGCGCTTTCTAGTATCCACATGCCTTCCCTGGAGCTACTTGGTTTCAGGTTTCTTGTCTCCGGCTTCAAGCTTGAGACTCTCAGGGGGCTGGCGATAGGCAGGGAAAGCCTCCCATGGGCTGTTCAGGTCAAACTTGCGGAACTCCTGGGCCAACTCCACTGGCTCAGCCACCACCCGCTTCACCTCATCGTCATAGCGTAACTGCAGAAGAGAAAGACAGGCTTAAGCACTGAGGAAGACCTTGTTCAGAGCTACTGAGCCGCTAAGGGGCCTACTTTCCCAAGGGCACGGGTGACTTCACCAACTCCATTACTTCTCTGTCCTTGAGTGCTTTTCCAGCCTCTGTCAGCAAGTCTCCACGCTCATCAGTATTACCGATCAAGTCACAGCCCACCCTTAGTCCAAAATGGGCTGCCATCACTCAGCCAGGCTCCCCTGCTCACCATCCCCACATCATAAGCTCTGAGCTCCTTTTCCAGCACAGCTGACTTTGTTCACCCATCCACTCTCATAAGGAAATGGTAAGCATTGGCCCAGGATTAGGAAGCAAGTCAGTGGCTGAAAAGAGTGAACCTAAACTGCAAGCACTCAAGTTCAGACCATGTGGCTTTGGCATTACCGCTGTCAAGATGCAAGGCAGTAAATTTGGCATTGCTTTTCTTGGTGGGAGGATCAGCCGGATAAGGTAAAGACAAACAGGTGATGGGGTGAAGAGGCAAACCAGATAAGGGAGACAGTGAAAACAAGAAGAGGGAAGTAGCCCTAACCAGAAGTAGCTGGAGAAGCAAATGGGACCATGCACAAAACCCTGAGAAAACAGGCATATTTGGGTACTGAAGAGAAAGGGTGATTGACACTATCTCAACATTTCAAAAAAGTTACTTTGCTACGAAATCACACGTGTATGTATGCAATAGACCATTTTCCTGCTCACGAACACTCTGTAGCACAAGGATGGTAAAGCAAAGCACTGAAATTCTTCAGAAGGCCCTGCAGTCACAGGTTACTGATCCTGCCTTTGACCATTTTCAAGGGCTAACCGTTTAGTGTCTTTCCTGTCAGCTGCCTTCTCAGGGGTCCAGGGCAGGGTAAAATGGTCCTTCGCTTTTCCATCTGGTGGACAAAGTGTGTCCTCAAGGTTGCCCTGGTCATTGAAATGATCACTACGATAATGGCTAATGTCAACTGAGTATTTACAGGACACCAGGCTGTTTAAGCATACATCATTCGGCTCACTATAAATCTTATTAGTTAAGTACTATCGTTCCCATTTTGCAGCTGAGAAAAAAATCATGGAGAAATTAAGTAACAGGCCCCAGATTATAAAAGTGATGCTAGGATTTGAATCCAGAGCCTATGTTCTCCCCGCCCCACGCCTATGCTATTAAACCAACCACAATACACAGATCCTATTTCCTGCCATGCCTAGGATATCCCAGGTTCCCTGCCAGTCTTTCCCTGAGGCTGCTGCCCCCGTTCCAAGGTTCCTCCTACCTCAACGTAGCCAGACAGGGGAAAGTCTTTCCGGAAAGGATGTCCCTCAAAGCCATAGTCTGTCAGGATCCTTCTTAGGTCAGGGTGGTTAGCAAAGAAGACTCCAAACATGTCCCAGATCTAGGAAAAAAGACGCCCTCAGGCAACTAGTCCATCATGGCCAACACAGGGGCGAGGATGCCCTGCATGCAACAGTTTCAACCAGTTCTGCAACTCTGGCCTAGAGGCAGGATCCACCATGTCCAGTAACTTACCTCCCTCTCATACCAGTTAGCAGCCTTATACACAGAAACCGTGGACTCAATGGGTGTCAGCTCATCTGTATAGGTCTTCACACGGATCCGAGAGTTGAAGCGCAGAGAAAGCAGGTTGTAAACAATCTAGGGAGAGCAGAGGGAGCTGGAGGACCAAGATGGACACAGGGTCTGGGTGGGAGTCCCTGAGTGAGAACATCAATGACGAGGATATAAGGTGGGTTAGGGTTCTACCTGTGAACATGTCTTCTGTCCTGAAGCTAACCTCAAGATCCTTCTGTATTTACGACTACTTCCGAAGGCCTAAGCCCTGCTATAGCTCAGCATATCAGCATGCTTGTCTTTGCTCATGCTATTCCCTTTGTCTGGGAGGACTCTGGACCCCCCTCTCCTAGCCCCAATCCTGACTGGGCTACTTCCTGGACTCTTGGTCATCCATGAAGATTCAGCACAAACATTCTCTCTCCCTTCAAAGCCTCCCAGACAGAACTGAGTTCTAGCATCTAACATCCCATGCATTGTGTTACCACAGTCAGATCTTTATGTGTCCTTCTCCCTCACTAGAGTTGGGGGGACTCCTTGAGGGCAGGTATTGGGTATTACTTCTCCCTTGATCCCAAGATCTGGCAAATAGATGATCAGTAAATATCAATAGCTAAACGTACTGAGAACATATCATGTGCTGGCAGTCTACCTCTACTATCTCACTTCACAACCACTCCATGAAGTAGGACAATTTTATGCTTATTTTGCACATAAGAAATCTAAAGCTTAGGGTGGGTTGATAGGTTAAACATCTGACTTTGGCTTGGGTCATGATCTCAGGGTCCTGGGATCAGGCTCCCCACTCAGCAGGGAGTCTGCTTCTCCCTCTCCCTCTGTCCCTACCCGTTTGTGCGTGTACGCTCTCTCTCAAATAAATAAGTAATCTTAAAAAAAAAAGAAAGAAAAAAATAAATCTTAAGCTTAGAAAGATTAAACAGAATGTCTGAAGTCACGTAGCCTATTAGTGGCAGAGCCAGGATTCAAACTTGAGGTTTGCTTGATCTGAGGCCTTAGTTTAACTGCTGTGTTGTACTGTTTGACCTGAACTAAAACTAAGGAGGCCTATGGTTCCCACTGGTAGCCTTCACCCTAAGACGTGTATGTCCCTTTTCTTTACCCACCAAATCTTCTCAAATTTCCTGACTGACCTCAAAACGATTCTGCCGAGTGGGGATGTCCACGGCTGTCAAGTCAGCCAAGGATTTGAACTGTGCATTGGTGTGATCCCTGAGGAAAGTCAGCACTGGGATGACTCCATCAGGATGGATACAGATCTCCAACTCATTGAAGCAAGACACCTGCAGACACGGAAAGGGAGAAAAGAAGGAACAAAGAGCTACTGAGAGAACAGCTAACTTCAGCTGGAGTCTCCTGGTTTAAGACAGAGAAAGAAGTCCAAGTGGGATAGAAGAGACTGGTTTCTCTGACACCAGGCTGCCTACTCCTACATGCCCTGAGAACATGTTCTTTCTTGACCCATGACCAAACAACAGTTGTGAATATTACCTGAACTTGTTGGACATACTTGGGCAGGATTTCAGCCACATACTCTCCAAAAGCTGAGAGCTGCTTGTGGGCCACATCATCCCGTGGTCTGACAGTGGCTGGAAGGAGAAGGCATATTTAACAAAGGAATGGAGAAGGCAGCAGCCACACCTGCATTCAGTCTCTTGGGCTCGCAAGGGGTGTTGTCTCCTGGCAGGGCTCCCTGCAGAACCTTGAAGAAGGTGAGGGTGGAGGGTTCCTCCTCCAGGAAAACTTAGGAAAAATGTCACCTACAGAGTCCACAAAGACTCTCCTTATTACTGCAATTGCGGTTATTTGCCTCTTCTCAAAGCTATTCCCTGGTTCTTCCTTCACAACGCCTGCATTTCTGCTAAAGCAGCATACATTTCAACTCTTTTACCAGACCAGGGACTCTTTAAGGGTGGGAACCAGAACTTTTGCTTCTCTGTACCTCCTTAGGCACCTGGCTCACAGCAGTTTCTCAAGCTAAGAACTTCAGGGCTGAAGAGCCCTCAAAGATTATCTAGTTGAAACCTTTTTGGGGGGGGGCGCCTAGGTGGTTCAGTTCGTTAAGTGTCTGCCTTTGGCTCAGGTCATGATCCCAGGGTTCTGGGATCAAGCCCCATGTCAGTCTCCCTGCTCAGCGGGGAACCTGCTTCTCCCTCTCCTCCCGCTCATGCTCTCTCTCTCTCTCTCTCTCTCTATCCGTGTTATCTCTCTCTCAAATAAATAAAACCTTAAACAAACAAAACCTTTTTTCCCCCCACTGATGAGGAAACTGAGGTCCAAAAGGAGAAAAAGCCAGGTCTCCTGACTCTCAATCCACTTACGTTGATTGTAATATATCTCCCTACACCCATTCATGCATCCCTCAATCACTGAGTACCCACACATCACAGGTTGCACACACCACGGCTAAGTGTTCTCTGCCTTTGGCAGCAGGCAAGCCTGCTGTGTCACTCACTAGTTCTGTGACTGTGGGCAAGTTACTTCTCTGAATTGTTTCCTAATCTATAGTAAGAGGATCACAATGCTATCTACCTCCTAAGATTGTTCTGAAGACTAAAAAAATCATTCACTATATCACTTAACAAGCTGCCTAGCACACAAGCAGCACTCAATATGAACTATCTTAACAGGCCTCTATGACTCAAGCATTGTTTCCCGCTCTCAAAGAGCTGACAGTTTAATCAGAGAGAAAAGGAATCATGGAAACGGACGAGAGGTAATCCATAACAGGGAGACATAAGGATACACAGAGAGCCCGATTCTGCTCGCAGAATGAGGCCCACTGCAGTCAGGTCTCCACAAGCCGAGATTTGCCAGAGGACACGGGGAAGGGCATCCCAGGCAAGGGCAAAGACCTGACGAAAAGAATGAAGGGTCCCCCGCCTGTAGTCCCGACAAAGGCGCGCACGCACATACTCACGGCGCGTATCGGCTGCGGCGCTTTCCCTCCTCACCGGCAGCAACGGCACCGAGGGTCGCCCGACCCCTGCACCGGAAGATAAAAAAAGACACAAGCGCAAGGTGAGGCTTGATGGGCTCTCTGCACTAAGCGCGCCTCCGCTCCCGCCCCGGGCCTCAGCCAGCTGCCTCCGGCTTACCCCTGGCCAGCGTCATGGACCCCACGAGCCCCCGCCACCAACCCCTAGCCGCCGCCGCCGCCGCCATGTTTCGGGATGCAACCAGGCACCCAAGGCGGGACCCACAGGACACGGACCCCCAAGGGCACGGACCGGAAGCGGAAGTGTGCGTCTGATTTTTCTTCCGGGCGGACGCGGGGCCGAAAGCAGTGGTTCCGGATTCTGGGCTTCGGAATGAAAGGAGGGCAGGCAGGCGAAAAACCGAGGCAAGGAGGTGGGGAAACCGCGAGGTGAACGTAGCCATAGTTTGGTGTAGCAGAGGCTGGAGAGAAGGCGAGGACCCTAGGGAACCGGACGGGTGAGAGGAGGGTAAGGGGCGGGGGTTCTGGGTTCCACATTCCACTCCCCTCCCCCGCTCCCAGAGCTAAGCTTTTGATCAGGGCCGGCGGGCGCCGGGAGGGGGCGTGGAGAGGAGCCGGGGGCAGGGTGTTGGGGGGAGGGGGAGAGAAGGGAGAGAGAAGGGTCGCCTAGCGACCGTTTCCTAGGCGACTCCGGGTGGAGCAGGGACACAGCTCCAGGCGATGGGCCTACTTATGCCCCGGGCTGGGGACGGCTGGGCTTCGTCTCGCGTTCTGGGACGGAGTCTTGGGAGTCGTTAGGGCGAACCGGGAAGTGTAGGGGAGAAGTAGAAAAGACAAAATGTGGGGCTAACAGATGTCCCAGGCCAAGCCTTATTTTGGAAGGTCTGAACTCCATGCGCGGGGGAAGAGGGACTTTGGCCACAAGAACGCGGGGGTCTATTTTGTCGGGTTCTGCTGCCCAGAGCCTCACTAGTTTTATGCCCAGTAGACATTTGGTTAGCAAGGCTTTTTGCCAGGCTTAAGATCATAGGCTTCCTCCAGTGCCTTGCTTTCACGTATTGGTCTAAATACCAAGCCTCTTGTTACATCATGGAAAGGTATATTTTTTTTCTTAGGGAAACACCGAGAGTAGGAAATTTCATTGATTTCATTAGGGTAGGAGTGCCACTGCGGGAGAATGAACTCAGCTTTGGTTTTAGGAGCGCTTCCGGGATGTCATTAGGACTAAGGCCAATCTCTGCTCACTTTGCTATCACTTTTACCTTCTCCCTCCCTGAATTGAACAGTTGGATTCATAGACTGTGGATTCCCCACTATTCAGGGTGGTGTTGCTTTGCAGACAGGTGGCAGAGAGAGAAGTTGGCTACCATGGAATCACCAGAGGAGCCCGGGGCATCCATGGATGAGAACTACTTTGTGAACTACACTTTCAAAGATAGGTCACACTCCGGCCGTGTGGCTCAGGGCATCATGAAACTGTGTCTGGAGGAAGAGCTCTTTGCTGATGTCACCATTTCGGTGGAAGGCCGGGAGTTTCAGCTCCACCGGCTGGTCCTCTCAGCTCAGAGCTGCTTTTTCCGGTCCATGTTCACTTCCAACCTGAAGGAGGCTCACAACCGAGTGATTGTACTGCAGGATGTCAGCGAATCTGTTTTCCAGCTCCTGGTTGATTACATCTACCACGGGACCGTGAAACTTCGAGCTGAAGAGCTGCAGGAAATTTATGAGGTGTCAGACATGTATCAGCTGACATCTCTCTTTGAGGAATGTTCTCGGTTTTTGGCCCGCACAGTGCAGGTGGGGGACTGCCTTCAGGTAATGTGGCTGGCAGATAGGCACAGTGATCCTGAGCTCTACACTGCTGCCAAACACTGTGCCAAGGCCCACCTGGCCCAGCTGCAGAGCACAGATGAATTTCTCCACCTGCCCCACCATCTACTCACTGATATCATTTCGGGTAAGTTGAGGGAGAGGGGCACATCATACTCAACTACTTAGGTATGATTAGTGGCGGTTCTAATTCAGGAGAAAGGAATCTTCAGGCTTCCTGGTATTAATTTACATTATTATTCCTGGTAGGGATTTAAATCCTTTTTGAGAGATTGAGGTGAGATTTAGCTGCTGTCATAGGCAGTCCCTTCCAGAGGAAGAACCCTGGAAAATAAAAGCAGTACTTTGCGACTTATAGTTAACCCTTGAACAACGTGGGGATGAAGAGTGACGTCCACATAGTCAAAATCCATGTATATTTTTGACTCTCCCAAAACTTCACAAATACCCTGCTATTGACCAGAAGCATTATCAATAATGTAAGAAATCCATTAACATGTATATTCTATGTTGAATGTATTATATACTGTGTTCTTTAAACTACAGAAAAGAAAATGTTATTAGGAAAATCATAAGGAAAAGAAAATACATTCACAATACTGTACTATATTTATTGAAAAAAACCCGCATATAAGTGCACCCACACATTTTAAACCCATCAACTATATACAAGTATTGAATCAAAAAAAAAAAAAAAAAGCAGTGCTCACCCCCAAAAGGTAGTGAGGAGCTGTTTTGTGTATTAATGTTCTCATCTGTCTTGCACTTTGCCTGTACCTGTGGGACTGGTTACCTAAGTAAATTGATGATGAGTCAAGATATTTACCTAACAAACATTTTAAGTGATGGGCCAACTTTAGGTAACAATCCTGACCCTTGGGGGCGCCTGGTCTGCTCAGTCGGTGAGCCTTGTTTTCTTAGATTCAGCTCAGGTTCTGGTCTTGGTGTTGTGGGATCAAGCCCCATGTGGGGCTCCGCACTCAGCAGAGTGTGCTTGAGATTTTCTCTCCCTCTTCCTCCTCCCCCCACTCGTGCATTTGCGTGCGCACGCCCGCTCTCTCTTTCAAATAAATAAATCTTTTCTTTTTTTTTTTTAGATTTTATTTATTTATTTTAGAGAGAATGCATGCACGAGGCTTCAAGTGGGAAGGGGCAGAGGGGGAGGGAGTTTCAGCTGAAGCAGACTCTGCACTGAGCAGAGAGAGCCCCATGTAGGGCTCGATCCCATGACCACGAGATGATGACCTGAGCGAAAAGCAAGTGTCAGATGCTCAACCAAATGAGCCACCCAGGCGCCCAGTAAATAAATCTTTAAAAAACAAACAGAAAAAACAATCCTGACCCTGCCAGTGAGGTATGCAATTTAGGTTAATTTCTTACACACACACACACACACACACACACACACACACACACACATACACACACACACACACACACACGATGGTAGTCTAAAAAGTGATTCATATCTTTAAAGGTACTGGCTCTAAATTTCTCTTTTAGATTGTTGGATTGCCATTGACCATGTCTTTCCTCTGACTGTCACAGATGGCGTTCCATGTTCCCAGAACCCAACAGAAGCAATAGAAGCCTGGATCAATTTCAATAAAGAAGAAAGGGAGGTTTTTGCAGAGTCACTCAGAACTAGCTTGAAGGTAAGGCAGATTTCTCTTTAGCGTTGGGACACCATAGTATCTATGCATTCCAGCTGTTGATCTGGCCTCTTTGATAGCTGGTGAATGAGTCATCTCTGACTCAAAGTTAAGAACTGGGGAGGAGGATGTGTGCATGAGCCCAGAAACCACTAGCCTCTGAGCTCCACAAAGTTCCTTGAGAGAACTACTTTCACCATTGCATTAATCCTAAGCACCTTTTTTCTAAAGCACCTTTTTTTCTAAAGCACCAGTTCGGGATGAGAGCAACAGATTCTCTGCCCCAGCTTAATGTCTGAAAGAAAGTGATTGAAGGACAGTCAGGATGGCACACAGTAACTCGAGGGAGGTAGGTTAGAGCAGGATGCAAGTGTGTGGTCCAGAACCTTAAGGGTAGGTGTCTCAGCTGAGCCTTAGCCTAGAACTGATAGATGTCATCTATGATTTTAATTTTGCCAATAGGAGATCGGGGAGAATGTGCACATTTACCTGATCGGGAAAGAGTCANCTCGTACCCACTCGTTGGCTGTGTCCTTACACTGTGCAGAAGATGACTCCATCAGTGTAAGTGGCCAAAACAGCTTGTGCCACCAGATCACTGCAGCCTGTAAGCATGGTGGAGACTTATACGTGGTGGGAGGGTCCATCCCACGGCGCATGTGGAAGTGCAACAATGCCACCGTGGACTGGGAATGGTGTGCACCTTTGCCCCGGGACCGGCTCCAGCACACCCTGGTGTCTGTGCCCGGGAAAGATGCTATATATTCACTGGGTGGCAAGACACTGCAGGATACCCTCTCCAATGCAGTTATCTATTATCGGGTAGGTGATAACGTCTGGACAGAGACAACCCAGCTAGAGGTGGCTGTGTCAGGGGCCGCTGGTGCCAACCTTAACGGGATCATCTATTTACTTGGGGGGGAGGAGAATGACCTGGACTTCTTTACCAAACCTTCCCGACTCATCCAGTGCTTTGACACAGAGACAGACAAATGCCATGTGAAGCCCTACGTTCTGCCCTTCGCAGGTCGCATGCACGCAGCTGTGCATAAGGATCTGGTGTTCATCGTGGCTGAAGGGGACTCCCTGGTGTGCTACAATCCCCTGCTAGACAGCTTTACCCGGCTTTGCCTTCCTGAGGCCTGGAGCTCTGCCCCATCCCTCTGGAAGATCGCCAGCTGTAACGGGAGCATCTATGTTTTTCGGGACCGATATAAAAAGGGGGATGCCAACACCTACAAGCTTGACCCTGCCACTTCAGCTGTAACTGTCACCAGAGGCATTAAGGTGCTACTTACTAATTTGCAGTTTGTGTTGGCCTAAGGCTGTGGGGGGAGAGCAGCTGACTTTTGCCCTTCCGTTTCCAGCACCTACCCATCCAAATTCGAAGTCTCTGGGGCCCCCATCAGAGGGGGCACATGTTGGAAAGGGCAGCACTACAGTCCTTCCTGCACCCATAGGGGTGTTCCATTGGGGCTTTTTAGACTGCTTCTGCTCATCTGGCTGCTCCAAGAGTAGGCCAGCCTGTCCTCTGCTGTCACCTGGGAACCCTGTGCCTCACTGCAGACGGCCCGAGTAAGCCATCTCTCAGACCGTAGGCACATCCTCCTTTCATCCCCTCATCGGTGTTAAGTGGAAGCACCTCTGGTCCCAGGACAGAAGGAAAGATGCCCCCACCTTCCTTTTTTCTATAACCTGCAAAGTGGCTAGTTGGTAATCTTCCCTCAAAGAAATAGGTGTTAAGAGTTTTCCTTCAGGCTTTGGTTGGGAGAATGGTCTAAGCTGAAGGTGTCCTTCACCAGCAAGCGCCGACTCTTGAATTCAGGACACCACGTCTCGTGTTTTCTCACTTCTCTGTCAGGAAATGAACACTTTGGGTTTTTTTGTTTGGTTGGTTGGTTTTTGTTTTTTGTTTTTCTTTTTTCCCTCAGGATACATGCTATTTATTTATCTATTTTAAATTTTTCTTTAGACTATATTGTTTCAGGGGTACAGGTCTGTGATTTATCAGTCTTACACAACACACAGTGCTCACTACAACACATACCCTCCCCAGTGTCCATCACCGGCCACCCTATCCCCCCACCCCCCTCCCCTCCAGCAGCCCTCAGTTTGTTTCCTAAGATTAAGAGTCTCTTATGGTTTGTCTCCCTCTCTGCTTTTGTCGTTTCATTTTTTTCTCTCTTCCCCTTTGATCCCCTGCTTTCTTAAATTCCACATATCCGTGAGATCATATGATAATTGTCTTTTTCCGATTGACTTATTTTGCTTAGCATAATACCCTCTAGTTCCATCTACGTGGTTGCAAATGGCAAGATTTCATTTTCTGATGGCTGTGTAATATTCCATTGTGCATCTATATGTGTGTGTATGTATACATATACATACATATACATACACACACACACACACACACACACACCATTTTCTTTACCTATTCATCTGTCGATGGACACCTGGGCTCTTTCCATAGTTTGGCTATTGTGGACGTTGGTGCTATAAACATTGGGGTGCAGATGCCCCTTTGGATCACTACATTTGTATCTTTGGGGTAAATACCCAGCAAACACTTTGTTTTTGGGGGGGGGTTGTTTTGTTTTTAAGATTTTATTTATTAGAGAGAGAGAGAATGAGTGGGGGGAGGGGCAGAGGGAGAAGAAGATTCGCCAAGGAGCAGGGAGCCCGATGCAGGACTCGATCCCAGGACTTTGGGATCATGACCTGAGCCAAAGGCAGACGCTTAACTGACCGAGCCACCCAGGAGCCCAACCCTTTGGTTTTATTTTTGGCTTACTCCAAGGACTAAGCCAGAAAGAAATAGAAAGTATTACTTCTGATTAATAGCAGAAACTTTTTTCAAATTTAAATATATAAGGTCTTTACTCTTTTAAAAGCCCTAAGGTAAGCCAAGAGATAGGAACTGTTCATACAAATAAAAGTTTTGGAAGGGATGTGTGTGTCTGTTTTGAATTCGAAAGGAGTGACTTGCTAAGGTAAATGGCTTATATACCAGCCACAATACTGACTGGATCCTGAACTTCCTTTTCTACATACAGGATCACTGCTCCAAAGGGGGAGGAGAGCCCCATGGGGCCAGTGAATTGGGAGTCTCACAGTGGCAAAGAGTCTGAGCTGAGATTTCTCCTCTCTTTTCCCAGTGTTAAATGTTTTTGAGTCGTGCTAAATATCATTAGGCACAGCGTTACATACACAATAGACTTCTTTGACCCAATTCGAGAAAACAAGGACCCTCATCCCATATCCCAGTGATATGAAGCCACATGAATTGAAGCCAGTGAATTGAAGCCACACTAAATCTCTCTAGGCATACAACAGTGTTACTTCAGGAAAGTAAAACAAGACAAAGGGAGCAAAATTATCCATTACTTAGCACATTGCTGCTCTGTCAAGTCTGGGCTTAAACCCCCTTGGTCCTGTTAAAACTATTTGATTCGGTAGCAAGCAAGGTTGTCTTGAGTTCTTTCTAATCTGTGTATTTCACGTCTGTGATGTGTGACCAGTCTTATCCTTTGCTGCCCCTGCAGTAATCTCCTTGTGGAACTCTTTGAGAACTTCCAACTGGCCAGATCTGATGTGGATGTGTGACCGGATCTTGGTGATGGCTCTTACAGCCTCCTCTGGACTCCAGTTGTACACCTGAAGTACAGGATTGGGAAATCAGAGAAAGAAAGGAGCAGGTGTTAAGGTGTCCTTGACCTAATAACAGGTGCTAATGGACTCTCAGAATTTCATTATTTTAAAAACTTCATCTGGCCGGGGGGGTGGGTGTTAAAAAACATGCCCCATATATTATAAACGGTGGGGGGAGGGGTACTATAACCCCCTCAGTCAACCAGTCCCACAATACTTTGCAGTAGGCTGAGGGGACATCAGTCTTTCTACCTAATTCTTGCTCTGCCAAACCCTGGAAAAAGAAGGTTGAACATGCAAAGCTGAGATCCTAATTCAAGCTTGCATAGGCCTATTAGATGTCCTCTGGGATCTGGGCTGTTGGTTATAAGTTTCCTGGAGAGAATATATGGTAGATGTTTTTATTCAGCTTGTCACCAGGGCACGGAAAACACTTTTTAGATTTAAGTAGGAGGGTTATCTTTGTGTTCTAAGGATACCTATTGGTTTAGAACTCAACAAAACCACGAAACTACAGATTGCAAGCCCAGCTGGGTCAATTCTCATTAAGTCCAAAATATCCTCCTGAGAACCCAGTTCCAGTAAATGGAGTCCTAATGATCAAAGCTTTAATACTGTTAAATCACATACCAGTCCACAGTAACTCAAAGCCAGGCCTGTTATCTCTACATTTCCTTTTTTCTTAAACTAACCACATAACTTAGTAAATGCTCTACAGGGGCCAGACAGGTAACAAAGATGAGTCAGGTTGGGAGCTGTGTAACAGGAAGTAATGGACTAGAGAGTATTTGCTTATAAATAGTTTTAAAAGCCTCACACCTGCCAATCATAAAGTAATAGACAAAATTCCATTGGATCCTCTGTTTCTAGAAATTAATGTTCTGAACTTTGATCTGAAATACTTCAAGAAATCTTGAGTCCTACAGAGCAGTAAGTGCCCAGCATTGTTATCTACGGTACTAGGTTTTCTGACATACTATTTATAAAAAATGCTTTTATTTTAGCCTTTTACTGGTGTTAGCATCCTTTGCAACTTCATTTTTTGAGTGCCTGTTGTAGGTAGTCAGTGCTTGACATACTTTCCATTCAAGCTTCATGACACATTTAGTTTGAGGATCAGAGAGGGAAAGCCACTTTGCCTAAGGTCACACAGCTGTTAGGTGGCAAAGCCAGAGGTCAGCCTATCTGCAAACTTCAGGTGCTTTCCACCTCCCAACAGCCTGAAATTGGAGACATGGCTCCTTCCAGGAAGGCCTTCCAGTAGACCAACCATGCTACTGAAGTTCTAGAAATAGGCTGTAAATAGACCAGTCCAGAAAGACCTTTCCTACCTGAATCAGATATGCTGCCACCATGGTGGCACTTCTGGAGCGCCCAGCCTTACAATGCACATAGACACACTGGCCCAGCGCCTGGTACTTGAGAGCAAACTGGACTCCTTTCTGGAGGTTAGCCAAGGTTGGGACTCCAGTCATGTCTACTGTACTGAGCCGCAGCTGCTCGACTCCTGCTTTCCTCCATTCCTGCAACCAGGTCCGGCAGCGTAAAAAAGAAAATGAAAAAAGCCTGACGTGAGTGGTAGGACTACAGGCTCCCAAGAGACAGCAAAACAACAAAGAAGCTTAGGGTTTACTACAATGTGAGTATACTGTTTACTATTTTCTAAACAAGAAACTTCTTACAGAGATGTCTTTTAAATGGCTGACCTGCATGGTTGGTCTTTCATCAAACAACAGCTGTGCTACTGAGTTAGAATCATGTTCAAGATTTAAAATGTTCTTAAAGTACCCTTTGGGTATTTGAATCTTTAGCTGCAAAATTAGCTGTATAAAATTGATCTACAAAAGTTGTGTAACTTTTTGCATAATCTTGGCACCCATGCAGTGACCCAGCTGCAGGGCTGGGCTACTATATTTTGCAAGAGCTTTCTATTTCTCTGTCTATAAGTCTCTTTGCCCCTTTTTTTTTTTTGAGAGAGCACATGGTACAAAATAGAGTTACCATTTTAAAATTAAAACAACACACCTACCTTTGTTAATACATTATCACTTCAGAAGAAGAAAAGAATAAGCAATAGAAGAAATAAGGCCTCTGGCATATCAAGCAATTTTTTTTTTTTCCTTAAGAGTCCAGATAAGGTGGTACCTGGCTGGCTCAGTTGGTAGAGCATGCGACTTTTGATCTGGTTGTAAATTCAAGTCCCACCTTGGGTATAGATTACTTAAAAAGTAAAATCTTAAAAAAAAAAAAAAAAAAAAAAAAAAGACTCCAAATAGGCTCCAGCTAATGAGTGAAGGTGTTTCGCTGGAACCAAAGACTTCATGACTGAGTGAAGGTCAGTATTTTATACTGCTCATGAAACTAACAAAACCCCAGCAGTTTTGCAACGTGGAGCTTTGCATCAATTATGCCACAAATACCTAGGGAGTTTGCTAAATATTCAGATTCCTGGACCCCACCCTAAAGTTCCTAAGTCAGAATTTCTGGGGGGTGGTACCTAGGAATTGCTATTTTAACAAGACTGCCAGATAATATTTATGCTTATTAAAATGGGACAGCCACTGCCGTGGAGATTTTTCTCTAGGCTAGTTGGGTAATATAGCTGCATCGTACACGTGTCAATACCTCAGACCCAGAGATCGTGCACTTTTTGTGACTCTTTATTGCACAGGACTGACCACACTAGGGAACATTTAACATTTTGGCTAATAATTCCGGAGGCCTTGTAGCAAAGTACTCCGGGAAATCCAAGGAACTGTTATCCGTTTCTTAAAAACGTATGTATGTCATCACGAATGAATACATTTTAAATGTAAGTCCATTTCTAAGGTTACAAAAAAACCTACTCGTTGAAATAATAGCCTCTTCATCAGGTTATATCAGTACAGTAACGAAGAAAAATGAGTGTGTCGTGCTAATAGATGTCAACACAATAAAGACAGGGCGACATCATTATTTATTTGACATGGGGAGAGGAAGGAGAGAGACAATCTTAATCAGGCTCCACACCCAAAAGGGAGCCAGAGGTGGGGCTGATCTCAAGACCTGAGTCCCATGCTTAACTGACTTAGCCACCCAGGCGTTGCAGGGCGACATCTTTATATGAAGATAGTGCAATGTCTAATAACCGTTGCGGAGAGTTCCACAAACAAGCACTGAAACTTAATGAAAATTATGTTTGAGGTCTGAACTCTGTTATGACAATACTTTGGAGTTCCCCTTTATCGCTAACATATGAATAAAAATTCCCTCAAATCAATACCAAATGAAGCCTATGCAATTTTTCAAGGGGTTGTTTTATGATAAATTACTCCTGGAGACTGCGGGGTGGCCTTTCTTCTTAGAGTTTATAGGGTCTTCGTCTTGAATGCCTGAGGGAATGCTTGACAGTGCTCAGTGTTGCATGAATGAAATCAGCAAGCCATAGAAAAATTGCCTTTCGATTCGGTTACTGACTTAAGTTACGGAAATTAAGAATACATTTGTGCACAAAGAAGTAGACTTTGTCAATTCTTTAAAATGCCTTTCACCTCGGTTTCTCTTTCACAATTAGTTTCTACCTACAGCTACAGCCATTTAAGCTTAGAGGGCGGAACTGAAGAGGCAAAAAAGCCTGGGGCACGTGTCTCTGGGGCACGGTCACCTGCGGCTCCCTCTCCCCCAACCAATCCCCCAAGGCTGTCCCAGGCCCAGCCAGGGTGCCGAGGGGGCTGGCGGGCGCCCCTGCCCTTGTCCCTGACCCATGCCCCGCTCCCAGTCCGTCGTCACCTTTGCGGAGTTACACAGGAACCGCGTCTCATATTCCTCGTTCATGGTGATCACCCCGCGCACGTTCTCGTCCTCTACCAGCTGCCGAGGCAAAACGGGGCTCAGAAAGGGCCAACGAGGCGCGGGCGGCTCTCGCCGGCTCCCAGTCCCGCCGCGGACCGGCCTCCCGCCCGGCTCCCCCGCCACGGCTCACCCTGCGCGTCATGCCCCGCAGCGGCAGCGCACCCAGCAGCACCGTGGGGTCGATGCGGTGGTACCAGTCGCGGTGCGCCCGGCCCGGCACTTTCCCGCGGAACACGGTGTACAGCAGCGTCGGGTAGAAGAGCACCCGGGCCAGGCCGGCCTCCAGCAACGCGCCGGCCGCCATCCCGCCCCACCCGGCCTGGCGCAGCCGCGACCTGCCCACGCCCAGGCTCGAGGTCGGCGGCCGCGAGAGCCCCGAGGGCGACGGGGACGAGGGCTGCGAGTCTTCCGCCGCCTCGAATGAAGGCGACGCGGTCGGCGCGGGCCCCTGGGGCGCCGAGACGTCTGGCCCGGCGTCCGGGCGCTCGGCGGGAGAGCCCCGGGCCCCTGGGCCCCGCTGCATGGCTCGGGAGGAGGGGCCGCCGGCCTGGGGGAGGGACCAGGGATTCCCCGGCCGGCAAGTGGGACCCGGCGGTGGGAGGGCGCGTCCGCGGCCCGAGGCCTGCGACTCTGCGGCGTGTGAAACCGGGACGCCTGCCCGTGGCCGGCGGCCTCCCTCCCGAGGGAGGAGGCTGGGACCCCAGGTGAGGGGGGCCTCTGACCCTGCGAGTGGAACCGGGCCCCGGGCCGGGCCGAGGAAGGGCGGCCCTGGCCGCTCTTCCCAGTCCCCGGCCGGAGGGTGGGGGGCTGCGACCCAGGCGAGGGTGGGACCCCACAAACGTAAAGACTAGTCCAGGAAGAGACTCTGTGGTAGGGGCAGTCCTGAAGGGGACAGTTGAAGAATGGGCTTTGAGCTTTTAGGCTGCGGGGGGCTGGGGGGTGGCGGCGGAGAGGGCTAGCGGGGCACCTGGGTTGATATGGCCCTTCCCCCACCCTCCCCATCTGCCAGAACTCGTGCTCCCTCCTCCTGCCCAAACCCGGGTGTGTGTGTGTGTGTGTGTGTGTGTGTGTGTGTGTGTAAAGAAAAAATATATAAGTATATCTAATAAGTTATGGAAATATATTAAGAAAGTGTTGTGATAAGTGTAAATATAAAAACCACACCCTACAGAGAGGTAAGAGGAATTGTGATGCTGCTTCTTTACATTAAGTGGAACATGCATCTAGTGCTATTTATTTCTTTATTGGTACTTGATGCTCTTTAAAAAAGGTTTCTTTTCTCCTTGTAGAAGTCATAATACATACTTGGGGCGCCTGGCTGGCTCAGTGGGTGGAGCTCGCAACTCTTGATCGTGGGGTTGTGAGTTCAAACTCCACGTTGGGGTTAAAGTTTACTTAAGAAAAAGCTTAAGAAAAACTTAAGGAAAAAAAAGTCATAGGTACTCATCACAATTGGAAAATACAGTGAAGTAGAATTTGCTCTAATTACCCATAATTTCACCACTTCAGATACATTTCTTTTTTCCTCCAATTTCCTGTGTGCACCACTAGAAAACTTCTTTGTAACAACTTTATTGAGATATAACTCAACATACCATACAGTTCACCCATTTAAAGTGTACGATTCAATGGTTTTTTAGTATATTCAGAGTTGTGCAATCATCACAACCAATTTTGCTCATGTATTTAGAGAGAGCACGAGTGGGTGGAGGGGTAGATCTCATGATCCCGAGATCACCACCTGAGCAGAAACCAGGAATGGGACGCTTAACCAACTGAGCCACCCAGGCGCCCCACCACAAACGATTTTAGAACATTTCATTATTCCCTTGCCCCCAAATCCCATATCCCCTTACCCCCACCCCTAGGCAACCACTAATTTGTCTCATAGATTTGCCTGCTGGATGTTTCAAGTACATGGACTCCTACAATATGTGTCTTTTGTGTCTGGCTTCTCTCACTGAGCATAATGTTTTCACGGTTCATCCATGTTGTAGCACGTGTCACTACTGTGTTCGTCTAAGTAGGCACCACACCCAGCGTGGAGCCTCGAGGTGAGGTGGAGAGTCAGACGCTTAACCGACTGAGCTACCCAGGCACCCCACTACTGTATTTTTAAAAAATTGCCAAATAATATTCCGTTGTATGGATATATCACATTTTGTTTCCTCATTTATCAGTCAACAGACATTTGACTGTTTACACTTTTTGGCTATTTTGAATAATGCTGCCGTGAACATTCATACACAAGTTTTAGCGTGAACATATGTTTTCATTTCTCTTGGATATCTAAGAGTGGAGTTATTGGGTCATATGATAACACTATGTGGTCTATGTGTACCATTTTTAGAAAGTGTTGTAGGGGCACCTGGCTGGCTCAGTCAGTTGAGCGTGCAACTCTTGATCTTGGATTTGTGAGTTCAAGCCTCATGTTGGCTTTAGAGATTACTTAAAAATAAAATAAATTAAATCATTGTAATCATGTTGACAAAATTTTGTATCAATTTTTTCACAAAATGTGCCATGAGGACTTCCCATATTATTACATTGTCTTTACCATTTGGAATGAACCTAGTTACCACACCATAATGTGATCATTCTCCTGTTATTGGACATTCAGGATATTTCCAAATATTTTTTTATAATTCCAGCATGACATTTTTTTCTATATTTCTGTATTTTCCATATTTAGAATTACTTTATTAGGATAGATTCTTTTTTTTTAAAAGAAGATTTTGCTTATTTGACAGAATGCGTAAAGCGAGAGCACAAGCAAGGGGAGTAGCTGGCAGAGGGCGAGGGTGAAGCAGGCTCCGCACTCAGCAGGGAGACCAATGCAATGCCGGACTTGATCCCAGGATCCTGGGACTATGACCTGAGCCAAAGGCAGCTGCTTAACCGACTGAGCCACTCACGTGCCCCTATTAGGATAGGTTCCTAAAGTGGAATTACTATGTCAAAGAATCATTTACAATTTTTGCTTTACACAAAGTATATAACCTGGAAAATTCCATCCTTACCCCCAAACCCACTCTTCAGAAATACAAATTTTTATACACATATTTTTCCAACATTTTGTGACGAACATTTTCATGATAAAGTAACTGAATAACTGAATAAATTGAACCGGAAAAACCCATATAACCACCATCTAAATTCTACAATTAACACTTGGTTTTATCACATATTCACCTGTTAATCCGTTCTATTTTTTAAAAGATGTTTGTTTGTTTGTTTGTTTGTTTTAGAGAGAATCTTAAGCAGGCTCCACGCCCAGCCATGAACCGTCGCAGGGCTGGATCTCACAACCCTGAGATCATGACCTGAGCTGAAATCAAGAGTCAGACACTTAGTGGACTGAGCCACCCAGGAGCCCCTAAGATTTTATTTTTGTAAGTAACCTCTACACCCTACATGGGGCTTGAACTCACAACCCTGAGATCAAGAGTTGTATGCTCCAATGACTGATCTAGCCAAGTGCCCCATTCCATTCTATTTTTGATACACTTAAAGTCTATTTTGTAAAAATTGGCGCATTCTATATTTACTGTTGTGTCACCTGCTGTTTTACTCAACAATTTTCATAAATATTATGCCGTGTCACTGTAGATACGTATACATTTACTTTGTGCTTTTCAAAGCATTAGTATTCCAATATATGGATTTCTTTCTTTCTTTTTTTTTTTTTTTAAAGTAAACTCTACCCTCAATGTGGGGCTCAAACTCACAACCCAAGATCAAGAATTACATGCTCTATGGACTGAGCCAGCCAGGAGCCCCCAATATATGGCTTCCAATTCAGTTGAAAACTATTTTAGAAGCCTGTATATTCCAGACAATGTTCTAGCACTTGGGATATGTCAGTGAATGGTATTCCTGTATGGACTGTATTTCGGGGCAACTAAATATCCCCAGTTGGTAAGGGAAATTTCTTCTTTACAGCAGACTTCCTGTTAATGAATGCGGAAGGAATAATAAAATTAGAAATTCAGTATTTTGTATTCCAGCTAGTAAATGTGAAAGAATGATAGAAACTCAGCATTTTGCATCCCTAGTCAAATAATGGATCCAGTCAATGGTCATCAGTGGAACAAAAGCATTAGATGAAACCCTGAAAGGAAACTTTACCTGGAGGAATTGGGCTGTAGCCACCCGAACCACTCACTGATTAATCCCCACATTGTTAAGAGCAGGACAAACTGCCATTATACATCTCCAGATGCTCATAGCCTCAGCCTCAAAAAGTCCAACCTGAATTTAAACAGGCCTCAAGATCTTGCTTTTTTCTTTTTTTTTAATGGCAACTCTTTATTTTTATTTCCATTTCACTAACTACTTAAGAGACTGAATATATTTTATTTTTACACACATGTATATGTCAAGTTTTTCTAATTAATTAATTTTTATGTGCATTTACATACTCTTTTATATTTGTAGTTTGATCATACACATGCACACACACTTGGGTCTTACATTGTTTATGCAGTGAACCCAAAATCTTTTCCTCATGCTCTTTGTTGTTGTTGTTTAATTCCAGTGTAGCTAACAGATTTATAAGGAGCTAACTTCTTTTTTTAAGATTTTTAAAATTTATTTATTTGACAGAGAGAGAGAGAGAGAAGCAGGCTTCCTGTTGAGCAGGGAGCCTGATGCAGGGGTGGATCCCCGGACCCTGGGATCAAGACCTGAGCCGAAGGCAGACGTCTAACGACTGAGCCACCCAGGCGGCCGGGGCTAACTTTTCATTTCCAGCAAATATAGACGATAGAAGGATAAGTGAAATGTCATCACATGCAACAATAGACAAACCCAGAGCATAGATATCCTACAGGAACAGTTGACTCTGTTTCTGCAAGGCAAAAGCATGGGAAAAAAAAAACAAAACAAAAAGAAGAAGAATGGGAGAGCAGCTCTCAGATCAGGAGTCCTAGAGACATGGTAACCAGAAATTGTGTGTGGACAGCGTGGATCCTGAGTGAAACGAATCCGCTATTAAAGCCATGTTTTGGGGACACCGGGCCGGCTCAGTCAGAAGAGCACGGGACTCCTGATCTCGGGCTCATGAGTTTGAGCCCTACATTGGGGGTATAGATTACTTAAATAAAAATAAAACTTAAAAAAAAGTCATGTTTTTGAAATAATTGGAGACATTTGATTATGGACAGAGATAATACCAAAGAGTTATTGCTAACTTTGTTAATGTGGTCATGACATTGTTGCTGTGTAAGAAAATGCCTATAAATTTGCTTATTACATGCTTACTAAAGTATGTAGACATACGTGACATATAAGGGATTTGCATCAAAATACTGTACCAAGAAAAAAAGCAATTACACAAATATGCCAAAATATTAATCATTGTTTGAGTGATGTTCTGTGGGGAGTCATGATGCCCTTCGGCCTATTTTTAAAAATATTTCATAATAAAAATTAACCATGTACTTTTTACCATGTAAATGTATGCTTTATAAAATGGTAAATACAGCAACTAAGTCTTTAATGAGTTTTTCGTTGTAAGTTCAACCACATTGTTGTGTGTAGATATTGTTCATTAGTTTTTACTACCCTAATAATAATCCCTTATATGATTATACCGTTTATTTTTTATTTTTAATTTATTTTTATTTTTATTTCTTTAAAGATTTTATTTATTTATTTGACAGAGAGAGAGAGACAGCCAGCGAGAGAGGGAACACAAGCAGGGGGAGTGGAAGGGGAAGATGCAGGCTCCCAGCGGAGGAGCCCGATGTGGGGCTTGATCCCATAACGCCGGGATCACGCCCTGAGCTGAAGGCAGACGCTTAACAACTGAGCCACCCAGGCGCCCCTATTTTTTATTTTTTTAAAGATTTTATTTATTTGAGGGAGAGAGAGTGCGAGTGAGGCAAGCAGGAGGGAGGGGCAGGAGGAGAGGGAGAAGCAGACTCCCTGCTGAGCAGGGAGCCCCACGCGGGACTCGATCCAGGAGCCTGGGATCCTGACCTGGGCTGAAGGCAGATGCTTAACCAACTGAGCCCCCAGGTGCCCTATACTATCATTTATTTACCCATTCTCCTGTGATGGAAATTTAGGTTGGTGTCTGATTTTACTGATTAAGTGGTTTTTTTTTTTTAAACAAGGAGTTTAGTAGTTTTTTTGGTTTATTTTTATTTATTTATTTTTTTAAGCAAGGAGTTGGCATGCCCGAGTGGCTCAGTTGGTTGAGCGTCTGCATTTGGCTCTGGTCATGATCTCAGGGTCCTGAGATCAAGTCCCATGTGGGGCTCCCTGCCCAGCGGGGAGTCTGCTTCTCCCTCTCACTCTGCCTCCTCTCCTCTGCTCATGCTCATGCTCTGTCTCTCTCTCTTAAATAAAATCTTTAAAAAAATAAAAAATAAAAAAATTAACAAGGAGTTTAGTGGGGTTTTTTGTATGTTTATTGATTTCAGCTTTTATGCAAACATTTTACTGTCATTCCCTCTACCCTGGTTTTGGCTTGCAGTTTCTGATTATAATAGTAACATATGCGTATTATAAATGCAAGCACTTCAAAATTATATATAAAAAGTGAGAGTTTCCAGTAATCTTACCTCTGAAGATAATATTTCAGTTAGATGTATATTCCCCCAGGGATTTTGGTTTTTTTTCTTTTTAGAAACTTAACTGTCCACCAAAATTCTTTATCCACTTCTCTTACAATATCTGAGCTGTCATATGCTCAGTGTCCCTTGAAGTAGGAGGTGATACAGGACTCAGTCACCTCCAATGGAGTGTGAGAGGAAGTGATGTGTGCCAGCCTCAGGACCAGCAGGCCCAGTCCATAACTTCTCCACGAGTCTTCTTCACACTCTTTTTCTCCTCTTGGGGGCTAGAGTGGTGATGAAGATGGCAGGAATCATCTCAGCAGGAATGAGTTATACGTGGCAGAGTCCCCATTACTCTGGGTCACTAGGGGTACCTGGGTCGGTTAAGGATCTGCCTTCAGCTCGGTTTGTGATCTGGGGGTCCTGGGATGGGGAGTCAGCTTCTCCCTCTCCCTCCGCCCCTTCTCCCACTTGTGCTCTCTCTCTCGCTTACTTACTCTCTTTCTCAAATAAATAATAAAAATCTTTTTAAAATATCTGGGGTGCATGGTTGGCTCAGTCGGTTAGACGTCTGCCTTCAGCTCAGGTCATGGCCAGGGTCCTGGGATGGAGCCCTGCGTCCTGCTCCCTGCTCAGCGTGGAGTCGGCTCCTCTCTCTCCCTCTGCTCCCCCTTCCCTCGCTCGTGCTCTCTCTGTCTCTCTCTCTCAAATGAATAAATAAAATCTTTTTAAAAAATCTGGGCCACTAAATAATTACTTAAAGTAGAAGCTATCTCTCTTCATCCTCCCACTAACTGGGAACATCTTCCCCAATCTGTTGAGGCAGAGAGAACTAAGCTATTTTGTTTCAACTATTTACTTTAGGTCTAATTGTTTCAGCAGTTTGACGTATCCTACCTAATATAAGTGCATGTGTCAGTTGCAGTGTGAAGCCCAAATCTTTTTAAAAAATTATATCAAAATATACATGCTATAAAATATGCCATCTTGGGGCACCTGGGTGGCTCAGTCGGTTAAGGGCCTGACTTAGGCTCAGGTCGTGATCCCAGGACCCCCTGGGATCCAACCCCACATGGGGCTCCTTCCTCGGCAGGGAGCCTGCTTCTCCCTCTCGCTCTGCCTGCAGCTCCACCTGCTTGTGCTCTCTCTCTGACAAATAAATACATAAATACATAAATAAAATCTTAAAAAAATATGCCATCTTAACCATTTTTAATATACTGTTCATTGACATGAAGCACAATGACATTGTTGCCCAGCCATTACCATGGTCCATCTCCAGAACTTTTTTCAATTTCCCAAACTGAAACTTTGTACCTGTAAGACAACTCCCCATGGGGTGCCTGACTGCCTCAGTCCCTAGCGTGCATCTGATTTCTGATCTCAGAGCTGTGAGTTCAAGCTCCACATTGGGTGTAGAGATGACATAAAAAGTAAATTGATTAAGGGGCGCCTGGGTGGCTCAATCAGTTACCTTCAGCTCAGGTCATGATCTCCGGGTCCTGGGATGGAGCCCCACGCCGGCCCGGCTCCCTGCTCAGTGGGGAGTCTGCTTCTCCTTCTGCTCCTCCCCGCCCCCTACTCATGCTCTCCCTCAAATAAATAAATAAATAAATAAATAAATAAATAAATAAAATATTTTTTTAAAAAGTAAAATAATTTTAAAAAAATAAATAAACAACTTCCCATACCACCGTCTATCCAGTCTCTGGCAACCACCGCTCCACTTTTTTCTTCTCTCTCTCTCTTTTTTACATTTTTAAATTTCCTTTTCTTTATTGAATTATAATCAACATACAGTGTTGTATTAGTTTCAGGTGTACAATATAAGGATTAAACAACTCTTTTATGATCAAACAATTCTATTCAGTGCTCATCATAGTGTACTGTTTTTTTTAAGATTTTATTTTTTATTTTTTAATTTCGGACTTTCTTTCTTTCTTTCTTTCTTTCTTTCTTTCTTTCTTTCTTTCTTTCTTTCTTTCTTTCTTTCTTTTTCTTTCTTATTTGACACAGAGAGAGATAGCAAAAGAGGGAACACAAGCAGGAGGAGTGGGAGAGGGAGAAGCAGGCTTCCCGCTGAGCAGGGAGCCCGATGCGGGGCTCAATCCCAGGACCATGATCTGAGCCGAAGGCAGACACTTAATGACTGAGCCACCCAGGCGCCCCTTATGATTTTATTTTTAAGTAATCTTTATACCCAATGTGGGGCTCGAACTCACAACCCTGAGATCAAGAGTCACATGCTCCACTGACTGAGCCAGGCAGGCACCCCTCATCATCAATGTACTCTTAATCCCCTTTATCTATCTCACTTCTCTGTACTCCCCTTCCCTCTGGCAACCATCAGTTTGTTCTCTTTATTTAAGAGTCTGGTTGGGGTGCCTGGATGGCTCAGTCGTTAAGCGTCTGCCTTCGGCTCAGGTCATGATCCCAGGGTCCTGGGATCGAGCCCTGCATTGGGCTCCCTGCTCGACAGGGGGCCTGCTTCTCCCTCTCCCACTCCCCCTGCTTGTGTTCCCTCTCTGGCTGTGTCTCTCTCTGTCAAATAAATAAAATCTTAAAAAAAAAAAAGAGTCTGGGTTTTTGTCTGTTTTTTCCTTTGTTCATTTATTTTGTCTCTTAAACTCCATATCTAAGTGCAGTCATATGGTATTTGTCTTTCTCTGACTGACTTATTTCACTTAGCATTATACCCTCTAGGGCCATCCATGCTGGGGCAGATGGTAAGATCTCATTCTTTTTTATGGCTGAATAATATTCCAGTATATGTATACCACATCTTCTTAATCCATTCATCTATGGATGGACACTCAGGTTGCTTCCATATCTTGGGTATTGTAAATAATGCTACAATAAATATAGGGGTGTATCTATCTTTTCAAATTAGTATTTTTGTTTACTTTGGGTAAATACCCAGTGCTGGAATTACTGGATCATATGGTGACTCTATTTTTAATTTTTTAAGGAACTTCCATGCTGTTTTCCAAAGAGACTGCACCAATTTGCCTTCCTACCAACAGTGCACGAGGGTCCCTTTTTCTCACCAACACTTGCTGTTTCTTGTGTTTTTTATTTTAGCCATTTTGTCAGGGGTGAGGTGATATCTCATTGTGGTTTTGATTTGCATTTCCCTGATGATGAGAGATAGTGAGCATCTTTTCATGTGTCTGTTGGCTGCCACCATTCTACTCTTTATTATTGGAATCTTAACTACTCTCGATACCTCATAAAGTGAAATCATGTAGCGTTTGTCCTTTTGTGACTGGCTTATTTCACTTTGGATAACATCCTCAAAGTTCATTCATGTTGTACCAGGTATCAGAATTTGCTTCCTTTTTAAGGCTGAATAGTATTCCACTGTACACACACACACACACACACACACACCCTGTTAGGTCCAGAGATGACTTAAATAAATAAAAGAGTTGGGCAACAGCCAACCCAAGTGTCCATCAGTGGATGAACGGATAAGCAACATAAGTTTATTTATATAAGTAATCTCTCTACGCACCAGGGGTCTCAGACTCAAGCCCTGGAGTTCAAGAGTTGCACGCTCCTCTGACTGAGCCAGGCCAGCGCCCCTTGATGCCCAACTCTTAACTAGCTTGGGCAACATGGGTGATCTACATGATAAACCTCAGAAAGGGCAAGTAAGCAAGTGGCAACAATCCAGGGACTCAAGTGCCGTAAAGGCTTTTTGTCTCTCGCTATTCCTTCCCAGGCCCACATCTCCCCATATTTACCTCCTACAAAAAACTACCTCCCTTCCCTTAGTTGTTAACAGCATGGAAGATTTGAATATATATATGTTTTTCTTTCTTTCTCTCTCTCTCTCTCTCTTTCTTTCTTTCTTTCTTTCTTTCTTTCTTTCTTTAAGATTTTATTTATTTGACAGAGAGACACAGCGAGAGAGGGAGGGAACACAAGCAGGGGGAGTGGGAGAGGGAGAAGCAGGGAGCCCAAATGCGGCTGGATCCCAAGACCCTGGGATCACGCCCTGAGCTGAAGGCAGACGCTTAACGATTGAGCCACCCAGGTGCCCCTAAGGATTTTATTTTTATGTAATCTGTACACCTAGCATGGGGCTTGAACTCACAACCCCGAGATCAAGAGTCACATGCTCCACCGACTGAGCCAGCTAGGCGCCCCTAGATAGTTTTCTAATAGCTTTTGATAGACGAATGTGTAATAATTGTACTATCATTTTTTCATTTCTCAAAGTTATAATGTAAATAGTTACAGAATATTACTTTAAAAATTTTACGTTTTACAAATATATATAATATATATGTAAACAGAAGTGACTTAAATGAAAAGCTCCAAGGCACGCAGTTTCATTTAGGTATTATTACTATCTATACCTTCACTCCATTTATTAAGCTGCTTCAAGTTCATAAATTTACAATGAGGTAGAGCCCAACCAGGATGGGACAGAATTTGTCCCAAGTTAGAAGGGGAGTGCATGGCTCCTCAGTGACGGCTCTCCTAGAGCGCAGTGCTCTATCGCACGGTTCCAGTGTTCTTCCCACGTATCTGAATGGGACCTTCTGGATCCCCTGACTGTGGCTGGTTTTGTTTCCTGATTCTTACAAGCACCCTGTTGTTGCCTAGGACATTGATCCGAGCTCTCCTTGGGGCCCCTTCCATGCCCCTCAATTACACGTGCGTGAGATTTCAGGAGAGCTGAGCCTTTGGAAGGTTGGGAACGCTGGCTGAAAGGCGGCACCTCCGTGCCAGCATACACGATCCTGAATCCTACTGCAGAAACTGTTTCCTTCTGGGGATGGTGAATCCTAGATCATGGCCAACAAGCAGATGTTCTAAGTGGCTTCCTCTGAGACTTTCTCCCCAAGAGGGAGCCATCTGGCCACTTGCTTTTTATCACATTTCTAATAGCTGCTCCATTTCCTCAAGGGCTGTTTTAAAATCATTTACTTGACTGTTATGTAAAATCTGCTATTCAACGAACTGGGCCCTCTCCTCTTCTTTCATCTTCAACTTTACTTTCAGGTCCTGGAACTCCTCCATCTGTCTTTTGGCTGTTTCTTTAAAAAGCTTCAGCTCATCTTGCAAAGTTTCTAACAACAACATAGAGCCCATGGGATCCATGTGGATTCTTGCTCTGATGCCAGGGTCTCGCTGCCTAAATTGGGTTGGCGCCCTTGCCCAACTGTTGGCCTGCAGCAGCTCCAGCAGCCCCGCCTATTGGGTCGGGTCCTCCAGTTCTTCCTGAGTTTCAGTCAACTTCTGGGCAACTGCCCCCGGAAAGCCTCCAGGAGCTGGTTCTTAGGCTTGAGCTCCTCCTCTGATTCTGCTTACTCAGCGGTTCGCAGGGCATTCTGACCTTTCTCCTCATGGTGGTGTCTGCAGCTTCCACCTGCCCATTCTCTTGCTTCAGTTTGATGATTTTTTAAAAATATATTTTATTTATTTGAGAGAGAGAGAGCATGAGCGTGAGCAGGGGCAGAGGAAGGGGCAGAAGGACAAGCGAACTCCCTGCTGAGCCAGACTGGGGCTGTATCTTAGGACCCCAAGATCATGGCCTGAGCTGAAGTCAGACGCCCATCTGTTTGATGATTTTTGTACCGTCATTCTTTGAACCTCCTGAATGAAGAAGTCTGGAAACATTGACTTCTTTGGACTTAACAGATCATAGGCTCCGAGAAGCGGTTCACATTTGTGGGCAGGGGGTGGGGGGGCGGGTGGGGGGGAAGCACTGCTGAGCTTGGAGGGAGGCTGCAGAGCATACACTATCTTAACCATGCAGGTCATTGTAGAGGCCACACTGGCTGTCCCCCAGTGCCTGCTGCTCCTGCCCATGGCTCTGGTTGCTCTGGTTTCCAGATATTCCACAGCAACGACTGGTACCGTCATATCCGTAACCATTTCCCTATTGATGGATGGGGAACCCAGCTGGGTTGCACCTTTTTTTTTTTTAACCAATAATAAATAAAGTTGATTCCATGAGGGCAGAGACCTTGTCTATTCATGCCTATAACTCCATTGTCTAGCCCAGTGTCTGACATAGTTGGCATTAAGAAATACTAGTTGGCTGAAACAAAGAATGCAGCAGAAAACACCTTGTAAATGCTTTGCCTACTTAACATTTCTGAAGGAAGCATTTCTAGAAATACAACAGCCATATTAAAGGATATGTGCGTCTTTTTTACAGTTTTTTTGAGTATAATTGACATACATGAACTACACATATTTAAAGTATACACTTTAGGGGCGCCTGGATGGCTCAGTCGTTAAGCGTCTGCCTTCAGCTCAGGGTATGATCCCGGCATTCTGGGATCGAGCCCCGCATCGGGCTCCTCTGCTGGAAGCCTGCTTCTTCCCTTGCTTGTGTTCCCTCTCTCGCTGTCTCCCTCTGTCAAATAAATAAATAAAATCTTAAAAAAAAAAAAAAGTTACATGTGTGGAACACATCTTTAAAAAAATAAAATAAAGTATTCACTTTAGGGTCACCTGGCTGGCTCAGTCCGTGGAGCGTGTGACTCTTGATCTCAGGGTTGTGAGTTCCAGACCCATGCTGGGTGTAGAGATTTCTTAAAAAATGAAATCTTTTTAAAAAATTAATTTATTTTTATTTATTTTTAAAGATTTTATTTATTTATTTGAGAGAGAGCGAGAGAGAGCCCGTGAGCACGGGCAGGGGCAGAGGGAGAGGGAGAAGCAGACTCCCAGCTGAGCAGGGAGACCAACAGCAGGGCTTGATCCCGGGACCCCCAGATCATGACCTGAGCTGAAGGGAGACACTTAACTGACTGAGCCACCCAGGTACCCCAAATATTTTTTTAAATAAAATATACACTTTAATACATTTTGATATATGTATGTACTTACGAAACCATCACCGTAATGGAGATACTGTAATGTATCCATCACGCCCAAGTAAGTGTTCTCACATTCCTTTGCAACCCCTTCTCCCCCAAACCTCTTTACTCCCTCACCCTATTCCTCAGCAACCACTGATCCGCTATAGATTAATTAGCATTTTTTAGAATTTTATGTAGATAGACGTGAATGTTTTTAATTTTAACGACTATTGTTAGATTTCCCTCCAGTATGGCTGTCTGTGTATACACTGAGAGAGCCTGTTGCTCACGACTCATCAACTTTTTAAATTTAATTATTTAGTTTATCTCCCATTTGACAGTCCAAAAAATCCATATTGTTTTAATTTTAATATCTTTATTTATTTGTTAAGATTGAACTTTTTTTGTTTATTGGCCATTTGTATCCTCTCTGTGAATTGTATATTCATTTCCTTGTCCATTTGTCTAATAGGTTGTTTGTTGTTATTCTTCCTGGCCATAGAAAACATGCAAATTCCAAGTGCATGGTGTGATAAATTTCACATATTTATACATCCATGAGACCACCACTCAGACTAAGATGTAACACATTCCAATATTCCAGAAAGTTCTCTCCTACCCCCTTCCGTTCATAGTCAATCCCCTCTTCCTGGCAAAGATTACCTCTGTTCTGACATGTCTTATTATTTTTGCCTCTTCTCAAACTTCAATTAAATAGACTTATACAATATATGCTCTTTTTTTCTGACTAGCTTCGCTTAATAGTATGTCTGTGAGATTCATCCACGTTGTTACATATAGTAGCAGTTTCTTCCTTGTTATTGCTATATAAGTGGTCCATTATAAATATATTCTACAATTTACTTATCTATAATTTACAGTTTGGGTTATTATTTTTTGGGAGGTTATTAGTAGTAAAAGTGCTACAAACAATTCTTTTTTTTTTTTTTTAAGATTTTATTTATTTATTTGACAGAGATAGAGACAGCCAGCGAGAGAGGGAACACAAGCAGGGGGAGTGGGAGAGGAAGAAGCAGGCTCCCAGCGGAAGAGCCCGATGTGGGGCTCGATCCCGGATCGCCGGGATCACGCCCTGAGCCGGAGGCAGACGCTTAACGACTGTGCCACCCAGGCGCCCCTGCAAACAATTCTTTCTATACTCCTTTCTGTTGGGAATGGAATTACTGCATCATGGGGTATAAGTCCATTTAGTTGTTTGGGTTTAGTAGATACAGTCCAACAGTCTTCCAAAGTGATTGTACTAGTTTTTATTCCTAGTAGCAATACATGAGAGTTCAAAAAAAGAAAGCTTCCAGGCACCTGCCTTGCTCAGTTGGTGGAACATGTGACTCTTCATCTCAGGGTCATGAGTTCAAGCCTTGGGTGTGGAGGCTACTTGAAAAAAAGAACAGAGAAAAAAAGAAAAGAAAGGACAGAAAAGAAAAGGGAGGGAGGGAGGGAGGGAGGGAGGAAGGAAGGAAGGAAGGAAGCAAGCTTCACTGCAAATCTCAGTGGGAAAAGATGGTCTTTTCAAATGGTGATGGATCAACTGGATATCCACACAGAAGACAAAAGAAAAGAAACTTGACCCTTATCTCACACCATACACAAAAACAGCAGATGGCTCTTAGATCTAAGTGTGAAAGATTAAAACAGTAAAGGAGAAAATTTTCATGACCTGGGTAAACAAAGATCTCTCAAACAGAATACAGAAATCACTGACCATAAAATAAGGACCAAAAAACAGGGCCTTGGAAAAAAACAAAAACAAAAACAAAAAAATAGGGCCTTATTAGAATTAAAATATTTTTCATCAAAAGAAACCATTAAGATGGTAAAGGCAAGCCACACTGGGAGAAGACATAAGCACTACACATATCCAACAAGGAGCTTGTATTCCAAAATGTAAAAAGAATTGGGGCACCTGGATGGCTCAGTCAGTTAAGTGATCTCACCTCAGGTCTTGATTTCATGGGTCTTGACAGGGTTGTGAGTTTGCTCACATTGGGTTCCACGCCAGGCATGGAGCCTACTTTAAAAAAAAAGGGTGTGTGTGTGTGTATGTGTGTGTGTGTGTATCCCCCTGCTCTCTCGCCGTCTCTCTGTCAAATAAATAAAATCTTAAAATTTTTATTTATTTATTTGACAGAGAGAAAGCACAAACAGGCGGAGCAGCAGGCAGAGAGAGGGAGAAGCAGACTCCCCGCTGAGCAGGGAGCCCAGTCCAGGGCTCGATCCCACGACCCTGGGATCATGACCTGAGCTGAAGGCTGACTTAACCCACTGAACCACCCAGGCACCCCTCTTTAAAGATTTTTTATTTTATTCTTTTTAAGAATTTAAGAATTCTTTTTAAGAAAAAACCTTACTCTTTTTATGATTTTGGTGTGACCATCTTCATCCACTCCCCCTCCCCCGTCAATAAATATTGTTGAATTCATTAATAAGCATATCTAGGTGCTCAGTATGAAAAAGGAGAATGAGTTGCTTAGCCTTCGGAAGCTCCCTGGAGCATACCCATGAGTTAGATGAAGGTAGGGATTGCAACCATTTTCTTATTCTCTTGTCTCTCCAGGTTTTTTTTCTTTTCATGGGGTCTGACTTAGTAGATATTTCTTGAAAGGCAACCAGAAACTTTTCCCTATTTTATCTGCCTCTTGACTTAACAGCTCCCATTGGCAGAGAGGAAGGAACACTTGTTGCAGGGTACTAGTGTTACTCTTGCATCTAGTTACCAAGGAGGGCCATAGCCCATCAGCCCAAAGTGGTGGGTGGGTGGAGAGCCGGCATGATAATTATATGAAAAGCACAAATAGGCTCTTAGAACTTCAAAGGGCTTCGGGGCACAGACAAAATACTAAGCAGTCCAAATACAAAAAGCCTGAGATGCAAACAAGTATGAAAAGCTCCCTATTTCACTTAAAGATTTTATTTTTGAGTGATCTCTACACCCACCGTGGGGCTCAAACTTAAAACCCAGAGATAAGAGTCACAGACTCTACCAACTGAGCCAGCCAGGCGCCCCTCTTTCATTTGTTGCCTTCCAAATTGATTAAGATTTGTTTAAAATTAAATAACAAAACAAACAAGTAAATAAACAAATAAATAATTTTTAAAAAGGAGTGCCTGGTTGACTCAGTGGGTAGAGCATGTGATGAATGACGGGAGAGGGGGAGTGGATGAAGGTGGTCAGTTATAAGATAACTAAGTATTAAGGACGTAATATACAACATGCTGACTATAGTTAACACTGTGGTATGGTATATGGGAAAATTGTTAAAAGAGTAGATCCTAAGAGTTCTCACCACAAGGAAGAAAACGTTTGTTTGTTTTTTGTATCTATATGAGATGATGGATGTTAACTAAATTTATTGTGGTAACCATCTCACAGTATATGTAAGTCAAATTTAAAAACTAATATTTATTGAGCATCTATTCTGGGTAGGTGTTTTTCTAGGCCCTGAGGATGTAAAACAGACCAAGTCCGTATTCCTGTAGAGTGTACCATCTGAATGGGGTGGGTACAAATAAAGTAAGTAAAATAGGAAGTTCAAAATATACTCTGTTAGATGGTGATTAGTGCTTTGGATCAAAACAAAGCAGGAAAGGGGGATTAGAAGAATGGCTGTATGTGTGTGTGATTTTATTATTTCTGTCTTTGTGTGTGTGTGTAATTTTATTTTATTTATTTAATTTTTTTTAAAAAAGATCTTACTTCTTTATTTGAGAGAGAGAGCACAAGCAGAGGAGGGCCAAGAGGAAGAAGCAGACTCGGGAGCCTGACATGGGGCTGGATCCCATGTCCTGAAGACAGACGCTTACCTGACTGAGCCACCCAAGCACCTCTGTGTATGTGTAATTTTAAATGAGGTGGTCAGAGAAGGCTCAACTGAGAATGTGACATTTACCTCAAAACCTGAAGGAGGTAAGGAAGTGAGCCAGGTGTATATCTGGATGATTCTGCGGCCCACAAAGACAGTCTCTGTTTACAAAGTTTGTACAGGGGTGCCTGGGTGGCTCAGTTGTTAAGCGTCTGCCTTTGGCTCAGGACATGATCCTGGCATTATGGGATCGAGCCCCGCATCAGGCTTCTCTGCTGGAAGGCTGCTTTTTCCTCTCCCACTCCCCCCTGCTTGTGTTCCCTCTCTCACTGGCTGTCTCTATCTCTGTCAAATAAATAAATAAAATCTTAAAAAAAAAAAAAAACCAACAACAAAGTTTGTACAATCTATGGCAGCTGGGAGACAAATATAAAATTAATCGTGGTAATGTATATGACAACATTCTATAAGTTGTAATGATTTACAAATATAGGATGTTTTCAGTAAATTATGCATATAATTACTAACAAGATCATAGATCAGCATTATAAATGTATATAAAATCATAAACTATATGGTACAATTAGGGAATATTATAATGCATAATTTAGGGGCTAATTGTTCCTGTCTGTATGGTACCAGAAAAACTGTGGTTAGTTACCCCCGCCCCCGGCCAAGGAAGAAAGAGGTGTTTCCAACACATGGGAAAACCCTTGAGGCTTCTGCTTGGGAGTGCCTTTATTTATTTATTTATTTATTTATTTATTTATTTATTTATTTCATAGAGAGCGCGTGCAAGCATGAGGGGGGGGGGTGTCAGAGGGAGAAGCAGACACCCTGCCCAGCAGGGAGCCTGATGTGGGGCTAAATTCCAGGACCCTGGGATCATGACCTGAGCTGAAGGCAGATGCTAACCAGCTGAGCCACCCAGGCAGCCCTATTTTTTATTTTTTTTGTGGTGAGGTAGGGTATAATCAGTATTTGTGGATACAGGAATTATTTGCTCTGGGAAGCCAGATGATGTTACAGAGAAATCATTTGCAAACCTATGAGTTAATTGCCTGTTGCTTGGGCCAAAAGGTCCCAGAACTAAGTTTTCTTTTTTTATGTGTATTTCACTGTCATGTAAGGTGTAGGACCTGCATTAGCCTTTCTAAACAAACAAAAAAACAACAAACAATTGTAGTTTGAATTCCACCTAGATCTTGGGATTCCTGAGTCATTCTTAAGGAAGTCTTTCAGGACCTAACCTGGGTTGTTTAAATGTTTTTTTTTTTTTTTTCCCTGGGAAAAGTAGATTAAGGCTGGACAATCAGTCTCTTAATAAGAACCCCTATGAGCTTCCTGGCGCTGCAGGGATTTTCGCAAGGTTGTGTGTTCACACAGCGGATCATCCTGCTAGAAAGCACTCTTCTAACTCTGAAAGCTTGCAATATACACTCACGTTCCACGTCTCAGCAAAGAAGGAAGAAGGCCTGGATCCCATTGCTTGTCGGTTGGGGCAGAAGGAGGGTGTGTCATGTGCCTAAAGCTGGCCCAAGCACCATTCCATTCACTCATTCATTCATTCATTCATCAAATATTTTATTATGCGCCTAATTCAGTGCCAAACAGAGGTCCTCGCCCACCAAGTCATCCAGAACTCCTGTGGGTACGGTGCTCAGGGCCGAGAGCTTCAGATTCTCAGGCCAGGTCTTCCTACCCTTTCCATCAGTAGAGCTCCAGACAAAGAGATGCGCTCCTGCAGCTCCCCGGGCTGAGGGTTCCGCCCGCAGCCCCCGGGGCTTCGGCGCGGCTGCTTCTCCACTCCCCAGACCGAGGGGGCGCTGTAGCGCCGCGCGGTCCGCTCGCCCCTGCGCCGCTCTCCGCTCGGCTCGGCGCTGCGGGCGGCACCGCGGTGGTACGTTCCCTCTCACCGCCCTCCCCCTCCTCCTCCTCGGCCCTCCCTGCTGGTGGTAGGTGCCGGAAGTGCCGCCATTTTGGGGTGTTCTGCTTTGGCGGCAGCGGCAGCGGCGGCGGGACGCGGAGGCTCCCCCGAGACTCGGCCTCAGCAGCGAGGCGGCGGCGGCGGCTGCGGAGGCGCAGGCAGCAGCTGAGGCAGCGGTGGGCTCAGGTGCAGCCGCTGGTGAGTGGGGCGGCCGCGGGTTAACGGGCCGCGGGTGGGAGGGAGGGAGTGAGGGAGGGAAAGGAGGCAGAGGGAGGCGCCGCGGGGCGGGTCCGGTCCTGGCGGCCGCGGGTCACAGGGCCCTTCGGGCGCGGCCGCTCCTGGCTCCCCGCGCCCCGGGGGCAGGTCGGTGATCTCCCGCGTGTCGGGGCCCTCCGCTCCCTGGGTCCCGCCGCGCTAGTCCGGCGCGTGCCCCCGCGCCCAGGGAGACCCGCCCTCCTCGTGGCCTTGCCCCCTCTGCCCGCGCCCTTTGCCTTCACCCTCCGGGCCCCGAGGGCTTCGTTCCCTTCCCAGGGGTAGCTCCGTTCTCTTTTTTCCGGCCGCCGTGCCAGACCCAGGCTGTCTGCCCGGGACACCCCTTGCTTCCTCCTGATGTCCCACGTGTTCTTGGTGCCGACCCCTGGAGGGGGGCCCAGGACCCCTGCCTTTGTAGGGGGCAGCGCTTCCTCTCGAGAGCCCCCGGTTCCCCGCCCCAGATCCGCTAGGGCCTTGGCTCGCCCTCCCCCCACATCAGGTGCTCACCCAGTCGTGGCCTAGTAGCAGGGCTGGAATCTCGCACCCGAGAGCGCGGAGAGCACATTGAAGAGCTTTTTTCTCTAGGGACCCGGCTTTGGATTTAAAGCCGGTGGTGTCTTGGTTGCGGTCTTTGGGGCAGGGTGTTGTTTTAATTCTTAAGACTATAGCACAGGCTCCAAGGAGCTTCTCGTTGGTTCAGGCTCAACCTCCTAGTTGAGGGGAGGGTGGTGAGATTTTGGTCGGAGCCTGTTTCAGCAAAATGGAATCTTTTTCTCTCCAGCAGAGTTAAAGCTGTACTTGTATTACCCTCGAGTAGAAAGGCTGTATAACAGTTTTAAATAACGGCAGTGCTTTATAATGTCTGCAGTGTAAGAGGTTACAGATACTCAGCGAATCCTTTACAGGAACTTCATCTTTTAAAGGTCTTTTCGCTGTCTTTGATTCTTTGTAGATTGGAGAGGCTTTAATTGGATTCTTTTCACCTCTTCCACAAGTGTTGGGTCGGTTCTTTTCCTTAAGTGTGGCGTCTCTTAAAGTGCTATGCAAGTTCAGATTCTTTTTAACATTTCTTGGTGAGGAAGAAGGGTCTCCACATAGAAGCACACAGGGTTTCTTTCTGTTTTAACGTTAATGAGTCCACTCGGAAGATCGTGAAGTTACCATAGCAGGCATAAACTATTGCCAGAGTGCTCCCCCCATGCCAGTTTTTATACTTTTCTAGCTTTACTTACAGTGTGTGGTTTCTGATTATAAATTAGCCAAGATTGAAGCATTGCTGTTAGTAAAGCAAAGCTGGAGCTTTCAGCTGTTGCTTTAACCAGGAAGTTTGTGGTTCCCCCAGTGGTTTTTTCCTCTTGACTGTCCACCACCTGTTTCCATTAAGAATGGCTCTTGGCCCAGAGCATAGGTCTCAACTTTTCTCCAATCCTTCCTTCTTGCGCGTAGGGTTTTCTTATCCTAGATGGTATCTAGGCTTAAAATCCATTATCATGTGGGGCTATTAGAGATCAAATATCTTTTCCATCTTGCTTTTCAGATGAGGAAACTGAGGCCCCCAGAGGTTAAGTGACTTACTTGCCCAAAGTTACATAGCAAGTATTCTTAAAAGAGTCTCATCATAAATTAAAAAAAAAAAAAATTAGGAGCAATAATGCAAATTGCCTTTTAAGATGTGGTGGAATGGAAAGGGCTCTGGGATTGAAGTTAAAAGGCCTGATGATTCTTGCTTTGTCAGTTGCTAGCTATACAACCTTGACCAAGTCACTTAACTGTTCTGAGCCTCAGTTTATTCTCATCTGCAAAATGCAGGGTATAGTGTCTTATCTCCTAGGGTGCTAATTCAGCTTACAGTGCAGTACGTGTGAAAGTGCCTGTGGTGTAAGAGGCAGACAGTGAGATTTTGAGCCAGAATGTTTATTTTTCTAAAGATTTCCACTTAATTTTCTTTTTTTTTTTTTTAAGATTTTATTTATTTATTCGACAGAGATAGAGACAGCCACCGAGAGAGGGAACACAAGCAGGGGGAGTGGGAGAGGAAGAAGCAGGCTCATAGCGGAGGAGCCCGATGTGGGGCTCGATCCCAAAACGCCGGGATCACGCCCTGAGCCGAAGGCAGACGCTTAACCGCTGTGCCACCCAGGCGCCCCTCCACTTAATTTTCTTATCACAGAAGCTAGAGATTCATTATCAAAAATACGGAAAAGAAATGAAGAAACTCACCCTAGTCCCATCACTCAAGTGATTGTTAGTCCTTGGTCTTTATCTTGTCCTTTTTTTATACTAGACAGATGTTTATTATTTTACCAAAATAATACATTTATCCTACTCACAGTTTTGTGACGTGTTTTTAAGATTTAATAGTATATGATAGGCATGGTTTAACAAACACAGTTAATTAATTTTTTTTAAACACATTTTAAATGGTGCTGTGGATTTAATAGCTGCAGCACATGTGAGGTGGACCAGTGGAGGTCCGGCACAGGCACAGAAAAGTTGCTCTTTTACTTACTTATTTTTAAGATTTTTATTTATTTATTTATTTTAGAGAGCGAGAACACCTACGTGTGTGGGCAGGGGGAGGAACAGAGAGAAAGGGACAAGCGGGCTCCACTCTTGAGTGCAGAGCTGGATGCCGGGCTCAATCTCAGGATCCCAAGAGCCGGATGCTTAACCGACCAACCGACTGAGCCATCCAGGTGCCCCGGAAAAGTTGCTCTTTTAAACATTTGTTGGGATGAAAGAAAAGGAGGAAAGGAAGGGCAGAGACCTAACACTTATCATATGTCTACCATGTAAAAAAAAATCTTTTTTTTTAATAAAGATTTGGGCTGTCCTGCTAAATGTAGATGGTGAGTTCTGAATTCTGTCCCCCTTCCCATGATTGCCACTGCACTTTCTTTAACTTAATTTTCCTGTGAGACTGTACCAAATAAGATGAGGTTAGAAGGTGATGGTGTGGGGCGCCTGGGTGGCACAGCGGTTAAAGCATCTGCCTTCGGCTCAGGGCGTGATCCCCGCGTTCTGGGATCGGGCCCCACATCAGGCTCCTCCTCTATGAGCCTGCTTCTTCCTCTCCCACTCCCCCTGCTTGTGTTCCCTCTCTCGCTGGCTGTCTCTATCTCTGTCAGATAAATAAATAAAATCTTTAAAAAAAAAAAAAAAAAAAGAAGGTGATGGTGTGCCTTGGGAAGGGAGAGAAGAGCTGTCACTTGGCCCTGGTGAAGAAGTTGCAGGAAGTAGGAGCATAGTCACCTCTGCTCAGGGCTCAGGGTACTTTGAACAAATTGCTCTTTTTAAGCTTACATGGAATCATAGGATTTGGGTAAGCTATTTCCTCAGCTTTTTTTTTTTTTTAACAGCTTTATTGAGATGTAATTCACATACCATACAGTTCAGTGGGTTTTAATCTATTACCTTATTAATTTTAAAAAATTGTGGTAAAGACAGCTCTTTCTGCCCATGGGTCCTGTCCCTTTGCTTTAATAAAACCACCTTTTCTGCACCCCCCAAATAAATAAATAACAAGTTGTGGTAAAATATATGTAACAAAAATTGTCCATTTAAACCATTTTTTATATTTGCATTTTTTTATAAAGATTTTATTTATTTGACAGAATTCAAGAGAGGACAAGCAGGGGGAGCGTCAGAGGGAGAGGGAGAAGCAGGCTTCCCACTGAGCGCGGAGCCTGATGCAGGGGCAGGACTGGATCGCAGGATCCTGGGATCATGACCTGAGCTGAAGGCAGACGCTTAAGCAACTGAGCCACCCAGGCCCCCGGATATATTTGCCTTTTTTAATGTAAAAAATACAACATAAAGCTTACTATTTTAACTATTTTTGAGTGTGTAGTTCTGTGGCATTAAGTGCGTTCCCATTGATGGGAAACATATCTTCAGAACTTTTTCCGTCTTGGAAATCTGAAGCTTTATACCCATTAAACAACAGCTCCCCTTTTCTTCCTCCCCCAACCCCTGGTAACCGCCAGTCTGTTTTCTGTTTCTATGAATTTAACTGTTTTTGGATACCTCATATAAGTGGAGTTATATAGTATTGGCTTTTTGTGACTGGCTTATTTCACTTACCATAATATCTTTAAGGTTCATCCGTGTTGTAGTATGTGACAGGATTTCCTTACTTTTAAAGGCTGAATAATACTGGGGGACCTGGCTGGCTCATAGGGCGGATCATGTGACTCTTAATCTTGAGGTCATGGGTTGGACCCCCATATTAGGTATAGAGATTACTTAAAAAAAAACCCAAAAAGCTGATTAATACTCTATTTTATGTATATACCACATTTTTTTTATCCATTCATCTGTTGATGGACACGAGTAGTTTCCACCTTTTGAGTGTTGTGATTAGTGCTGCTCTGAGTGTGCACATATCTCTTAGAGACCCTTCCTTCAGTTCTTATAATTGCCAGAATTGGGATTGCTGGATCATATAGTACTATTTTCAATTTTTTGAGGAACCTTCATACTGTTTTCCATAGTGGTTGCACTATTTTACAATCCCGCCAGCAGTGCACAAGAGTTCCAGTATCCACATCCTTGACAATATTTGTTTTTCTGTGTGTATGTGGTTAAGTAGTAGCCATCCTAATGGGGTGTGAGGTGATACTTTTTTAAGTTGAAGTATAGTTCATGTTCAATATTATTTTAGTTTCACGTGAATGATACGGTCATTGGACATTTATGCACATGACTTCATTGTGGTTTTGATTTGCATTTCTCTTATTAATAATTGAACACATTTTCATATGGTTGTTGGCTATTTGTATGTCATCTTTGCAGAAATATCTATCCAAGTCCTTTGCTCATTTTTGAAATCAGGTTATATGATTTTTTTGTTGAGCTATAGTTGTTTTATATATTGTGAGTATCGATCCTTGATCAGATATATGATGTGCAGACACTTTTGCCCGTGTCTTTTCAGTGTTGGTTTTGTCTTTTGTCTGTTTTTGCTTTCGTTGCCTATGCTTTTGGTGTCTTATCCAAGAAATCACTGCCAAGTCTAATGCCATGAAGTTTTTCCCCCATGTTTTCTTCTAGGAGTTTTATGGTTTTGGGTTTAGGTCATTTAAACTTTTTTCTTTTTTTTTTAAGAGTACAATTTAGTGGCATTGAGTACATTCACAATGTTATGCAGTCCTCATCTCCACTGTTTCTAATATGTTTTCTTCAATTGAAATAAAAATTCTGTAATCATTAAGCAATAACTCACCATTCCGCCATCCTCCTGGCCCCTGGTAATCTCTAACTACTTTCAGTCTCTGTGAATTTGCCTATTTTAGGTATTTCACGTAACTGGAATCAGAATATTTGTCCTTTTGTGTCTGGATTATTTCAGTTAGCATGATGTTTTCAAGGTTCATCAGTGTTGTAGCATGTATCAGGATGTCATTCTTTTTTGTGGCTGAATTTCTCTGCTTTTTTGAGGTCAGGGATGTTCCTTTCATCCTTCTTTTTTTTTTTTTTTTTTAAAGATTTATTTGTTTATTTATTGAGAGAGTGCAGGAGAGAGCATGAGCAGAGGAAGGGGCAAAGGGGGAGAGAGAGAAATCTCAGGCAGTCTCCTGTCTGAAACAGAGCCTGATGCGGGGCTCAATCTCAAGATCCTGAGATCATGAACTGAGCGGAAACCAAGCGGTGGACGTTCAGCTGACTGAGCCATCCAGGCGCCCTAGGGATGTCTCTTTCATCTTGATACCTCACCCTCTCTTGGAGCTCTCTCATAAAGGCTGTTGAACTGATTAGAATTCATGCTCTTCATGTGGGTTGCCAGTCACAGGGGGATGTCCACTGACATATGCAAAACTCTCGAAATTCAAACATATCAGTGTGTGTAAAAGTCTATAATGGTAACCCAAGTCATAGTTATTGGCATCATTTCTAATCTAGTCTAATTATAATTTCCAATCTTTGAATGTACATCATTTTCAGAATATTTTGTTGTGTACAGAAAAAGTGTCACATGAAGGGAACAAGAGTAAAGAAAGAATAGGCACATTTCTGCCTTTGCTTCATAACTAGGTAGTGGTTTTGGTAGAGGCGTGGATTGATATCCAGGTATTCCATATTGTGTAGGGATAGGTTTTTTATAAACATGGCGTTTAATGGCCTAGTTAGAATAATTAATACTTTTAGGGTAAGAGCATTTTTAAGGTAATCATAAGGCTTCCTGGTCTGTTTCAGTATGAACAGAGCTATTCAGAGTATTCTCATGCACGAAAAGCTTTCTTTTTAAGATGAACTTCTGCTTGCTTTTTTTTTTGGAGGTTCATAACTGATTTTGATCTGCTTATCTACTTCTCTTTGCTTTTTGGACCTAGCCTCCTACTCCATTTTCCTCCTCTCCAGTTATTGAGGGAATTTTAATATTAGTCTTTGGGGTGTGGGATGAAGGAAGTTTTATTCAGTCAGACACTGTCCCAAAGAGCTATTACAGCCCTCACAGTACTTACGTCGGACTTTATTTAGTGTCAGGGAGGACGTACGTACATTTTCTTCGAACAACATGAAACCATTCTTTTGTTCAAAACTATTTTTTGATTCTTGGTTATTTTAAATAATAGAATGTATTATGAAATTTAAGTATTTCAGAAATATAATTTGAACCAGAGATTAAATCCAATGTAGTTTTTCTGAATGGGACTTCTTTTCTTTTTTTTTTTTAATTTTATTTGTTTTATTTATGTGAGAGAGTGAGAGAGTGCGCATGGGAGAAGGAGCAGAGGGAGAGGGACAAGCAGACTCTGCGCTGAGTGGAGCCTGATGCAGGGCGCTCAGGGCTCAAGCTCAGGACCCCGAGATCATGACCTGAGCCGAAATCAAGAGTCCACTTAACTGACAGAGCCAGCCAGGTGCCCTTTGAATGGGACTTCTCACAGCTGCCAAGGTTGATTGCTGTTAGTATAATCCTGTATTAACCTGCGCATTTCTTCCTAGAGGTGCTATGGCATGCTGAAATGGTCAAGTAAAATAGAAACAAGAACTCTCCCCATAATTGAGATTTGATCTTTGATTTTCTAGTCCTTAAAATGGAAACTTGTGACTTGAAAGAATGATGTTATTTGAATGGGATTTATAACCATATCCTGGGAGAGATAGGTGTGACTGCTGCAGTCAGTGAGCTTAAAAATTGGCACCTTCACTGTGTCACCTTTAACATTTCTGGGCCTGTTTTTCTTCCATCTTTAAAATGGAGATACCAACTTGGAATGGTAATGTGAGAATTAATGGAGATAACTAATGCTTAGCACTGAGCAGTGCCTGGTAAAGTGCTGATAATATTTCCTTTTTTCATCTGTAAAAATAGGCATATATTTATCTCATGAGTCAGTAACACAGTTCAACCAAATAAAACAACACAGTTAAAATGCCTAGCAGGGCCATACATAAACAGGCAGTAAGTTAGTGTTCATTTTGTTTCCCCTTTTGGGTGTATTTTGTTTCACATTTTCCTTTTTGCAGGCTTAAGGGATAAGATTGTTTCCTAAAGTCCAATTTGTGCATCTGAAATGTTTTGCTATACAGGGCATCCTTCCCCATAGAAGCTTTTAGCTCATTGTTCCCTCTGGAATACTTGGGTAATGTGGTTTCCTAGATTATCTTCACTGTATTTCTCACATGAGAGTCTCTTGATAGGAGTCTCATGTTCATAGAAAACTGAAAAATACAGGTGAGTATATTACTGGATTTGTAATAGGATCACCTGAGTCTCTTTCTAATTAGCTAACTAGTCTTAGGCATGGAGGGAGAGAGAGCAGGCTCTAGTATTTAGAGTAGTAATGTAGATGAAAGAGTTACTCAAAATCAGTTTAGTTGTTTGCTTTGTAAACTGTGTTGTAGGAAGAATCCTTGTTTGAGCTTTGTAATTTGCTAAAGACAGTTTACGGGATGAGTTCTTTGTAATTCTAACTTTGTCCTTGTAATAAAATTGGCTGTTAAAATGTCTCTATTATTTTTTTTTTAAAGATTTTATGTATTTGACACAGAGAATGGGCCAGTGAGAGCAAGTGAGAGAGAGCACAAGCAGAGGGAGGGGCAGAGAGAGAAGCAGGCTCCCTGCTGAGCAGGGAGCCACATGTAGGACTCGATCCCAGGATCCTGGGATCATGACCTGAGCTGAAGGTAGACACTTAACTGACTGAGCCACCCAGGCGCCCTTAAAATGTCTTTAAAGTAGAGGTTTCCTTACAGAATTAATCAGAACTGCTCTATAGTTATTTTTTAATCTCTGCTATGTTATGGAGGCCGTAAATATCAAAATTTTCTTGAGGCATTGAGGCATGGGTGTTTTTTTCCTTCAGAATGACCATTGTTTTACCTTTTTTTTTTTTTTTAAAGTAAGCTCTACACCTGATGTGGGGCTTGAACTTACAACCCCGAGAGAAGAGTCCCATCCTCTACTGACTGAGCCAGCCAGATGCCTCTGATTGTTTAAAAATTTTTATACAGAGACCATGACTTTTATAAATATGAAAAGTAACATTAAAATTAGACATTGTTCCCCCTCAACGGATGAGAAAGCCTAGTTAGGGGAGACTGAGTACTGCATAAGTTATTTCAGTATCTAAAATGATTGAAAGCACTTTAGTGCTTAGAATTTTGTGAAGTTCTGATGTAACCCTCTATCAGCTGACCTCCCCACTTTATGGGAAATGGACTCACTTTCAGAACAGCTTTTAGATTGTAACATTTTGATTTTTCTTTTCCTCCACTTAGAAAATAATGGCAGCATGTAAAGAAAAATGGTGAGTTCTAGTTTAGAGACTGCAGTGAGATCTGATGGATCTCACTTAATTTTAATATGCCGTTTTGGGATGTGTTCATAGGTGCAGAGTGGCCTTTGAAGGAACTGTTCACTAACTTTCCTTTTTTTTTTTTTTTAAAGATTTTATTTATTTATTCAACAGAGATAGAGACAGCCAGCGAGAGAGGGAACACAAGCAGGGGGAGTGAGAGAGGAAGAAGCAGGCTCATAGTGGAGGAGCCTGATGTGGGGCTCGATCCCATAACGCCGGGATCACGCCCTGAGCCGAAGGCAGACGCTTAACTGCTGTGCCACCCAGGCGCCCCTGTTCACTAACTTTCTGACCTCCATGGACTGTCTACTCTTAACAGCTGTGTTCAGCTTTGACAAAATGGAGTTGAATATCACTTTTGCCCTATGTTGAAACTCTATTGAAACTTTATTTTCAAGTTGAGAAATGTCATTAGTTTGGGGATTATACAAAATGAAGTTTTTGGATTCCAAAGCTGTTTAATTTTATAGTGTTATACTTCTAATTTTGGAAGGTCAGTAGTTTCCATTTACATGACATTGCTACTCTTCAGCAGAAGAATCACTAAATTAGAAACTGTCACCACTTTCTCATTGTTCTTTTACCTTTTTGTTTCCTGTGAGATTGAAGCAAGCTCTTGCTGAGACTGTGGGAATGTGTGATATTTTGGCGATAATGTGGGTAACTAAGAGCCTACAGTGAGTAGACTGTCTTTTTTAACCCAATATTATTTGGACATCTGTTAAGTTTTTTGCTAGTTTGTTTGTTTCTTTTTCTTTTTTTCTTTTTTTTGAAGATTTTTATTTATTTGACAGAGAGAGAGAGAGAGCGAGACAGGGAACACAAGCGGGGGGGAGTGGGAGAGGAAGAAGCAGGCTCCCAGCGGAGCAGAGGAGCCCGATGTGGGGCTCGATCCCAGGACTCTCGGATCACGCCCTGGGCCGAAGGCAGACGCCCAACGACTGAGCCACCCAGGCGCCTCTGCTAGTTTGTGTTTTGTACAGATAATTTACTGTAGGCTTTTCCCAGTTTCTTTGTGCTTGTAGCTCTTGTATGTGGAAAACATTCCTCTTTTTTGCTCCAGTCCCCTCCCCCACACTACCATTACATAGCTTTGCTACTGTTTCTTTCTCTCCTGCATGACTTCTGTCTGTGTGATGCTGCCAACTTACCTTGCTAAATTGGGTGGGATATTACTAGTGAGAAACACCTGTGCCTTCTATTGGCTGCCTGCCTGATTCTGAATGCTGCTGTCTGATCAAGAATCTTAGGGGTCTGGAGAGTGAAAGGAAGTGAGGGTAGTGGTGACAAGCAACTTGCAAATGTGTAATTGACATCTTCAGCTAGCTGGTTATTACTGCATATTGAAGCAGTACTGTTTTGTGATCATACAACCATTTTAAGCCTTATAGCAGGTTTTCAGCAAGGATGTTTCACTGGAGGTTGTTTATGTGATAGAAGACTATTCCTTAGGTCTGTATTTCTTAGATGGCTAACAGCAAGAGGAGCAGGCATTGCATTTTTCGTTTGTCAGCCCTTCCCTGCTCATGGTTAAATTTCTGTTTGTCATTTAGTGCACAGTTTCTCATGAAGCTTTTCCTGCCCATCCATTCTAATACTGTATCGTAGGATATTTAGTATTTTACTAGAGACTTTTTTTTTTCATTTCAGCAAGATTTTAAGCTTTTTTGAGCATGGAGATTCCTTGCTTAGTGTATTACATAACTTAAAAATTTTTTTTTTTAAAGATTTTATTAATTTGTCAGAGAGAGCACAAGCAGGGGAGTGGCAGGCAGAGGGAGAAGCAGGCGCCCCGCTGAGCAAGGAGCCCAGTGTGGGACACGATTCCAGGACCCCAGGATCATGACCTGAGCTGAAGGCCGGTGCTAAACCGACTGAGCCACTTTGGCATCTCCCCAGAAAAATTTTTTTAAAGTAAGCTCCAGGCCTAATGTGGGGCTTGAACTCACGACCCCAAGATCAAGAGTCACATGCTCTCCTGACTGAGCCAGCCAGGCACATCATGTATTATATAACATTTGAGGAGTAAGGCATACAGTCCCTACACTAATTATACTCTGACCTAGCCATTCTTTTAACAGCTTACTGGACCAGAGGTAGACGCCTGACTCAAGCTGGGCAAATCAGTTTCTCCTAGGAATTTGAGATTGTGACTGAGACTTAAGTCTTTTTTTTTTTTTTTTAAGATTTTATTTATTTACTTGAGAGAGAGAGAGAACACAAGCAGGGAGGAGAGGGAGAGGGAGCAGAGCCCCTGTTGAACAGGGAACCTGATGCAGGGCTCCATCCCAAAATCCTGGGATCATGACCTGAGTCGAAGGCGGAAGCTTAACTGACTGAGCCACCCAGGTACCCTGAGATTTAAGTCTTTAGGGAACAAACAGATAACCTGAATTCGGAGAAGTTGAAACATATAAATTCACATGCACAGTCAAGTCCAAGCTAATCATATATCAGGAAGCAGTGAAGGCCAGTCTGCAAGGAGGGATAATTAAGTAGATTCATCCTGAAAGAAGTGTAGATGAGAAATGCACCTCTGGAGAGAGAGGCAGCCATCCACATGCAGACTAGAAACCTAGGTGCTTAAAGCCTTTCCAAAGTGTGGCCTGTTGTACTTTCTGCCTTTGGATTCTTTCAGATACTCCAGTATCCTTTCAATTAGTTCCATTTTTTTGCTTAGGCTAGCTTGAAGGTTTCTCTTAATTACAACCAAAAGCTTTGAAAAGAGTACAGAGCTCTAACATTTCTTAAATTCATTCGAATTTTAGAATAGTTAGGTCTAGGATCATGGCTCCTTAGAAGATTGCCCTTTGCCCCCAACAGGTGTCCCCCACCCCCCAGCTTCCCTTAGACTGCTTGAGGTCTTGGCTCCTCTGTCTGTAGTGTAGAATTTCACCTATGTTGTAGCTTTTGGTGTATAGAGCACTCTCTGGTGCTTTGCCAAGTCAAGATTGAGGTTTTGTTTTTACACGTTTTTAATGATTATTTGTTTAGTTTATTTAGTTTATTTCAGCATACGCAACTGATAATAAAATACTGCCATTTCAGGGAATCTCAAGGTGAGCCATCATTTTAAAAGAATTTTTTGTGAGGCATATGGATTAAGTTCTTCTTTTCTAGTTGAGTAACACATTTGTTTTAGTTCCTGATTGTTTCCTCTTAAGGAAAGTTGATGGACTTGAATGGAATACAATAATGTGAGTTGAATGGCAGTTGAGACTTTAAACAAAGGGTAATGGTGAGTGGCTGTGTGCCCAGTTGATGGAGTCTGTCTGGTCTCGGCTAAGTTAGTAACTTCATGAATGATCTGTAATAGGAGCATCACAGTGGTGTTTTTCTCTTTGAGAAATGTTAATGAGGGAGAGAGGGAAGTTCTGAGAAATATAGTTTAGGCTTCTAGTTTTTTTTCTTCCTATGATCATTTGATATTTAGTAAGTTGAAAGACTTTATTCCAGAAAAATGTGAAATTTCCCTGTAATACTTAGGAGCAGAAATTAAGAGACTAGAGCCAGCTTCTAAATGTGGGTTTGCATACAACCAGGAAGGAATGGATTTGCAGGGTAGAAAAAACTGGAAGACATTGTTTCACAGTGGAGGCCAACCTGATTGTTGTGACTGTGTACCTAACCAGTGTTAACCCTTCATGGAGTGCACATATGATATTGAGCTGAATGCTCTGCAGAGAGGAAGTTTTGTCCTTAGTGCTCAGTGATATTGGGCCCTTGTAACAAGTAGAGACTCAATAAGTATTTTTTAAATATTCCATGTCTTGTCGAATGGCACTTTAATGTTTTGAAACCATTCAGTACTGAGGAATAGGAAGAAAATCTTTTAAAATTGAAGTTCTAAGAATTTTATTTGTTCAAATCATTGTCTTTTGAAGATAATCAGTACTTCAAGAAGTTTTCTGAAAAAAATATAAGGAGCTTTCCATTGAAAGACATTAAGTTGGCTAAGATTTGTACTATAAAAGCCTTTGTGTACCTCTGTGATCTTGAAACCTCATATTGTATATTGCCTGGACAAAATCAGAAGGCTTCTAGACAACCCTGATTCTGGCTCTGTTTTCTCTAGCTCCAGAGAATAAGAAAAGGAGAATCTGATACTGCTGGCAGTCTGTGCTCTCTTGCTTTTCTGGGCCAAGACATGCATTTAAAAATAAAATCAAGGAAATTGTAAACCAGTAGTAAAAACGAGTAAAGCCCTCAGGAGTTTGCTTCCTCTCATGTCCTGTGGCCTGAGTCTCTCTTTTTTCAAGCCTTTAGGCTGGTATTAAACTAATGTGGCAAAACTGTGCTCTGGCTTTGTCCTTCTGTACTTCCCCTTTAAGATTTATGGGAAATAATCATGGAAAGACACGGTGTTTATTATGTATTTGTTTTATCATATACTATTTCTGTTTAATTCCCTCTGGATACATTTACAAGTGCAATAAAAATAAAAAGGCTGCAAACTTCTTTATTGAAATCAAGTGCTATTTTTATTTATTAATGTTCATTTGTCTGGTGTAACTTAGCTCTGGCCTAAGTAAGACCTAGAGAAAGACTGCATTCTGTTCCAGGAAGCGTACAACTTAGAAAAATGTTTTCTTTTGAATTCGGACTGCTTCAACTTCTGTGAACAAACCAGATCCACAGATCAGGTTTGTAAACGATCTGTTTTCTTAAGGTATCTTCTAACAGAATGGGTCTCAGGGGAAGCTGAGTGGCAGCACACATTTAGCTGGAAGTAGCACTTCATCTCCCTGACATACATCCCCTTTGTCCACGCACAGCAATTTTGGAGGCAGGCTTGGAATTTAAATGTACACTTCTCTGTTCTGGTCCAGTTTATCTTATTTAATCATCCATTTTATTTATTATATTTTGTATGTTTGATACATTTCTAATATAATCATGTAGAAACTTACTTTGGAGAACTGAAGTCTGGATAGGAAAAATTCTAAATACATTGTATGCAAAATGGTGATCTGGAAAGAAATAGCATACATAAGTCACTGAAACTATTGAGTTTGTATTTATTTGTTTTTATAAATGGGGGAAGGTTAAGACTTGAATATATTTCATCCTTTTGCAAGAGAGTCACTAAAACAGTTTCTGATATTTCTTCAGCATTGTATACTACATGATAATATTTGTTGAAGATAGCTTGCTGAAGAAAAAATTGAATCAGGCTTTCTGAATTGCCAGATCCAGAATATCAAAAAATGCTTTGGACAAAAAAAAAAAAAAGGAGGCCTGCTGGATCCACCCCCAGGAATCCTAGTGGGTCCCCATGGTAACAGCCTCCTTGCTTACAACTTGTCACTGTGTAACTGTCACTGGAGTTCAGAGAAAAGCCAGTATATCAAGAACTGTGTGGCATTAACTACTCCTTGATAAAATGCTGTTGCGCATTTGAAACGAGACAGAAATAGAAAGTTAAAGGTTTTAATTTCTGTGTTCCATTAATTAGATGCTTTAAAAAGCTGCCTAATTATGGTAAGGTGCAGCAGTGGGAAGGTGGTGGGTGGCCAAGGCAGGCATAGGAGGAAGCCATAGGCTCAAAAGGTTAAAATCTTGAGAGATTTTTCTTCTCTAATCCTTTCATTTTGCAAACGAGGGAAGTGAAATGCCTTACTTAGGTTCACATAGAAGCAGACGCAGGATTCCAGCCTAGGCCTTCTAATTTTCCATTATAATGTTCTGCTCTCTCTACTTACACCTTGCATTTACCGTGCCTCTACTTTTCATAAATGAAGTCTCAATTTCTGAGGTTAGGAAAGGACCTTAGAGGTTATGCAGAGAAACTTTCTACCCAGCAAAGGAGTCCCTACTGCACCATCTTGGGCAGGCAGCCTCTGCCTCTTCCCTCAGGTGGGGGTTATCTGTTTAGTTAGCAAGAACCCCACTGCCTGAGTTCAAAGAGAAGATAGTTTTACATGGGAAATTTTTAAGCTATATGCTTTATTTTTCTCCTCTAATAAAATAGTAATCGAAAATCAGACCTGAATGTTTTTCAATAGCCTCTTTCTCTCCATTTAAGTCATGCTTGTCAGTCATGACAAGATAGATAATTCTTTAAAAGAATTATGTCCTGCCTAAACCCTAGAACTTTGAAAAGGTAATGCCATATTTGGAACAAGCTAGTCTTCTAATGGGTGGGAGGGAAGAGATTGATTAATGTTATATTAGCTTAAAGTATTTTATAATGTGCTTAATAAGATGAAATTGATTGTAAGCTGGAGTATCAAAAGAGGCCTCAATATACTAAAAGCAAAAGCCAAATAGGCAAGTGGTTTTGTATTTTGTGGTGCATTTATGAATGCTTTTGTATAGAGTAGGTTCATTTACATAAAAGTGAGTTTTGGGTTCAAAACCAACATTATTTAGGCATTTATTAATCACATATGCCAAAAAAAGCACTTTTTGGTCTACTTTTTTGGATGTCCTGTTGCTCACTATGCCAGTCATCAAATGCCCTTGTCAGAGAGGGCTTCAGCTTTTTATTTCACTTTTCCTCTTTCAGACTTGCTTGAAAGGTAGTAATAGGTAAACATTTAAAATTAGAAGCTTCAGGGGCATCTGGCTGCCTCAGTCGGTGGAGCATGTGACTCTTGATCTTGGGGTCATGAGTTCAAGCACCACTTTGGGCGTAGAGCCTACTTAAAAAAAATTATTAGACTGAGGTGTTTTTTTAATATATATACCTTTTAAGAAAAGCACATATGCATATTTTCTAAGATATACAGAAATGTTTTCAGTTTCTTATAACACAGATATTTTTTCCTCGAAGAATTTACCATACCTAAAAATGGAGAATTTGGCTCCAAGATTAACTTTTCTTTTTGTCTTACCAGAAAATTAAAGTGAAAATGCTGTTGGCAGTCTTTTGCTGTCTTGACTTCAACACAGTAGAGAATGCTATAATGAAAATGTGGCTGAGTTTTTAATATTCTGGAATTTCATGACCACCAGCACTTGTTGTGCAGCCAAGGTAATTAAGGTAATCAAATATTTTAGTCATTAGTAGGTATGGCCTGGCTCCGAAAGAACTCTCTAATGCTAGCTTTATCCCCCGTGCCCTTTTCCTTTTTATTCTAAAACATATTTATTACTTAGTTGTTGTGGCTCCTAATTTGACCAGTGAATTTTTGCATAAAAGTTCATTTGCGAAGTTTTTCTTGATTAGAAAATATGCCAAATTGTAGTGTAATGAAAGAAGTTGTTAGACTTCACATTGATGGGGGAGGGAGGAGAGAGACGGAGACAGGGGTGGGATGGAAGAAGAGAGAGATGGTTGTATCCTTACCATTTGGCAGACAAGGAAATTTGAGGTGTTAGTAACCTCACTGAGGAGAGTAACTTATTTGGGGCATGCAGCTATTAAGTGGTAGGACAGTGCGAGGCTGCCCGTCCACACTACAGATACTGTGCTCTTTTCCTGTACTTTTCTAGAATGCTTGTTGAGGCCCAGTCTCATAACAGTAATAATTTATTTGTAGCCACACCTTTTCATGTGGTAATATAATTTTTAACTATTAAATCAGTGATGTAAATTCAGTATCTCATTCTAGAAGTTCTTGGGTGGAAGAGTTAGGAAAGTAGGCACATCTATTAACTGCCCTGATGTAAGATATTTTTTGTGTACCTTAACTAAACTGTTCACCTGTTTTCCTATCAAAAAGTGGGAGTAATTTACCCGTAACAGAAGTGACATGGAAATCAGATTTTAAGGTAGGTAGCATTCATAGCATCCTCAAGTCTTCCAAAAGAAATGCATGGATCATAATAAAGTTCCTATTGGCAGATAGGTGCAGGTATCCCTCTCAGGGGTCATTTAATAGATCAGAAAACTGCATGTTACAGCTTTATTTGGTTCCCTGTGAGACATGATGTGACATTAAAGATTGTCATCTCCTCCCACCCCCCTTTTTAAAAATCAAGTCACTCTCTCCCAACTCTAATGCCCCACAGCCATCCTTTTGGCTCTGATAATTACTTCATAATTTTTTTTTTTAAGATTTACTTATTTATTTGAGAGAGAGAGAGAATGCAAGGGAGAGGGAGAAAGAGAATCTCAGACTCCCCACTGAGCACGGAGCTCTGTGTGAGGGCTCATCTCATGACCCTGAAATCATGATCTGAGCCAGAATCGAGTCTGGCGCTCAACCAACTGATCCACCCAAGTGCCCCAGAAAATTACTTCTTAATGCTAAGCAGCCATAGTCCATGAGCTCCTAGAAAAGAGAGAGAAAGAGAACCCCAGTCTTTCCAGGGGGCCTTTCAGTCAGTGCCATATTTACCAAGCAGTCTGTCTGGTCTATGACCATGTCCTCTTTTGTCTGGGCCCACATAAAAGAGTGTCCCAAATGCTATCTTGATATATGTCCTCACTAGCAATCTTGTTTTTTAAGCCTCCGTTTACAGGTTGATTCACAGTAGGGGAGTCATGTTCAGAAACTTTTTCCGATAGCCTGAATTTTCTTGTCTTTCATCTCTTTGCTTCTATTTATGTTCTTTGTACCTCTTCTTGAGCTTGCACCTTCTGCATAGTTGACTCTATTATATCATCTCTGGGGCTGCAGAATAAAGTTGGAAGATTTTAAAGTTAAAGTTCCCAGAATAATGTAGTCGCCCACATTGCACATATGTCACATTTTGAGTTTACTAGTTAAGCCTCTAAATATGTGCTTTATATACAGTATGTGCAGTGTGATGACTTAGGTTGCCATGAGAACCTAAAAATTTTAGGCTTAAATTGTTCAGCAACAGACACACATTTTTCCCTTATTGTCTTAGAGGGAGGCTAATTTCTTCTTTTGTCTAATATACTTTTTACAAGTTGAGATATTAGGCAGCGGCCATTCTCACATATTGCCTCTTGCTAACAGGATGGGTAGCTTCTTTGATTGCCTATTATCAGTCTTCTTCACTGCAGTCTTCCATGCTCTAGTTTTTTTCCCTCTGTACTTGTCTCCTATTACTTTCTTTGCTACAGGATAGAATTGGAAGTAGGAAACTGGAGGCTTTACCTTTTAAAAAAGTGCAGCTGGTAAGAGGGGTTCGAACTATATAGTGGGATATCCCTAACACACCTGAGGAATTCTGGTCTCATGTGAGCCTCCTGAGATGAGCTATAGTGGTAACTTGCTTGAAATCCTTTTTTTTTTTTTTATAAGTATTGTAATATTAGTCTGTCATCTAAAAACAATTCAGGTTTAGTTTGAATTGGAATACGTTATTTTGTGTAATTTTTGGCCAGGGTAACTTGTTTATTCTTGACTGGGTTTAGTCATGAGGACTCCCTTTTTTTGGACCAGGAAGTACGAGAGGAGATAAAAGGATGTTTTAGGTGGAACAGACCGTATATTGTTTAGTCTTAAATCTGTAAATCTGTTTTGGATCATGGACCCCCTTTTGAAAATCTCGTCAAAAGTTACGGACCTATTTCCCTTATAAATAAATAAGTACAGTTGACCCTTGAACAATGCAGGGATTAGGAATGTGCTGACCCGGCATAGTAGAAAACCCGCTTACAACTTTTGATGTTCCAGAAACTTTACTAATAGCCTATTATTGACTAGGAAGCCTTACTGATAACATAAAGTTAACACATATTTTGTATATGTATTACATACTCAATTCTTACAATAAATAAACTAAACTGCAGAAAAAATGTTACTAAGAAAATCATAAGGAAGAGAAGATACATTTATAGTACTATGCTGTATCAAAATCAAGCAAGTGGATCTGTGCAGTTCAAACCCATGTTCAAGGTTCAACTATATATAAATACAATCTACATATATATGTAAAATTTTGCACATAATATAAGGGAGTTTATGGAATATCCATGAACTATCTGTGAATTCTGAATCCTTAGATACGGACTGCTGTACTGGTGTGGTACTATTTTTCATTTGAGGAAATGGGAAATGAGGAAGAAATGACTAGCCCAAGGCCACACAATAGGTGTTTATAGCCATTTTGAGGTTGTACTGTAATCATCCTTGGTATATACAGTTGTGGTCTTTTGCATCGTGTTCTTTATTTTTACCTAGTTGCCTTCACATAAGTAACCTCGGTAAAGTACGTAATAGATAATTGAAGTTGTGCTCTTATCCAAAAAGTAGCATATTAATTCACAATAAGTTACTTTTTGGGAAATCAAAACAGGCTGCTCAGAAAAACTATATCTGGGGCGCCTGGATGGCTGAGTTGTTAAGTGTCTGCCTTTGGCTCAGGGCATGATCCCAGGGATCCTGCTTCTTCCTCTCCCACTCCCCCTGCTGTGTTCCCTCTCTCGCTGACTGTCTCTCTCTCTCTGTCAAATAAATAAAATTGAAAGAAAGAAAGAAAGAGAGAGAGAGAAAGAAAGAAAAGAAACACTAAATCTCTATAAACCACTATATGCAATTAAGAGATTTTTAATAAAATGTTGAATGCTTGCATGTCTGTGTTTTGTTGGACATGAAAAGTGCATCTACTGCTGGAATCCTGATGTGTTCTTCTCTTTTTCAGTTTATCAGACGGTGTGGACAAGGCTCTGCCTTGCACTAGGAGATCTAGGTAGTGGGATTGAGAAGTTTACTATCATTTAGCTTTCTTTGCTCATCATTACTACATTACCTACAAGGGGAAAAGAAAAAATGTCAAAATTCCAAATGGTTAGTTTGCTGACAAAATATATTAGAGCAGGTAATTATGGTGGATATGTTTTATCTTGAGAATGTGAAGAGTTTTAAGTTTCGGGGAAAGTGCCTTACTGGGGGGTTCCCTAGTGAATTTTTGTATTTATTCCCCATAAGCTTGGGCTCATGCACACATATATTATCAGACAGTTCAGTGATGGGGAAGGAACTAGGCAGGGCTCTGTTCTCTGGAGCTCTCCTTCATGGCTGACTGACTGGCAGTATTTTGTAATCAAAGATCTCAGAGTATATCAGCATCAACATTTTTTTTCTTTTGGGGGGGTGGGGAGTCAAGGGGCGGGGGGGGAGAGAGAATATCATCTTAAGCAGGCTCCATGCCCAGTGTGTAGCCCGACGCAGGGCTCAGTCTCATGGCCCTGAGATCATGACCTGAGCCAAAATCAAGAGTCGGACTTTTAACTGACTGAGCCACCCAGGCACCCCTTTTTTTTCTCCTTCTTTTAAAGGTGGTGTAAAATTCCCTCAAAAGGCTAGGCAGAGATTTCTGAGATAGAAGAATATGTTTCCTGAAAGTGTGATATGAGAGATGTTAGAGTGGATGCTGAGTTATGGTCTGAATTCATTTTTCTTTTTTTAGAATATATTTTCTCTGAAGTCGGCAAAAACTATACATTTTTTTTAACTTTACATTTTTAAATTACAGACTCAAAGAATTTCAGGAATGGAGGGACCTTAGAAATCATACAGTTCAAATATTATAGCCTCATGTTTAAGATAATGATGGGTGCCCTTAGTGAGTGCTGGTAGGTGGGGCCTGTGGAGGAAGATCTAGGTCTGTCTGTCCTGTCTTTTTCTTAATTTGTATAGCGTTTATAGTTGGTACCCCACACTTTAGCACTAGTCAGATGCTATCAGCCCTTACTATCTCATGGGTTAGTCTTACCTCAGAACTAGATAGTAAGTGTTGGGAGTCAGTGATTACGATTGTTGTTTAACCTCTGTAATACTGAATATAGACAGTGCATGGTAAATACTCAGTTGATTCACTACGAGCTAAAGTATGGAATCATGGATCCAATCAGCCATGTATTTTTTTTTTTTTAAAGATTTTATTTATTTATTTGACAGAGATAGAGACAGCTAGCGAGAGAGGGAACACAAGCAGGGGGAGTGGGAGAGGAAGAAGCAGGCTCATAGCAGAGGAGCCTGATGTGGGGCTCGATCCCAGAACGCCGGGATCACGCCCTGAGCCGAAGGCAGGCGCTTAACCGCTGTGCCACCCAGGCGCCCCAGCCATGTATTTTTTTAAATCTTGGGAGAGCTCACTCTGGCCAGAAATTGAGCTTTTCATACACTTTACATTGAGATAAATCTGAATGAATTGTTCAAAGCAATTTTTGGAAAATAAATATTTGGCTTCCAGTTATATAAACCAGCATCTTGGGAAATTATGTTTTTAAAATTACATCAGAGGGGCACGTGGGTGGCTCAGTCGGTTGAGTGTTTGACTCATGATTTTGGTTCAGGTCATGATCTTGGGGTCATGCGATCTAGCCCTGCATTGGGTTCCATGCCCCGTAAGGGAGTCTGCTTGAGTCTCTCCCTCTGCACCTCCCCCCTCTAAAATAAATAAATAAATATTTTTTAAAAATTACATCAGAGTTTAAGTTGTGTCATCTGCTGCCTCCCCCCCAAAGGGACCCCAAAACATAGTCTTAGAGTTGGAATGAGATCTTGATTCTGAAAACAGCAAAGGGCCAGTGAAGGTTAGGGTTGTTCACACAAATGGGGAATAACCCTTTTTTTCCATGTTCAGTTTCATAATTTAAATGATAAATTAAGCCTCACGGCTACTGCTGATCTGGTGAGAATCTGACCTAGTAAAGTTTTCACACTGTCTTTTCTGTTCCCGTGGCTGGGGGATTCTTGGTGTAAGTGACTGAGATTATTGGGAAGTTCCTTGACTGAAATAGAATCTCTCAATCCCTTCTTCAAGTACCAGCCTGTGTGTGTTTCTGGTTTTTGTCTGGAGCATGTGAACAGAATGCATGTGTGTGAGATAATTGGGCTTTTACTAATGGCCCCCTTTCAGCAACCATGTATGGGTAAAGCTGTTCGGGTCCCTGCTCCTCCCTCTCTGAGCTCGGAGCAGAATCTGTTCTGCTGAAGCTGCTGCTCCACTTTTCAGCTTTCTATATTTGTACAGCAGCAGCAGCAGGGGCAGCCCACTAGCTAGGCGCTGGGGCTGCCCTGTGCACCCATACTGGCTCAGGCCTGAGCAGGGCTTGCAGTTTGTGTTCTTGCGTGCGTCCGTCTGTCTGTCTGTGTACATTTCTGTGGAGGACTGAGGTTTTCAAGTGAAAGAGGTGATCCGTTTGTCTTTTCTGTTTTATCAGTTATAAATTGTAGAGAATGTTTCAGAATCTTGGGGATGGGGCAAGGAGGCAAACATATTTAAACCAAATATGTTTTAGGGAGGAAAGCCAAACTGGTAAATACAGGGTCAGAAATGGTCTTTGGGTTCTCTTAGAAACTGATCTTTTTTAAGAATTAGTAGTTTTTTGGGGCACCTGGGTGGCGCAGTCGTTAAGTGTCTGCCTATGGCTCAGGGCGTGATCCCAGCGTTCTGGGTTCGAGCCCCGCATCAGGCTCCTCGGCTGGTAGCCTGCTTCTTCCTCTCCTACTCCCCCTGCTTGTGTTCCCTCTCTCGCTGGCTGTCTCTCTTTCTGTCAAATAAATGAATAAAATCTTAAAAAAAAAAAAAAGTGTTTTTTTTTTTTTTTTCCCTTTTATTTTTTACTGGTTACAAAGATCAGTTCTTAGGGGTGGAAATGAATTCCTTGTTTGGCACACAAATTTCCTGATACAAAGTCTGGGTAGAAAAGACTGAGACACCTCTACCTCCTTAAATGATTTTGTATACATCTTTTTGGAAGAGGGTGTAGTAAGGGCTAAGTCTCTTAACCTAGCCCTTTGCTGGGAAAGGAACTGTGGGAAGTGCCCTCTTGTTTTGGGCTTTGCAGCGAGCGCCCCATACTGTGTTGCGCGGATTCAGAGTGCTTTGTGAAGTGTGGCCTTATAGAGGGCTTGTAATGTTTTTTGGTGTCATGTCTATTTAAGGAATAGTAGGGGATGTGACATGTAGCCAGATTTCAGGCTATTTTCAAAGAGTATTGGGTTTGTTACTCTATTTTTAAAGGATCATTTTCTTGGTTTGTTATGAGATATTCTAATTAGGCAGAAATGAATTCCGCACTTTTGATCAACTTCAGTCTAAATTCAAGTTTGTTTCTTTGTTTTACACTTTCCTTTTACTCCCCTCCCCCCCCATGAGTCATACGCATGCAGAGTTGGGAATAGAACTTGTCAGCTGAGTAAGGATGAGACAGTTCTCTGCACATATTTGTTGCTGTGGCTGATGAAGGGAGAAAAGGAGTTTAAATGCTGGAGAAACACAGTTCACTGAGGCAGCTTTTTCCTGTGGCTGTGTGGTATGGTTGGAGAGTTCGTGTGACTATTTGCTGATAGATTCTGGCTTTGAATCACTTTGGAATCTGTTCAGTGACTTGTCCATTGTTGGCTTTGGGTGTATGTGTTTGTTTAGAGTTTGAGACCGGGTGCTGAGTCTCTGGTGGGTCCTGCATACTTAATGATTTTCTAAAATTCTGTAGAGTGTGGCTTTAAATTGGCTTCACCCTCCCCTTCTTGGCAACTCTTAGTGCCTGTCTCATTTTACTGTCCTAATGTTTTCCCATTTATACTATGAATCACTGTACACCCTCTGTAGGGGCTGTCATTGGAGATTAAAATCAGTGGCAGCTCTTTGATTTTACAGCTCAACCTGGGTAAAGGACACTGGCTAGCACGTCTCAATTCCTGCTTTCCTTTTGTTTTTGATATTTAAAAAAATATATGTATATGTAATTTCCCTGGTCTCATTTTATTTATATTTTTTTCGTTGTATGCATTTTGAAAGGGTCCACAATTTTTTTTTGTATGAGGGGGCTAATAAATGCTTACAAATAAATAAGTAAATGCGGTTAGAACAAGTGGTTCAGTATTTCCTAATGAAGGTTATACTTAACACTGGTTGCTAATAGGCCTAGTTGGAGGTTGAAGATGGGTCAGCCAGTCATTGCTTTCTTATCTATTCCCCCACCTTTTGTTTTTTTAAGGAGGCTCCGCCCCCAGCATGGAGCCCAATGTGGGGCTTGAACTCACCACCTCGAGATCAAGACCTGAGCTGTGAGCAAGAGTCAGACACTTAACTGACTAAGCCACCCAGGCGTTCCAACACCCCACCTTTTAATAAGAAATATTTCTGTAGAATCTTAGGTACTCCATTAGGTAAAGATAAAATCATTTTGTCAAAGAATAAAACTCTTGGGACTCATCCTTTTTACCACAGACACCAACTTTAGTGCCTGTGAATGACAGCAAGTGTTTATTGAGCACTTTGTGTGTGCCGGGCACTGTTCTAAATGCTTTATGTATATAAATCTGTTAATTCTAACAAACACCCTATAGGGTACTGTTATACAGCCATTTTCCAGGTGAGGAAACAGGTATGACAAAGTTAAACAATTTGTCCCTAGTTACCTGGCTAGCAAGCAGCAAAATTGGGATTAGAAAGTGGTGGTGGTGTGACTCCAGTGTCTGAGGATAGGGAATGTTATAAGGTAATACTTGTCTATTAATTTTAACATATATGGAATATTTGGAGTTATGAAATAGTCTAGCCCATCTTAATTTTAGAATTTCCTTACGAAGATGATTATGACTTTGGTTTTGCAGCTCGCCATCAACTAACTCATTTATTGATGATAAAACGCTGCAAGGCAAATAACAAGTTCATGGAGTATCCCCAGAATTACTAGTTTATCTCTGCTAGTGCCTGCCTGTTTACTGAAGATATTGGAAACAATTAACTTTAGCTTCTTTAACTCTTGTTACCTGCACTATACATTATCAGATGTCTTGATAGGAGGAGTATGAGAAGGGTGGAGTGGGCAGGTTTTGCCTCATCCATTAACTGTGATCTGTGTGAGTGTAACAGGGTAACGGAGTGAGTAATTTCAGTGGAGGATAGCAGAAATGTTACTCTTTCCTAGACGGTGTGCTTGAATAGCACAAAAATTTGAGTTAGGGAAATAGGAATCAGCTCTCCTGAGATGTTTTAGTCTCTCAAATTGATGGCAGATTTTCCCTTGGCATATGTGTTTTTCCTTGGATGTATGCTGTCCTATGCTTTTTGTTTCTTGTTCTTTTTTGTGTGTAGGTCCTGTCTTCTGAACAAGACTAAAAACTCGTTAAGGACAGGTATTGGGCTTTTTTTGTGACCTCTCTAGTTCTGAATATATAGGGGGTGTTTTCTGTATGCATTTTTGATTGATAGAGTTCCCAATTTATAAAGAGCTTGTTTTTGTAAAAATGAAGTGAAAGTACTGACAAGTTTAATTTTGTGGAACAGTGGGATTTTTTTTTTTTTTTTTAAGTGTTTGAAGGAGGTGAAGGAGATCATATAAATAGGTATTTAAATGTGAGGAGCACAGTTCAAGAGTGATGAAAGCATGATAATTGAAGTCACTTTTTAAAAAAGTGACAGTATTAAGGAGATATTTAGAATTTGCCCCAGGGCTGTGTATCCTTTGGGATAAATCAAGCTATGCCAAACATACTTCCTGATTGGCTGAAGCAAAGGTGTAAGTTTTGTACTTTCTGGCTTACAACCTAACTGTCTCAGAAAGCATCTCCACAAAGAAGTTGTTTTGTAGGATTATGATATTAAGAACAGAAAGATGAAATAAAGTTTCCTGGTATTCAACAAAACAAGATAAACTTCCTGAGACAAGACCATATGGAAGCATCCTGCTTGAGTGCCCATGTGTTTGGGGTGAGGTTGGGGCAGATGGTACAGGCAGGGTTCTTGGCTGCTTGGTCAAGGGTTTTGGAGATGATAGAAGTTAGATGCTAGGTACTGTGGAGGGGCTGTTGTATGTCGTGTGTATTGGGCATGTTTGCTTAAGAGGTGGAGTGAGCTCAGTGAAATGATATTGATGTGTTAGGTAGTGTGGGGGTAAGATTAGGGGAGAGGCTGACTTGGAATGATACCTGCAATTCGATCTTAACCTCCCTCAGAGATTAGGGGGAGAGAGAGACAAGATATGGTGTGAGAAACAAGATTCCAGATCCCTGGCCTCTTCTGTTCTCTAGAGTCTTCAAGTAAGATATTGCAGGACTGTAGGATTTTTCTATTTAAACTTGAAGCTGTTTTGATTCCTTTTTGAGATACTAGGCCAAAAGCTGTATTTATAGAACTTGTTTTGACATATTATCTCACCCTGTCCCTTGCCTTCCTTACTGGAAGCCAGCTAATGTTGCGCTCTGCCTGGCAGGAAAGGTTGATTGAAGAAAACGTACACATAGATATACAGCTGAGTGATTGAAAATAGCTCCAAACTTTGTAAATAGGCCAGCCATAAGGTTTGCAGTCCAAGCTGTGTGAACATCAGTGGAGTTGCTGGGATAATTTCAGATGGTGTAATGCCCTTACCCAACTCACATGAGGTGTGGATGCTGCTTCACCTGGACAATGGCTGTTTCCACACAAAAGTTTCAGGCAAGACAGGAAAAAATGCAAAACAAAGTGCTTGTTCTGGAATGGAGCTTGAGTTCGGATTTTTCTTTACCTTGTCCCTCATAATTTCAAGTTTTCTTTAACAGTGTGTGTGTGTGTGTGTGTGTGTGTGTGTGTGTGTGTGTGTGTAATAGGTAACATCCATATTCAGACAGTTCAGCCAATATTCCACTTCTGCAGCCTTGTTAACAGTTTCTTCTTTATCCTTCCAGACCTGTTTTGTTCCTATACAAGCCATGCGTAATTCTTTTCTTATTATAGACTTATAATCTCGATCAGTCCTTAGTGTAGTGTATTGCAATTGCTTTCGTCTCTTTAATAGCTGCAGCATTCCATCTCAGTGTTATACTATAATTTATTTAACTAGCACCCAGCAGATGGACATGTGTGTTTCCGGTTTTTGCTATTTTAAACAATGTCTCATTAATGCCCCTTTGCATACTTTGTGTACATCAGATACAAGTGTATTTGAAAGCTGTATTTCTAGAATTGGAATAGCTGGATTGAAAGGGCATGTGCAGTTTTCAGTATTGATAAGATACTTGAGATCTTTTTTTATATTTTGCGATGGTATTATCCACTGAAGAGTGTTATTAGTGGACAGAAAGATCTTAATGCAATGACAGACTATCACCCCAGTTACTTGAATGAACATGTATGACCTGAAATGGAAAATTTAAGAAACCTTCTTTGGATAAGTTTGATTATCAAATCCAGCAATTGTTATTGTCAGAGAAGAGGCAGATTGCCCAGAGTAGGGAAGTCCAATATCTCTCTTACTCTGAGAATGTTTAGTTTCACCCATTTATGATCTCTGCCAATTAGAAAAACATTTGTGGTCTGTGGCTCATTCCGGCCTCTCTTAAAACAACTTAGATGGATATCATGAGACCATTTGGTCATCAGAATTATTTGCAAGTAGTTGTGATATCTGAAATTTAATAATCACCTCAGAAAATAAAAGCAAAGTAATATTTTGAACACCCCCCCCCCATAAAAAAAACATTTTGCAAACTGACTTATTTTACCAAATAGAGTGCTGTGACTCCAGAAAGTACAAGCTTCCCTGGCTGGTGGTGGAACTTGGGTCACTTAATCTGTGCTCTTCACTTTGGTTCCCTTGTCTGAAAAATGGGAGTGAAAATCCTGAAGAATCTCTGAGTCCTCAGAAAAATAATTATGAAGTCATTTCCAGAAGGTTATGCATTATAGAAATGAATCTTTAGAGACATCAAGATTATAAGGTAATTTTAAAAGTAACTCTGACAGTGTTTTAGAAAAAAAAATTAGTCACATTCTGCCTACATGGTACTAACATATGGTGCAGCCCTGATGAGCCGCACAAGTGGGCTGAAATCAAAATGCATTTGGAGAGAGGAGCAGTAGTGACTCACTAGATGAGACAGATTTGGCCTTATGGCAGGGCAGGGAAACTAAGGCGGAACTGGTGGTCTTAGAACATGCCAAGTTTGAGCAAGTGATACATGAATATTATGGGAAAGTAGAATGACTGAACCCTTGTGTTTGGATTAGGTGCTTTGTCCAGGGTCTCAGTCCTTGTAGCTAGGCCCCGTCTGTGTTTGTAGAGCCCCTACTTCTGCACACAGTGGGGAATTTTTGCTGCCTCTGACTTCTGTGTGTATGGTTCCCTGTGTCTTTGAAGGTAGAAGCCACTAGGCAAATATTTAACATTGATATGCCTGGGGTTCAAACGAGAAAGATATATGGAAGAGTTAGCAGTTCTGCCCAAGGAAAGCTGCAGGCTAGCTTGACTACCATATGTAAATTGCTGCTGCTACATCCAGCAATTTGTTGCCCAGTACTGACAGTGCTGCCAAGGAAACAGGAGGAGCTAAAGGCAGAATGAGATTCCTACACCCCACTCCACCCCCCAATAGAGAGCTGTGTGGGGAAGAGAAGGGGAATACTTAATGGGGATTTGAGAATTACTTTGAGGTTATAGGTATTTTGGGATGATGTAGGAACAGAGATTTTTTGTTGTTGTTAGTGGGCTCCATACCCAGTGCAGAGCCCAGTGCAGGGCTTGAACTCATGACTCTGAGACCAAGACCTGAGCTGACACCAAGAGTCGGACACCTAACTGACTGAGCCACTGAGGTGCCCCAGGAACAGAGATTTTTAAGAATATATTTTGCATTCCCTATATGCCTCACCTGACCACCTCCAAAATGGGATGCTTCTTATTTGGATATGTATATAGGCATATGGAAAGATAACTAAACAGATGATGAGATGGCTGATCAGGATTTTTTTAAAAGGATTTATCTATTTTATTTTATTTTTTTTTTTTTAAGCTTTGTGTTAGGGAGTGAGTGAGCACATGAGTGGGGCAAGGGGCAGAGGGAGAGAAGCAGACTCCCTGCTGAGAGCGTGGAGCCCAGCACCAGGCTTGATCCTAGGAGATCTTGACCCTAGGAGATCATGACTTGAGCCTCAAGACCTAAGCCAAAACCAAGGGTCAGGACGCTTAACTGAGCCACGCAGGCGCTGGGGGCAGAGGTGAGAGAGTCCCAAGCAGACTACCCAGTGAGAAGACTGACATGGGGCTCGATCCCACGACCCTAAGACCACGACCTTGAGACCACGACCTGAGCCGAAAGCAAGAGTAGGATGCTTAACCAACTGCACCACCCAGGCACCTAGAGATGGCAGATCAGGGAAAGGAAGAACCAATAGCCCAACTCATCCATCCCCATCCACCTTTAGTGTACCCAACTAAAGTGAAGAGTGTCAGAGGATTTAATGATTATGTTGGCTTTATGAAATAGGTTTTACATTTATTGGTTGTGACATAAAGGTAAGGATGCTGTTGGCAAAGTTAGTTAAGGCCAGTTGTGACTCTTGATTCTTAAATATGGGCTGTTCACAAGAAAATGTTTATAATTGTTAAGTGAGAAAAGTATGTTGTGCAGTGGTATATACAGTATGATCTGTAATTTGATAATGATTGTCTGTATTTGAGTATGTGTGCATAGAAAAAAGCCTGGTAGGGAATGAACCAAAATGTGGTTTTATGTAAAAATGAATAAATAGATAAAAAAACTTTAATTGAGGAAATAGAAAAGTTAAGGGAGAATAAATACTTAGTAAATATTACTTCTGTTAACAAAGGACTGCTCACAGTGTTGTTTTTACCCAAATGCCACAATTTAAAGTGGGCTAAAGAAGACTTTTTACTGAAAATTGCAAATATTTATGTGTAGCTATCTCAGTTTAAGAATATGTTAGTGTAAAATTTATAAATTAGAGCAGATAAGCTAGGGAACTCATTTCAACAGTTGAAGGTCTAGAGATATGTCATCTTTTTTTTTTTTTTTTTTGTAAGATTTTATTTATTTGTGAGAGAGAAAGCATAAGCAGAGGCAGCATCAGGCAGAGGGAGAGGGAGCAGCAGTCCCCCAGCTGAGCAAGAAGCCCAGTGCTGGGCTCGTGACCTGAGCCAAAGGCAGACGCTTAACCAGCTGAACCACCCAGGCGTCCCTAGTATGTGTCATCTTTATTCCAGGTACCCTGAAGATATATAAATAGAAAAGAGAAGGAAGGACTCGTTCCTTGTTCTCAAAATGGTAGCATTTGAAATCTTTTTCATTAACAAAAATTTAGAAATGAGGTTTACACATAGTTTCTCCCAGGTGTATCTCACATGTGGTAAGGACTGAACTAGAACTAGAGCTGTTTGAAATCAGTTTGGAGAAAATAGAATTAAGCTTTTAGATGATTTAGTGATAGTCTGGATTAATCTAGTACCATCTTGTAGTTTTATAGATCAGGAAACTGAGGCCCAGAAAAAAAGTGACTCACTCAGGGGCATGCAAATGGCATCAGATCTGGTCTTTAACATACTGTTTTGTTACCTTGCTGCAAGGAGAGTCAGAAGGGAACATTGTAACAGTAATTGTAAGGGCCTTAGAGAATCTGATGAATGCTGTGGATTCTCTCTTTAGGAAACCTCATGTGTCCATCTTCATGCAGGTTAGCAAAAAAATATCACAGGGTTCATAGACCTACTCCCTCTTCCCCAGAGTCCATGTGTGGGCTTTAAAGAGATGTGAGGGTCCCTCCCAGTCTTTTTTTTTTTTTTTTTTTTTTAAGTAATCTCTACATCCAATGTGTGACTCCAGTTTACTCAAGAGTCGCATGATCTACCAACTGAGCCAGCCAGGTGCCCCCCAGTTCAAGAATCTTGATGAAAAAGGAAAAATTTTAAAATTGTTGCTGCGTTGCACAATAAAACTAATACTGAACTGTACACCTAAAAATGAGATGGTAACTTTTATGTACGTGTTTTTTACCACAGATTTTTTTTAAAGATTTTATTTATTTATTTGCCTGAGAGAGAGCTCATGTGTGCACACACAAGCGGGGGAGTGGCAGGTAGAGGGAGAAGCAGACTCCCTGCTGAGCAGGGAGCCCTGTTTGGTACTCCATCCCAGGACCCTGGGATCATGATCTCAGCTGAAGGCAGACGCTTAACTGACTGAGCCACCCAGGCGCCCCTGACCATAATTTCTTAAAGCTGGAAAAAAATTGTTACCACTAGGAAGTGCATACTGGCCATTGGAGAAGGAGTTGAGATTGAGATCTGTTTATAAATTTCTCTACTAGGGTCAGGAAAAGGAGCACACATTGATAACTCCATCAATAAAGAGTCAGAAGCACCACACCTAAGCCTGAATCACGGAAATGGTATCCACAAAACAAGTGTCAAAAGGGGGAAAAAAGATTTTTGTAGACCCCACAGAGGAAGTGTTATGTGTTATCCTTGCTAACTTAGGCCAGAACTAAGCCTGATGTAGTGCAGGACCTGGACTGTTCAACATCAAGCAAAATTACGATGGAAGGAGATGCTCTGAGAATGAGTGACTAGCAGGGAATCTACTGTATGCTCCAGTGTATCTCTTTAATCCACCTAACCACCTCAGTGTTACAGACGAGGGAAACAGTTTGATTTCTCTACAGTCATTGTCTTAGGTCCACCTCTTTGTTGCTGAGTGCTCTCGCACATTTTATTTCATTTAACGTTAGATTCTACCTACAGCTAGTCGTGATGCATGTTCCCATGATCCTAGATGAGAATCTGGTGGCAGTTGTTCCCCTGCTACAGGTTCCTAAGGAAGGTAGGTGGATTGGAGTATTAGGCAAACTCTGGATTTTAGCATGAGGCCCTCGTGCAGTTTCGCATCATGATGAGCTTGGCTAGTCAGGAAATCTTCCCATTTGATCTTTTTATTGGTTACTTGGCTTTCTAGGATATATGGGCGAGAGGACATGCAGATTCCCAATGCACTAAGCCCAAACTTTTTATTGAATCCACCATTTAATAGGAAAAAGAAAGAAGCAAGAGTATTGCAAAGCAGTCTAAAAGGTAACAGTTTTTAAAAGAGCACAGTTTTCGTAAGTAATTTCTGTTGTTTCTTTCCTCTTCCATTTAGAAATTTGTACAGTGGCTTGGTGTTGTATTCTGGGCATCCATTTGGTTCCTTTGGCGGTATGTAGTTAAGTCCTCTAATTTTACAGGTGAGGAAGCTGACATTTCGAAATACTGATGAGCTTGCCCAGAGTCACACATCTACTGATTAATGGCAGTAGGTTTTCACTACCCTTAATCGTATTTCTCTTGTAACGGTTGAATCTTTGGGTGTTTACCTACTTAGATTTGCCTTAGAAAAATGGTCAGACTCTGAGTCAACTTATGGTCCTCCATATTTAAACAGTCTTTTCTGTGGTTTGTGTGCGTGATCTTCCTTGTGGACAGTTTTAACCTGCGTCAGCTTTTCACTCAAGGGTCGAACTGCTTGACAATATATTCCAACTTCGTCATTGCCTGGATTTATGTGATCTTGAGACTTACTTCATTTGTGTCTTTTCTCATCTGTAAATGGAGATAGGCACCCAGAACACTACATGGCATAGAGTAAGTGTTCAAAAAATGTTAGCTCTTAAAATTATGGCTGTTTTATAAATGTCTGGACATTTGTCCCTACTTCATGTTGTGATAAGGTTTACATTTTTTTTTTTTTTAAGTAAGCTCTACGCTAATTGTGGGGCTTGAACCAGAGATCAAGAGTTGCGTCGTCTCTACCAGCTAAGCCAGTCAGGCACTGCAAAGTTTATAAATTTTAAATACTGTATTCTGTCATCTCAAGGATGCACATATTTATTACCATTGATGGCTTTGGAAATTTCTTGATTTCTGATAACCTATTGGATTCTAAAGATAGAAAAATCTGTTCAACTCAATAATAAAATAATAAAATTGGTGAATTATCTATTGTTTTGAATTGTCCAGGCCTATTTTCACATCTACCAGGAGACCTGGGGTTACGCTGAGCGCAGGAAAGGCAAAAGGTGGGGCCTGCCTTGCCCTCCTCTGTCTTCAACCTGAACAGCTTCACTTTTATGTTTAGGGGAGAAGCACTTCTGCCTTCAAAAACATTTGAAAGTCTCTAATCTGGATAGTTGTTAGAGTTCTTCATTAGCTCCCTGCCTTACACTTTTTCAAAGTATCGAGGGCATTTACTAACAGTTGTTAGTAAGAGTTGGTGAGTCGAACTCATGAGGCCAAGGTCATGAGTTCAGGCCTTAATGTAGGTCATTGAGCATTACTGTGCTTGGGACCAGCCCCTGTATCTAGAGTTTGTGATTCAGTGCATACTTTGTAAGATGTGCTGATGGTGAGTGAGTCAGTGGTCATCTTTCTGGGAAGGATGGTGTTTTGTCATTTACTCAACATACAGGCTCTGTAGGCCAACAGAAAACTCTGAGAAGTAAAAAAAAAAAAAAAAAATTCATTACCTTGCCTATACTAAGGAAAGTGTGTAGGAGATGTGAGTGCTTTTGTATCAGAGAGGGAATGCTGTTCGTTAGCTCTTGCATCTTTTTTTTTTTTTAAGTGATCTCTACACCTAGTGTGGGGGCTCAAACTCACAACCCCGAGATCAAGAGTTGCATGCTTTACTGACTGAGCCTGCCAAGTGCCTCAGCTGTTGCATCTTTTTTTTTTTTTTAAGATTTTATTTATTTATTTGACGGAGAGAGAGGCAGCGAGAGAGGGAACACAGGCAGGGGGAGTGGGAGAGGGAGAAGCAGGCTTCCCGCAAAGCAGGGAGCCTGATGCAGGGCTTGATCCCAGAATGCGGGGATCGTGACCTGAGCGGAAGGCAGACGCTTAACTGAGCCACCCAGGCGCCCCTCAACTGTTGCATCTTTGAAACATGTTAAGATCATATAAATTCCAAAATATATTCCAAAATATTCCTTTATACATCCCAGTATGGTGGCTGAGAAAGGTGGAGATAACGTTAACAGAAGCAGACTTCTGTGGCGCTCCGAGGAAGTACAGGACAGATATGGTTCAGGCTTCCTCAGGGAGCGCATGCATTTTGTTTGGTTCCCTGCAGAAATGAAAGATGTGAAAAGCAAACCTAGAGCTTTTAGTTTCCATTCAGTTCTCCTCTCTCTCCAAAGCATCTGTTTTCTTACGGACCAGGCAACAAAATATTCGAAAAACAAAAGTGGGAAGGCAAAGCTTTTAAAGAAAATACCTTCTTGTGTGTTAAGCTTGAGTGACAAGGGTCTGTGTGGAAGAAGACAGTGCTGATCCTGTGTGTGTGTGTGTGTGTGTGTGTGTGTGTGTGTGTGTGTGAATTTTCCTTTAAAAAAAGTCTTTGGTGACTTAGAAGTAGGATGATTAATACCTTACTTATGTGTTTGGTTTTTTAAATAATTCATTTTTCTCTTTCTCTTGGCTAGGCATTTAGGGTCTTCCTTAACCCCATTAGGGCTGCTGTGTTCTCTAGGACCTAGATATGTGTCCTTCACTCTTATACATTGGCCCTTCTTAATAATCCCAGGCCTCTTTTTTGCTCTTTGCTCCTGGAGATTCCCTAGCTAGCATGCAGTCTGAGTCTGGTCTCACAGCTTCATGCAGCAGCAGTGTTTCTCAACTGTTTCATGCACATTTCATACGACATTTTGGGAAACATGACTCTCTGGTCTTTTCTTTGCCCTTTACGTCTTCCAGAATAAAATGAACAAGTAGAAAATTAACTTACTCTCTACCCTCCAAGGTGTAACCACTATTCCAGAGCCCTCTCCACACACTGTCTCAGTAAAAGTTTGTATCTCCTGGATGGTGGTCACATTTCTCAAGAGAGACAGACCATGGGCTCTGCGGTTAGAATCCCTTATACAGATTATTTTAACATCCAATTCCCTAGAGAAGTGCCCACCTTAAATGGTGATAATGATACAGGATTAGGTGAGGTACTGTGAACTTAGTAAATGTTAAGTTCCTTTCCTCTTAATAACTTTTGATGACGTAGGCAGCTCCAAGTAAATACTTTCAGAAGTTTTTTTGTTTTGCCTTAAAATGATTGGAAGCATTACTACTTCATTAGCAGAATTGGAAACCAATTAGATCCATATGAAGAGTCAAGTACATAAGCACCTATTTTGTGTTAGGCAAGAAACATCTTTGTCTTCAGGAAGGGCAGGTGGAGGGTAGTGTCTCCTAGTTCTGGTTCTGGCTTTGTCTTTCAGAATTCTTACTTTCCAAAGTAGACTTCACCCTTGATGACTTCCAGTGACTCTTTGTCTTTAGCCTGGGCCAAACAGAAGTCCATCTGGCAGGGGGTGTAGAAGAAAGTTTGTGGAAATTTGGGCAGCTTTATAGAATCAGTCTTTACTTGCAAGATTGTTCGATAATGTTTAAAAATAAAACAAATCAGTTTTGTGGTTCCTCTGTTTGCTTTTAGCTTCAATTAACTTCCGCATCTTCTGATTTTTTTGTTGTTGTTGTTGTTTCAGTGGTTCACCACCGCCCTAGGGCCACTGAGATGCATTTACACAGGCAGGAACTTGGTTGCTTTTGAAGAGTTTTATGCCTGGCACCTACATATTCAGGAAGGTTGCTTTGGGGAAATAGCATGGTATTTCCATATTAACAACATGATCCTTGATTGCTAAAAGAATTATAAGGTTTTTAGCTCTATTATAGTTTCTCATCCAAAAGTAGATGCTAAAAATGACTTTTTTGGTGACCTAAATGTTCTGAAATTCAACCTCATAAGTTGTAATCATTGTTTTGCTATTTGTTGTGACATTTGGGGACAAGCCTGTATTAACTTTTCAGTATTTTCATTTCCCCATCTTTTACATTGATGGTGTTTTTAAGTTAACTTTGAGATATTAAATGCTATTTATATTTTAAGGTATTATGTACTTCAGAAATGGGAGAGGGAGGAGGTTTTTGGGGTTTTTGTTTTTGTTTTAATTCTCGGCCACGGTGACAAAAGGGGGCTTTTCTTAGGACAGAAGCTACATATCTGGAATTATGAGAAGTATAGGCATGGCCCACTTATTTTTCTTTCCTTGGTTTTTTAGAGTGAAGACATAGTCCAGAAAGGGAGGTGTAAAGCCACAGGTATGGGCTAACTGCTGGATGAGTGTGCTCTGTGGTCATCTCTTTAACCTTCTTGCATGAGGCCTGTTGTGCAGATTTGAAAACATTGCATTCAGAAAGGTGATGGCTTTTTTCCTACATTGTGGGATGTAATTTCCTGTTCCTAGGAAGCTAGAAATATTTTCTTGTTCTTTCTCACCTCTTTCTCCTTAGCTGTTTCCCAAGGCAGGCTTATCTGCCACTTGAATTAGCTGCTGCCTTGTTCTCATAGAGAGAGAGAGAGTGTGTGTGTAGCAAGTATTAGACACACAGCAGCTACCCAGCTAACTTTCTTTCCCCATTCTACTTTGTGCCTGAAAGACCCCGAGTAAACTAGAATAAGGATGAGGACAGAACTTCGTGGATTCCACACAAACATTACCCTCATGGAACCAGAATTTGTTCAACATACTGATTTTTTAATTGGCACTGGAGCTTAAATAAAGTTTAAACTTATATAGTATATTGTTACCAACTAAGAATTACCCTTAAGTTCTCAAACCAGTTTGGGATCTGAAAATATGACCTGATTTGAAGGGTGGTCACCATTTGACAGGACAGTTTATTAGGTCAGAGTTAGTTTCAGAAAGTCCAAGGGAGGCTCTGAGTTTATACTTTTGTTGACAGCACTAAGCACAGAAGAGTGTCTTTCTGCCAGTCCTTATCTTTCACAGTGATTGGGGGAGGAGGTAGTAGTGATTAAGGATATAGGGGGAGGAAGTGTAAAACTTTTTAGATTTCAAAAAAGTGGTAGGTGGGTTTCCTACCTTCAGCCTTGTCATAATCCTCTAAGTGTACCGTAAGTGATAATTTTTATAATCAAACCAATTTGAGGGGCGCCTGGGTGGCACAGCGGTTAAGCGTCTGCCTTCGGCTCAGGGCGTGATCCCGGCGTTATGGGATCGAGCCCCACATCAGGCTCCTCCGCTATGAGCCTGCTTCTTCCTCTCCCACTCCCCCTGCTTGTGTTCCCTCTCTCTCTGGCTGTCTCTCTCTCTGTCAAATAAATAAATAAAATCTTAAAAAAAAAAAACAACAGTTTGAATACAACAATGACTAAACTTAGTGCTTTTTGTCTCACATCGATTGTAGATTCGAAACAAAATTTAAAAAAGGTTTATTTATTTATTTATTTATTTATTTATTTATTTGAGAGAGAGAGCGTGGTGGGGGGGAACAAGGGGAAAGGAAGAGGGAATCTCAAGTGGACTCCATGCTAAATGCAGAGCCCTATGTGGCTGATCCCAGGACCTGGAGATAATGACTTGAGCAGAAACCAAGAGTCAGATACTTAATCTTCACTGAGCCACCCAGGTGCCCCAGAAGTATTCGATTTTTGAAGTGAAATTCAAGCCCATAAAGGTTTTAAGTTAAAATTTTAAGTTAGTCTGGTTGGTTATTTTCAAGTAGTATCAATTGCTTACTTCTTTTCTACATCCCTTCTGTCACTTAACTGCTAGAAGCTTTGGGGAGGAAATATCTAGTCCATTTAACTGTCTGAGGTGTCATAACTTCTCCCTAGATTATTACACTTTTCCTTACATAGACTGATGGTGGTTTTTAATGACATAGGTTCTCTTATAATTTGGCAGTAGGCTCTGATTTCCTCTATGCTCATATAAACAGACTTCACATTTTTGCCCTTTAAAACACATTTAGATTATTGGGGTAGAAGTATCAAATCCCATCACTTGTCATTGAACTCCCTGGTTCTGTCAGTCAAGATAGGCAGCCTGATGTTTGCATGTGCCATGTGGGCCTTTTTGCTCAACTATGCTTTTCTTGGCTCTTTCACTCTTCTGACAATACAACTGCTATGAGTTCTGGCATTTTTCTCTTCTAATCCAGTTTTTAAACTGTTTATTCCATTCTGATGTTCTAAATGCAGTGTGTGCTGTTCTTTAGAGGGTTTCCCTTATCTACCGATCAGTTTTAATGATTTTGCTTTTTAATGTTACAGCAGGCTGATTGCCCCTACCCTCTCACATCATTGAGCTTTTGAATTGCTGCCCTTAGAAAGGAAGTAGAGAATATTCAAGGCAAAGAAAACTAACACATACCATCAGGGAAAGAAGAGGAAACCATGAATGTAAATTCATAGTGAGAGGACAGATGGTAAACAGAGAGTGAGGGAAAATGAAAACCTGTTGCAGTGGACCCTTGGTTATAACCTTTCCTTCCATCTCTTTACTTCTAATGCATTCTTGGTGGGAAAAGCCTGGAATGTGTTTCTGATTAAGAGATTTAAAAAACAACTTATGGGCAGTTTTCTGTGAGTAACTGCTAATTCTACTTCTTAATTTTCCCTTAACATCTGCATTTTTTGTATTTGAATAATTGTTTTTATCATCACTTGACTTTTTAATCTTTCTCTAAAATTGTGACTTGTGATTAATTTCTGTGCTTTCTTTTCCCGCAAGCATGTTGAATTTAATTATACTGAGGTGACTCTCGTGACCTGCCTAAAAGAGAAGCGCCCTCCTTCATGTAATTACATTTCCATCTTTTAAGTTTTTAAAGCAGTCTTGTCTTATAAATCATAAAATGGATTTTAAAACCTTACTCTAAAACCAGTGCTTTTCAGCCTTTGGCTTGGAAAAAATTACTGTAAGGAGTGTGCATCCTTTCATACGCTCGCTGAGCAGTGCCTGGCTGCTCAGTAAAGTCTTCCCCATTAAGTACTCTCTTGTTATACATGTGATTCTGATTAAAATGGAAATGGAACTAGATATATTTTTAATGAATAGTAAAAGCGTAATAATAACCAGTGAGATTCCTTAAAATTTGTTGATTCCTTTTTAATGGAACCCTGAACTAAAAAAAAACAGAACCCTAATTTGGTTGTTGACCAACCTCACGAAGTTACTCCTTGGTCCTGATAGCTTCCTATAGGAAGAAGCATGTGATCAGCTCCAGGGTACATAGGAGAAACTAGGACAAACCTAACCAGTAACTTAACCAGTCCCAGCTACAGTTACTGTCCTCTGCCCGCCTGGCAGTCAGCACTTGGTGAACTGTGTGCTGTGTGTGCCCGTTGCAGTCTCCTCTCACTGCAGCCTGGTGGAGCGTCCCCCTAAGTAGGTGGAAGAGAGCTGCTGCAGCTTCTGTCTCTAAAGTAGTAGGTCAGAGGAGCCAGGGTCTCTGACAAAATAGAAAAACGGTTAGCTGCTGTTGTAGTTCTAACTTCTGGATGGTTTTGCCTGTTTATTAGAAGACACAGTTTCTACCTTCCATGGTCAGATGCAGACAGGGGTCAGGCGCTGTTAGGCTACAACACTTAGGCCTATGCAATGACATGTTGCCTTTCGTTATTTTTGTTTTTAAGTAACCCTATACGTTTAGGAGTTCATTTGTTTACCTCTTTACAGGCTGAACATAACTTCCTTTTTTCAAAATACCCTGTGTTGTGAACTGAGCTTGAGTGAAGTGAAATCTTTGAGGTAAGGCAATCCTAATGATAAAAATGGAAAGAAGGCCTGCGCAATTTGGGAGCCTTCAGAGATATAGTTTTAGAGTCACTGCCTAAATATTGAAATGCCACCATTTGTTGTTTGGAGGATGGGAAGCTAAATTGAGAACGGGAGCACCACATCTGCCTTGACTGCTAAGTATATCCATTTCTACTGCTCACCCATAATAGAATTTTTATGTGTGCGTTCATTAATCTAACCAGCATCAGTTTAAAGGAGGACGGAGAACAAAGAGACTTAGTTTACATTCCTCTGTCCTTCCTTACATATTCAAGTGTTTGCTGCTAGTGGACCCCCCTTCTTTCTCATTATTATCACTCTGGTTGTTTTTGTTTGTTTCTCTAGAAAGGTCAAACAACAGAAAAGACATTATTTCCTAGTACTCTTTTATCAAAAGGCAGAATATTATAATTTTTGCTTTTTAAATTTTCTGGTAAAATAAGATTCAGAGTAAGATTTTGCCTATCCCACCTAATGAAGATCACTGAAGCAGGGATTTTTAAAAAGTCCTTTACTCTGATGAGGAACCATTAGGGAGCACACTTTGCTCTCAGCACACCCACACCATTGAGAAGTCGGGGTTGGTCCAGTGCAGGTGGTAGTGTGTGAGCCCTTAAGTTTTTGGTGACTGGTTCTTCAGCCAGCTTGCCTCTGGCCTGCTTCTGATGGTCTGAACCATTTCCTTATGTGACTGTGCTGAGGTTGGTTTGGACCCAGCACTGTGTGCTCATTGCTGTCTTTGGCACATGGAAACTAAGTTTAAACCAAAGCCAACAACCCAGTTTTCCTTTCTAAAAACATTTTCAGACCACATGAGGTGAGCTTTCTTTTTTTTTTTTTTCCCTTAGCTGTTTTCTTTTGTTTTTGGTTTTTTTGCTTCAGGTAGTTTTAGGCTTTGGGGCCCCTCAAAACCTGATTTGCAGAAAGGAGTTTGGAGGATGTGAAACAAGTTTGTGTTTCTTCTGCTCTGTTAGCCACTGCTATCTTCATGGATCTGACACTCTATTTATCTGACAGTGCACTTAGTACTGCTTCGCCAGGGAAAATCACACAAACCCAGCCTGGCGCATCAGCACTTTCATTGTGTGCCGGGCTGAGCCTCCCTTCACATGCTCACATCCCCCTTTTAATCCAGTACTCCCTTTCCCCTCCCCAGTCCTGCCTGTTTCTGTGGCACTTATTGCTGGTTTCCCTGAGCTCCTGTTTCCACTTTGTGTTTTTTGTGGGGCCCAGGAAGCTAAAGCTGTGTGTATTTGTGGATCAGACAAGTGCAGCAAGTTAATATCATTGGCTTCTGAAGGGGAGAGTGAGGTGATGGCTGCGTTTAAGTTGGATTTCCTTCCAGAAATGATGGTGGATCATTGCTCTTTGAATTCCAGTCCTGTGTAAGTATTTTTGTTGTCTAATTTTTATCATAAGCAGAGGAACTGGGCTATTTTCTTTGTTATTTAATGAAACTGGTCCCTTTCCCTAAAAGAGGGAAGAAAAAATTGGGTGAGGAAGCCAAAGTCCACACTATTATTAGTTTCTATTGTAGTCTGATTCTGTCTCCTTAACTGCTGATGTCCTTGGGGCTGTAGCTAACTCTGCAGAAGGGTGTATTTGATATATGAGCAGCAACATCAACTCAAGTATGTTGGCTCCAATCCTTCAAGCTGTAGTGTTTTCCCATATGATAGATTCCAAGGTATTTTTTTTTTTTAACCTTAGCTTTACTGCTTTGCTTTGGGTATGCAATTTCAAATAATCTTGGGAAAGTTATTTATATCAAATTCTTAGACTCAGATCATAGAGGAGACTGGTTACTAGAGTGTATTTAGTAATGTATGCAGAATCCTGTATTGGCATCTAAACTGTAACCTTGGGCTCTGATTTTTTCCTAGTCTAATTGAAAATGCAACACAATACATGATTTCAGGGATGTCAGATTGACCCCCCCCCCCCAAAAAAAGCAAAACCGGATCAATCTTGATTGGCAGTTTGCCCAAATTTTCAACATGGGGATGAGAAATCTAATCAGTGTGCAGACTGTTCAGGAAGCGACACTGCTGTTGTACACAGCTAAATTGCTAACCTGGCCCAGAGCTGTAGCTTCAGGGAACCTAAATTCCGCACCTTCGTAGAGAAGAACACATTTCTAACTCCTGATTTCAGTTACTTTAACCAGGCTTCAAAATATCTTGAAACCTCAAGCAGATGAGCTTTAGGTTATTCAAAGCCAGGAATATTAAATGGTAGAATAGTCCCTAGAAAACAGAGATCAGGCCTCCATTGGAAATCAGTTTACCTTGGTATTACGCATAACAGGTGTGGACAATAGCAGATTCTGAACAGTTCTCTGTGGAATAGTTTGGGGGACCTCAAAGTTAGCTGGCTTGCTCCTTTGAAATGGATGCTATGCCTTCTCTGTAGTGTCCAAACTAATGGTAATTTAGATGTGTCTATTTATGCATGTTCTTTACTGCTAAAATTTTATTTTAGCTTTAGATAACAGGTGAAATCACAATGAATGCCATCATAAAGACTTAATACATGATAGCAGTACTCCCGTGTACCAGATATGTCTCCTTAGAAATAGGACTTTGTGGCCCAGATTGTCTTTCATTGTAACAGTTTCTTTTTATGCTTTGCCACTGCCTTTGTTCGGTCCTCAGATACAGCATTTTTCCTCAGCCTGATTTCTCAGCTTTCACGAGGTTAGACTAGTTTAGTGTCCCATGAAATCTGGATCACAGACGCTGCATGAAAGTTACGTGGAATGTAGAAGTGCTGGTTCCTGGACCCATGCCCAGATATTCTTATGCTTAGAATAGGGCCTCAGAATCTCAAGCACACTCAAGTTTGAGAGCTGATGGACTGAATGCAGCTCATTCTGTTAGAGGCAATGGGGGAGGACTCCATCTCATCATTTTTTCCAAAGTGCATTTGCATCTGTTTTAGTCCTCCATCCTACAGAAACTTCGGGAAGTTAATTGGGCACAAGCTTTTGCCCCTGTTGTACAGATGAGAAACCCAATTGAGAGAGGCTGTAACTGACTTGCCTGAGGACAATTGGTGTCAGCCTTGAACCTAAAATCAAGTTTAATGATACCCTTTTTAAATTTTTGCCCCTAGACCAGGCTGCCTCAGGTGTCATTGAGCCAGGTACCCATCAGCTCCTATCATTATTACAAGTCCTCGGGCCCACGCCCCTGGGTACTATATGCCAAAACACCACAGAGTTGAGAAGAAGGAAGTTCTTGAATGCTATGTTCGCCACTTTTTTGTTGGATTCTCAGCCCTTCTTTTAACTCATACTCTATAGCAGGAGACTTGACATCAGTGGTTTTCTCTCTCAAGTGATTTTGTTGGGATGTAATCTAGCAGTGTATCTATTTCAAAATTTCTTTACAACAAAGAGGAGAAGAATGGCTGGTGGAGGTGTGGAAGCGTTGGGGGACCTGAACTGTAGTTCATATTCTTAGTTTTAACAATGTCCTTGATTCAGCTCTGACCACTCTTCAGCTTCCCTGGTTCCTCTTACTTTGCTTGTACCCTAGGAGATGGGTGTTGTTCAGGAGTTGTAGCTCAGGCCCTTTTCTCTTGGCTTGCCCCTGGCTGAAGGGGGTACTGATGTCCTTCTCGGATTCTCAGATCTCTGTATTTATCCCCCAAATGTCCCCTGAGCTTCCCATGCAATAACAGTCTCCCAGATTGTCCATACTAGAACCCAAGAGTGATCAGTAACTTCTTTCTTTTTCCTCAACTTTTTCCTCATGGGATCTCCAGGTTCTAGTGAGTCCTGCCCCCAAATTTGTCAGCATTACCTGAGACTGGGCGCTAATCTTAGGAGCTAGTTTGTGTGGAAATCTCCATGTTTTCCCATTTTATTTCATCCTCTGTATTATTGCCAGGTGTCTTTTATTTTATTTTTTTTCTTTCTTAACATTTTTATTTATTTGACAGAGCACAAGCAGGGGGAGCAGCAGGCAGAGGGAGAGGGAGAAGCAGGCCCCCCTATGAGCAGAGAGCCCGACATGGGGCTGGATCCCAGGACGCTGGGATCGTGACCTGAGCCTAAGGCAGACACTGAACCAACTGAACCCCCTAGGCACCCCTGCCAGGTGTCTTTTAAAAGACAAATCTGATCACTTCCTTGTTTAAAAATCTTAGAATAAAGTCCAAGTCTGTCAGTATCACATGAAAAGCTCTTCACTAGGTCTCTCCAATCTATCTGTTTATTCGCATTGATTTTCTAATGTTTTCTCTTTTTTCTAATCTTCTAAAATGTTTGTGCACTCTTCCCTTGCTTTCTCAAGTCTTTCTCTACCTTTCTAATGCTGTTTCGCTCTCCTCTCTTTTTTCTGAGTTCTTACCATGTCCTCTTCATTACATGCTATACAGCAGTGTTTCCAGCCCCTCTGTCCATTCAGCTTAAATCCCTGCCCTCCCCCCTCAAAAGACAAAATTATCCTAGCTACTTTCTTTCACAGAACTTTTATATAATTGTGAAAGTATTTGTGGGGCATTATAGTTGTGTCCTTCCAGTTGTTCAGTGCCATTGTCTTCAGGGCAGTATTGCTCAGTCCCCTTTTATAGCCCCCTAAATGTGTGGTATCTTGCACGTAGTGGGAACTTGGGAAATACAGTTGAATGAATGATAAGCCCTGTGAGTTTTTTTTTAATAATTAAAGGTAGTTACTGAAATAAAGTCTCCAGACGTTATCTCCCTTCCTCAGAGAAGGCTGAAAACCTTCGCAAGCAGATTGTTGGCCTGTTCAGTTATTGAAAGGTGATTTAAAAACCTTTATTACTAGCTTTTTCTGGCCTAACACTCCAGCTAACAGGAAGATTTCCCTTTATCCAAATGGAAATTCTTCCATCCAGCATACATGTATTTTGTCTTGTTTGCACTAGAGAACAGCTGGTAAGTAATTCAGGCCAGTGTTTCTGGGTCCTTTCTGTTCTCATGTTCTTCTGTGCCATTTTCCACAGCACAGAGAGGGACCTCATTGGGGTGGGTGGGTGGCTGGAGATCTGGAAGCAGCAAATATTTATGCCCCTTGGGGAATTGGAAGGATTGGTAAGTATCTGAAATTTTTCTGTTTATATAATGAACAAATGGAGGTCAACAGGTAGTGAGAAGGGGTGAGAGAAAAAAAAATGACTAATGAAAGGTTTTGGAAATGAGTTTTAAAAATTTATTGAAGTATAATTGACATACAATATTATATTAGTTTGAGGTTTGCAACACAGTGATTTGACACTTGTATTGTTGTGAAATGGTCGTGACAATAAGCCTAATTACTATCCGTCACCTTGCAGAGTTAATACTTCTTATTTTTCTTTTTAAGATTTTATTCATTTGAGAGAGAGAGCACAAGCAGGGGTAGTGGCAGAGAGAGAGGTAGAAGCAGGCTCAAGCCCAACGTGGGCCTCCATCCCAGGAGACTGGGATCGTGACCTGAGCCCAAGGCAGACACTTAACTTTCTGAGCCACCGAGGCACCCCGAAGGGTTAATAGCTTTATTTACTATATTCCCATGCTGTACATCACATCCCCATGACTGACGTATTTTATAACTGGAAATTTGTACTTATTAATCCCATCTACCCATTTTGTTCCCCCCAGGGAAATAATTTTTAAACAGATATAAAGATGTAGTATTTTCCAGCCTTTTTGGCTACAGGGAACAGATACTCACTTGAGCTAGCATATATTCATATATTAAAGGGTTTTCTTGTAAGGACACACACAGACCGGACTGTAATGTAATCAGGAACTCTACAGCCGGAAGACCTGGAAGCTTCCATCTTTTTTTTTTTTTTTTTTTTTTAAGATTTTATTTATTTATTCGACAGAGATAGAGACAGCCAGCGAGAGCGGGAACACAAGCAGGGGGAGTGGGAGTGGAAGAAGCAGGCTCATAGTGGAGGAGCCTGATGTGGGGCTCGATCCCATAACGCCGGGATCACGCCCTGAGCCGAAGGCAGATGCTTAACCGCTATGCCACCCAGGCGCCCCTGGAAGCTCCCATCTTTCTGACCCTGGACACATGTTCTGCTCTTTCTGCATGTGCTGCTACTTCTGCTTTTCACCCACCTCATAACTGTGGGCACAGCATAGCTTTGCCTTGCCACTTACAGCCTGTCTTCTCACTCCTCTTGCTCTGTCTGTATGTGTCTCTCTCTCAAATTAAGATACAATTCACACAACATAAAATTTACCCTTTTAAAAGTGCACAGTTCAGTGACTTTTACTATATACACAAAGTTGTGCAGCTTGTCACCACTGTCCAATTCCAGAACACTTTTATCACCCCAAGAAGAAATCCTGTACCTATTAGCGGTCATCCTCCCCACCCCCAGTTCCCATTCCTAGGCACCTGCTAACCTGCTTTCTGTTTTTATAGATTGGTCTGGGTTCTGGAAATTTCACATAAATGAAATCACACAATGTGTAGCCTTTGGCGATTGGCTTCTTTCACTCGGCATCAGGTTTTCAACCTTCATCTATGTGGTAGCATGACCTCTGTGATCTCTTGCCACCACCCTTTTATCTTGTTAATTTATGCTGTCTCTAGTTGCAGCTTTCCCACTTCTGACTTTGCCACTGCGTATTCCTGTTAACAAGTTCCAGATTCTTTAGAGCAATGTTCTGTGCCATAGAACTTTCTATGATGATAAAAATGTTCTCTACCTCTGCTGTCATGTGCAGTAGCCACATGTGTCCAGTGGCTATTGACTTGCTCCGTGTAGTGGTAAGGAACTTGATTGGCCAGGCCTGTCTTTCTGTTTTAGGCACAGGTCTTAGTTTTCCGGCTAGCCAGTAGATCAGTTTGTTGGGTTAAGATCTACCCCCTGGTCTAGTTAGCTGGCGTCAAGGGATGGGAGAAAGGGACAGAATGTCAGTTCTGCCCCCCTGAGCTGGGCCTGGGGCCAGGAAGTTTTGAGAGAGAGAGAGAGAGAGGAGAAAGAACAGAGGGTTCAAGAATTCTGAACAAATGTGTGCTTTGAAAATAAAGCTTTTTGTTTTCTTTCTCCTGACTTTCTTCCAAATTGGTTCTTTGTTTTATTTTCCTGTGGCATGTTCCATGAAGAATCAGGGTAGACAAGGCAGCCTCTGGTCCTGATTTTTCATAATTTCTCATTTTTAATGATTTGCCAGTTGTTGCCAGAAGCAGAAATGTAAAAAGAGGTGGGTTGGTGCCGTGCCTCTCCCTTAATTAACACTTGGTGCTTCCTCATCGCTCTTCTTTCCTCACTGCTGGGAGCCCTGCTTTTCCTCTCTTCCATCCTGCTCTCAGGTCAGTACTTTCACAGAGGATAAGAATTTCCATAGACTTGCCTCTTGGGAATGACAGGGACAGTATAGGTACTTCTCCATGGGGCTGCTTAATTCATGGGTTCTTGAGTAGGCATAATAAATACCAATAATTTATGATCACTGACTCTGAAGAGCCTCTCCATCAATGGGGAGGTAAGGCACACATTTGAGAGTGCTTTTAGTGATACATAGAGTAAACGCCATCCATGGATGACATGGGGTCCTTGCCATATCACACTGAGAGCCTTGTCCCCAGGTGCCTTTTTCGTGCAGTGGTGACTTTTAACTGAAGACAGCATGCATACTGGAACTATGTATGGAAGGTTGAGGATGGAACATTGTTCTCCTCCGACACGGTAACAGTTGATACCCACATTTTCCTTATTCACTAACATATACCACATTTCACACAGTGTCTGGCCTGTATAACTAAGTGCCCAATATTTGTTAGAGGAAAGAATAAGTCAGTGAAAAATCTCCAGTTACCGGACGTCCATGGCATCTTCAACCTGGCCTGATAATTTGCTACACTCCAGAAGTGCTTCTCAGATTGGTGAAGGACAGTGTTCTATGCCTGCTGCCACCCAACTTAGAAACCACAATAAAAACAATTTAGTAGGAAAACAAGGCGTAAGCTTGCATTTTGAGTTTGTATCTTTTTATTATAACTCAATTGAATATATATAAAATTACTTAGCTCACTTGCTGTAAAAGTTTCTAAAGGGTTAAGTTTGAAGATTTCTCCTGGTCCTTAGGCACTTTGAATAGCACTGGTCTAGGGGATTCTTCTGGCTAATGAATTGGTATACATGGGGGAAAGGGTGGTTCATGGAGTGGGTGGACATGAAGAAATGGAGAAGGATTTGGAGAGTAAAGAGAGAAGGGGAGGGCATTTGTCTAGAATGCCGAGTCTCCACTGTACTTTTGGATAAACCGTAATTCATATATATTGACTGTGCTTATGCTTTTGCACTAAGCTGTGATGTAGAAAATTTAGAAATGGCACACAAATGCAGAAGGAAGGGACAGACTGAGAGCTTTTGCCTCCAGTGTAATTACGAATTGATAAACCCCCACTATTTTTTAAAAGAGGTAAACATATAGATGGTTTTACCTGTAGGTAAACATATTCTGAGCACCATTTGGGTTCTCTGTTAACCCTCCCTAGAATAGAAATGTGATTAAAGACAGCAGCATTTTAATAAAATGATATTAAAGCTGGTAAATAAACTTGGAGGCAAGTTGTAGGGAGCGACAACCATTGTTTCATTAGTTATGGGGCTTTTTTTTTTTTTAACCAGAGTAGGATGATTTCTGTTAGAACATTGCGATTAAGCTTCTAAAAGTAACTGCAAGTGTGTTTTTACAGCAGCTTTCCGCACGAGGTTTTGAATTAGTAAAGGAAAGCCAATAAAACAATGTGTTTCAAAACACTTGGTCAAAAAAAGGGTATTGATCCTGTGAGAATCAAATAATCACAGAAGATAGTAGCTGCTCTTTTAATTTGTGAGCCCTCTTTGTACACAACATCCATTTTTATCAGGATTAGTTGCTTAAATTAAAGGGGGAATTATTAAGAACAAGAAATTGCGGGGCGCCTGGGTGGCACAGCGGTTAAACGTCTGCCTTCGGCTCAGGGCGTGATCCCGGCGTTGTGGGATCGAGCCCCACATCAGGCTCCTCTGCTATGAGCCTGCTTCTTCCTCTCCCACTCCCCCTGCTTGTGTTCCCTCTCTCGCTGGCTGTCTCTATCTCTGTCAAATAAATAAAATCTTAAAAAAAAAACACACAAGAAATTGCTCCGATACCACATCTCAGCGCTTCTTTGAACCATGTGCTGTATCAGGTGTGGCTGTAAGAATGAATAGCAAATAAAACAGTTTCTGCCTTCAAGGAGCTATGTCTAGTTGGGAGAGGTAGATATAGCCAAATGATGCTGAAAGGTGGTAAATACTATAACGAAGGTGGGAATTTAGTACTGCTTGAGCCCTGATGAGACTGACTAACCTGAAAGAGTATGGGAAACCTTCATAGACATCGTGACAAGAGTTGGTCTATATATGTCATTTGTCTTACACTTTTGATATTTAATGCTAGATTCAGGCAATGTGATGTGTGGTGTTCGGTTATAAGAAATTTAGGAGTTAACGGGGTGCCTGGGTGCCTCGGTCTGTTAAGCATCTGACTCTTGATTTCCGCTCAGGTCATGATCTTGGGGTAGTGGGATAGAGCCCTGAGTCGGGCTCCACGCTCAGTGGAGAGTCTGCTCGAATTTCTCCTATGCTCCTCCCTCTGCCTCTCCCCCTGAGCTTGTGTGCGTGTGTTCGCAAGAAAAATAGCATTTTATTTAGTGTTGATATTAGGACATGGCAAATTTGAATATTATTAAGTGATTTCTGGATTAAGTAGACACTCACAGAAAAGTTAACCATACTAGCTATTTGGAATTTGTTAGTGGTTGAGATGAATACTAAGAGTAAGATCTTGGGCAGTGGTAGGAGAAGGACTTTGATTCATTCTGAGTGGAGACATTTGTAGTCCAGGAAGGAATCTCCCTAGATTCTTGGCAGTGGGAGGGGTAAAAATGAAGATATTAAGTAGGAGCATTACAAGTTTGATGTGATAGGATTGTGACAGTTTAAAAGCAAAGCTTTTTTTGCCTTCTTCCCTCTTCCCACCCTCCCCTCCACCAAAGTGGGGCTCAAACTCACAACCCTGAGATCAAGAGTCATATGCTCTACTAACTGAGCCAGCCAGGAGCCCCAGGTCGACATTGCTTCACTCTTAGCTCAGGCCTTGGAAATCAAGGTCTTCTGTTCTACCATCTACTGAAAGAAAACTTTGTCATTGTATACATTGGGAGTCCTGAATCTTTATCCATAAACAATAGTCCCTTGTGATTTTTATGTACATTTTCAAAAGCTTTGTTAACTGTGCTTGAAAACTTGCATTAGAAACTTTACCTCCTCTTAAGTTCTTCTGAGAATTCTTTTTTTTTTTTTTTTAAGATTTTATTTATTTATTTGACAGAGATAGAGACAGCCGGTGAGAGAGAGAACAGAAGCAGGGGGAGTGGGAGAGGAAGAAGCAGGCTCATAGCGCAAGAGCCTGATGTGGGGCTCGATCCCATAACGCTGGGATCACGCCCTGAGCCGAAGGCAGACGCTTAACCGCTGTGCCACCCAGGTGCCCCATCTTCTGAGAATTCTTATGCTAGACAAGGAATGAATGATGCTTGGTTCCTTGGTTAAAACCCAGGATGTCCTAATCAGAATGTGACTTCAGTTTGGGATCTAATGAAAGTCATGGCTATGGGTGAAGGGGAGGACCAGGAAACTCTGGTATATTGAATGGCAGTAGTAAAGAGAAGTAGACTCTTCCCCCTACTATTTCAGGATGTAGTTGAAATGTTTAAAGGAAAGAAACATCCCACTGGAGAGCACCATGAATACATAATAGAAGCTGTATTTTGTTTCATGCAGCTCAAAGAAAATGAACGGCACCCTGGACCACCCAGATCAACCGGATCTTGATGCTATCAAGATGTTTGTGGGCCAGGTTCCGAGGACCTGGTCTGAGAAGGATTTGAGGGAACTCTTTGAACAGTATGGTGCTGTCTACGAAATCAATGTCCTAAGGGATAGGAGCCAAAACCCTCCTCAGAGCAAAGGTAAGGGCTTTGCGTTTTATAGGTAATTTCTGCCATGTGCTTGCTGTTTCTCATTGCCAGAATGCTCCTCTGGTCACATTCTAAAGGGAGGAAATATGTCCTTTTATAGTAGTTACATCTTCCAGTCCAAACACATTTAATGGCATAAAAATAAAAAGTTAAGGTGACATCATGAGGATAATTTGTAAATTGGATCGTAGGCGGTCCTTTGTGAGAGCTCTAAATTCAAGAGACAGACTCGTGAGTGTGTGTGTGTGTCTCTCTCTTTTTTTTTTAAATGTGAGTGTCTCTTGATCTTGGGAATGGAATGACAGAGTTGAAATCAACCAACCACATAAGGTTTTCTGTGGTATTTTGGCTAAACTAAGCTGAAAGAAAAACACTGTCCACACAGCACCGGTGATGTCTGTCAGTGTTACAGAGGCCTTGCAGGATGGCTTAGCAACCAGGAGGGACCTGTTTTGTAGGTAACCTGTTTGTTGTAGCCTACAAGATGAATGGAAGAAAGGCTGAGCTACTTCCAGAAACACCTACCAGAGTAGAAGCTTTATGGAAGCAATGCCATTAGCTTTGCCCTGTACGCGCACATACAATATTCTTTTCCAAATAACCTGTTTCAGAATAATTTTCTGTGGAAGCTGTTTTCCAGTGCGGATGTGAGCAAGTAGGATTGTTATGTTTGAAGCCAGCTTAATAACAGAGGATCCAGAAGCAGAGAAATTATTTTCTTTTTGTGGCATAGTTAACCAAAAATATAAAGTAGTATAGTTTCTGAAAATGACTGGTGGTGTAACATGCAGTGATTTAGAATCTTAATTGCAGTGAGTTTGAAAGGAATCAATATTGTATCTCATGGGACTAGGAGCCCATATTTGCAAGACACACTTCTCCCCTCATTTCCCTAATAAAGATACAAAGCACAAAATCTGCAGATCTCTTCAGTCAGGGCCATGTGCTGTTAGAAGCTTAATTATATTTGATGAAAACCGAGGGTCCAAAAAAGATATTAAGAGTTTCTTGCTCTTTAGTCATTTTATAATTTAATAAGAGGTAATTATGTTTGAGGCATATGGTAGAAATTCGCTACAATGTAAGGAGTGATTTATTCTGAGAAAGAATGAGTTCCTGGTAGACTACAAGCTGCAAGAGTGCAGGGCCCCTCTCTTTTGTTTGTTTCCGGAGTGTCTTGCCCAGCACACCAACTGGTTCTCCAGCTAGGGTGGGTTGAATGGCATGGTACCATGACATTTGTAAGGGAAGTCATCTTTCCTAGAGAAGTTTAGAGGAGCAGCTAAAGAATTTTAGTAGAACTCAGAGACTATAACAATAAAGCAAATGCATAGAAAGTAAAGTAAGGTTTTTTTTCTGCTTTTCTCTCTCTCATTGTCTCGCCTCCTTTTCTCTCTCTCTCTCTCTCTCTCTCTCTCTCTCTCGGGAGGGGGGTTGCTAATTTTAATAAACCTAGCCTTCTCTTTGAAGTTCCAGTATGTCCATGGAGGCGGGAGTCCTCTAGGAATTATCTGCTTTCAAAGGACTGGTTTGATTTGGTGAACTTTTGTTTATTGCAGGGTGCTGTTTTGTTACGTTTTACACCCGCAAAGCTGCATTAGAAGCGCAGAATGCTCTTCACAACATGAAGGTCCTCCCAGGGGTAAGAAAGCTCCTACTAGTAAGTGGAACTGTGGTGGTTTTGACATATGGAACATACTTACACATGTCAGGCACACCCTGAAGTCGATTTGGGGGAAAAGGTGACTGCCACAGGGATTGATAAAGCAGGACAAAAGGGAACATTTCAGAGAAGGTAGGCTGAAAGTGGTTTATTCTTTCTTAGCCAAGAGAATTTTGCCTTCTTGATGCACATTCTGTCTATTTTGATATTTTGGGAAGAAATGATCATGAGGCAGACATAAGGTCAGAGAGTACTCTTAAGGCTCTAGTTTCAGTATTTCCTTTAGAGTCCTCACTTATATTTCTGAATGCTTTCAGTGTGTCCCGTGATAAAATACATGTTTTCCTTTTCAGATGCATCATCCTATACAGATGAAACCTGCCGACAGTGAGAAGAACAATGGTAAGCAAGTGTGTGAAACCCTCCCCTTACAAGGTTTCTTCTAGTTTACTGTTCGTTCTGATGGCATCTGGATTGTATTTGCTTTAAGCAATCGTTTGTTTTTGTGTTGTTTTTAACTGACATCTAAATGACAAAATATTAAATTTGTCTCAGGTGTGCAACATCATGAGTCAGTACTTGTATATATTAGAAATGATCACCCTAGTATCTGTCACCGTACAAAGTTCTAAAATGTTTTTCTTTTCTTTTTTTTTTTTTTTTAAAGATTTTATTTATTTATTTGACAGAGCTAGAGACAGCCAGCGAGAGAGGGAACACAAGCAGGGGGAGCGGGAGAGGAAGAAGCAGGCTCATAGCAGAAGAGCCTGATGTGGGGCTCGATCCCATAATGCCGGGATCACGCCCTGAGCTGAAGGCAGACGCTTAACCGCTGTGCCACCCAGGCGCCCCTAAAAATGTTTTTCTTTTGATGAGAATTTTTAAGATCTACTTTCTAAGCAACTTTTAAATATGCAGTATAGTACTATTAACTGTAGTCACCGTGCTAAATTATTTTATAATGGGAAGTTTGCACCTTTTGATCCTTTTCGTCCTTTTTGTCCACTCCCTTATGCCTGACCTCTGGCAACCACCAGTCCTGTTCTGTACGTCTGTGAATTTGTGTGTGGGGGGTGGTGTTTGTTTCTTTTTCTTTTCTTTTCTCCTCTTCTCTTTTCTTTTCTTTTCTTTTCTTTTTTTTTTAAGGTTTTACATACAAGTGAGATCATATAGTATCTTTCTCTATGTGACTTACTTTGCTTAGCATAATGCCCTCAGCGTCCATCTCTGTTGTCACAAATGGCAAGATTCCATTCTTTTTTATGGTTGAATAATATCTGGGGTGTGTGTATGTGTGTACCTCACATCTTCTTTATCCATTCATCTGTCAGTAGACACTTAGGTGGTTTCCATCTCTTGGCTGTTGAAAATAAAGCTGCAGTGAACATGTGTGTGCAGCTTTTTTTTTTTTACGATTTTATTTTTATGTAAATCTCTATGTCCAATGTGGGACTCGAACTCACAACCCCAAGATTGAGAGTTGCATGCTCCACTGACTCAGCCAGCCAGCGCCTTGGGTGTGCAGCTTTTGGAGTTAGTGTTCTCATTTTCTTCAGATAAATACCCAGAAGTGGAATTGCTGGATCATATGGTTAGCTCTCTCTTTAATTTTTTGAGGAACCTCTGTATTATTTTTTACAGTGGCTGCAACCATTTTATATTCCCACCAGTAGTACACAAGGGCTCTCTTCACATTCTCACCAACTCTTGTTATTTCTTGTCTTTTTTATTATAGCCATTCTGACAGGTGTGAGGTGATAACCTCATTGTGGTTTTGATTTCCATTTCCCTGCTAATTAGTGATGTTGAGCATCTTTTCATACGCGTGATAGCCATCTGTATGTCTTTGGAAGAATATGTTCAGATCATCTGCCTATTTTTTAACCAGGTGTTTTGTTTCATTTGCTGTTGAGTTACATGACTTCTTTATATATTTTAGATATTAACCTGCAAATCAGATACACGATTTACAAATATTTTCTCCTATTCAGTAGGTTGCTTTTGCATTTTGTTGGTGGTTTTCTTTGTACAAGCTTTTTAGTTTGAGGTAGCCCACTTGTTTTTTTGCTTTTGATGTCTTTGTTTTTGTAGTCAGATCCAAAAATCATCTGTAAGATCCATATTAAGGAGCTTTACTACCTATGTTTTTAGGAGTTCTGTGGTTTTAGGTCTTTTCGGTTTTATGGTTTCAAGTCTAAGCCATTTTGAGTATGATATAAATAGTAGTCTAGTGCACTAAGTAATCTGTCATCTAAATTTTTTTTTTTCGGGGCACCTGGATGGCTCAGCTCGTTAAGCGTCTGCCTTCTGCTCAGGTCATGATCTCAGGATTCTGGGATCGAGCCCCGCGTCTGACTCCTTGCTCACTGGGGCGTCTGCTTCTCCCTTTCACTGTCCCTCTGTGCTTGCTTGTGCTCTCCCTCTCTCTCTCTCAAATAAATAAAATCTTTTTAAAGATTCTAATATGTTGGGGGGGAGAGAAAGAAACAGCATGAACGGGGGGAGGGACAGGAGGAGAGGGAGAAGCAGACTGTGCGCTGAGCAGGGAGCCCGATGTGGGGCTTGATCCCAGGACCCTGGGATCATGACCTGAGTTGAAGGCAGACGCTTCACCGACTGAGCCACCCAGGTGCCCCTCAGTAAAATCTTAAAAAAAGAAAAAATTTTTTTTCTTTAAATATGGTAAATAATGAGATAAATGGAGTTGACAGGTAAACAGTGTAAGAATATTTTCGAGTAAACTGGGATGTCTTTGATCAATATAATTTCTTATGGACAGAAATGGGGGTGGGGGGATGGACAAGTTAAGAAGGAGAACTTCGTCCTCAGGAGAATAATCAGAAAAGGAAAGTGACAGTTAAACTCACTGAAAGGTGTGTTTTGTTTCTCTTGTCACATCAGTTACGTGTGAAAACTTGTCCTTTGGTACACTAGTACTGCTAGTAAGAACAAACTTCACTAAGTGCAAGATGCTGAGTGCTTTGCATTTGATACCTACAGCTACCTTTGAGATAAACACGGTTATCCCTGTTAATCAGAGGTGACAGTCATGGGATGGTTAAGTAACTTTCACAAGATCACAAAACTGCTGTATGTCATCTAAATGCTTCCAATTTTAGTTGTAAGGTACAACTGCTTATAAGAGGAGGTGCTAAATGATGAAAAAAATGTTTATCTTAGAATCCAAGTAATATGGTATAGAGGCGTAGAGCCAGGATTCAAACATAGACAGTCTGACTCCAGAGTCTGCGCTGCACTGCCTCTTGTAGTAGTAATGTTCAAGCCTTTTGTGTTTTACTCTCTTAGCAGTGGAAGACAGGAAACTGTTCATTGGTATGATTTCCAAGAAGTGCACTGAAAATGACATCCGAGTCATGTTCTCTTCATTTGGACAGATTGAAGAATGCCGGATATTACGGGGACCTGATGGCCTGAGCCGAGGTGGGTGCATTTTTAGCTTTTAAAGAGACTTAAATTTGGAGTCTCTTTTAGTTGGACCAGTGGAAACCAGTGATCCCTAGCCAACATGGCCTTGTCATGATGGAGAGGTTGGGCTTGGTGTTGAAATCTAGGTCCCATCACGGCTCCTCCTAGCAATTGATTCCATTAGAATTGTCCCAACCCCCTAAGGAGTCTACATTCTGCACTTCAGTTTCATGGGTTAAAATTGTCTATTTTTGTGCTTGGAGAGGTCCTTAATGCCAAAATGGAACACTTTCCTCTCAAGAGGAACTAGAGCATTGTGATTCCTCCTTTATCCCTTCATCAAGTACTTTCTTTCCTATTGTGCTTCCCTGGTTTTTCATGAAAGCACTTAACACTGTTGTGATGTATCTGTCTCCTCCACTAGATCTTAAACCCCCTGAAGGCAGGAACCATAACTGTATTGTTAGCATAGTACTTGGCACATAGTAGGTGCTCAGTAAATGTCTGTCAGCTAATTAATAAGCAAATGAATGAATGAGTTATTGACACTTCTCTTACCAGGTTGTGCATTTGTGACTTTTACAACAAGAGCCATGGCACAGACGGCTATCAAGGCAATGCACCAAGCACAGACCATGGAGGTAGGGAGCAGATGAATGAGAGGGAAAGTTGCTTAGCCTGAGAGTACTAGGACAGTTGGCCATCAAAGTTCTGCAGCATGTACAGCATCTGATTGCCCTAAAGGTCAAGCAGGCTAAACATCTTAAAGTTAAAAAATGATGTTCTCTTTGAAATTAACATATTAGAAGTAGCCCTTTTAAATTTGTCTTTCGCCACTTGTGTCTATCAGGAAGAGAGTCATTTGGCAGTGAATGAAATTAGAATGCATCCTGTGTGTCGCTACAAAGGAGGATTTTTTTCCTTCACATGGAAGGAGGAATTTGACCCTTTGGCTTTGGTGTTTTCATAGGGTTGCTCATCTCCCATGGTGGTAAAATTTGCTGATACGCAGAAGGACAAAGAACAGAAGAGAATGGCCCAGCAGCTCCAGCAGCAGATGCAGCAAATCAGCGCAGCATCTGTGTGGGGAAACCTTGCTGGTCTAAATACTCTTGGACCCCAGTATTTAGCAGTGAGTCTTTGTGGTTTGCTTTGTGCAGACTGTGCAAGCTCCCAGCTGTTTCTTCTTGTGCTGTCCCTAGCTAATAGATACAATGGCATTTACGACTTTAACATGTCCAATTTTTTCATGAAACTTCAGGCAGTGCAATATTCTTTAAGTTATGTTAGTATATCCGTGTCACCATCTCTCTTTCTTTCTCTCTCTCTTTCTCTCTCTCTCTTTTCGCATCACACATCTTGGGTTATAGCTTGAGACTTCCACTACTATTAAAGTGAAATCCTGATTCCCTAATATAAAGATTTAGCAATATCTCATATATACATCCCTGTCCCTTTAGTTTTTTGAAAAGAAAATCTTGAGGGAATCTTAACTACCAAATATCTTTCTCTGTAGTTCTTTCTCCCAGATGTAGAGGGCATCTTTAAAATACTTATTTGGGTCTTCCCTGAAGAGTATAATAAATGTTTCTTTCCACTGACTGAGAGGTCAAGATGTTGACATGGACATTATTGAATGAGTATTACAGGTGTATATTTGAGTTTACTGCATTGTAAATAGATAGATCCTTTAATTTGAGCTCTCTTTTGTTGAGTTTGAGTCATGTAGTCCAAAGGCTCCGGTTTGTTATTTAGATTTACTAGATCTATAATATATGTTACAAGGGATCATCACTGCTTTAACCCTTAGAAAAATAGACAGCACAACACACTTAAAACTATCTCATCTGTGAAGCTATCACTGAAGGAAAATCAGTGGTGAAACCTTAGATTTGTATGGACAGTCCCAAAAATATACACAGAAGGGTAATTATAGTCTTTCACTCCTTATCCTTTAAAACATTATTCCATACAGAAACAGAAGAAAGGCAATGATTTCTGTCCCTCAATACTGAGTTTTGGCTAATTTGATGCCAGATATGGTCTTCACATTTCTAAAACATTAGAAGAAATCCCAGTTTTCCAGCTAGTATTTCTCTGAAGTCTCAAAAAGTGTAGATGGGAGGGTGCCTGGGTGGCTCAGTTGGTTAAGTGTCTGCCTTTGGCTCAGGTCATGATGCTGGAGTCCCAGGACTGAGTCCTGCATTGGGCACCCTGCTCAGCGGGGAGTATGCTTTTCCCTCTGACCCTTCCCCCTCTCATGCTCTCTCTCTCTCATTCTCTCTCAAATAAAATCTTAAAAAAAGATCATCACACACCATTTAAAAAAATGTAGATGGTTCGTATATCTCAACAGATTAAATTGTTTCTTAGTGCTAGAACGTTGCTTTTAAGTTCAGAAAATTCGGAGAGATTTTATTTTAGTCTTTTGCCAAAATGATAATATGTTGAAAATGATTTCCATGATATGCATTTGCTTTTCTTAGAGAGTTTTGAAGCTCTTTTTAGAGAAGACTCCCGTTTTTATTGCCATTGCTGTATCCAGCAGTGCATGATGGTACTTGTTGAGAGCTCTGGTCTGTTTTAGTTAGACATGATCCCTGCTCTCAGAGCTGTTCGCACTTAGGGAGGATGAAGGTGCCAAGTACAGTATGCACAGTCCACCAGTTGGAACGGAGCACATTGCCCAAGGTATTTCAGATAAAAATAAAGACGTGGGTGTATAAATGGTATATTATCATTAATTAGGAGGTTCTTTCTGGAATAGGAGGACTTTGAACCTGATCTCTTTTGGACTAGAGCAGTGGTTCTTAATTTTTGTGGGGTGTGGACCCCTCTGAGAGGTTGATAAAAATTATGTGCGTGCACATTTTCTTCATTCTATATCAGAGGTTTGTGGGCCTCCTGAAACCTGTGTGGACTAAAGGGGTTTATGTTGACAGAGGAACCAGGTCAGGTGTTTATGGGAATGAGCAACAGGTTGAATAAAGGATCCAGAAACAAGAGTATCAGTTGTCCATAGGAAAAGTGATTGGCTTTGAATGGAGCAAAGGTTTTCAGCAGGTTCGTTAGACAAAGGTTGCTGTATGTTAAGATAGAGAATAAGGTCCCGAAGATCTGTAAGCTCATGGACAGGCCCTCTTGTTTTATTTGTTAGGGGACAACGATTGAGAGAGACTATACACTGGACTGATCTGTCAGTCTGTGTCAATCATTTGGTCATCTGCAGCAGTGGAGACCAATTTGCGGGGGAGGAGATAAATGGGGCTGGGTGGATGTTTGGAGAGCGTGGAAAGACTGATTAGTCATGGGTCCATTGTGACCAGCAAAGAATGACTCCAAGAAATACCCTGAAATGGTTACAGTTGATATTTAAAATAGTTGTGTGAAGTAGAAATTGGGTATATAGATGGAAACAATCTGCAAAATAAGATGTGTGGCCCAGACTAAGGAGAACTTGGGAGAGAGGAACTAGAAGTGGCGGTCATCCATGTGCGGACGCTCATTGCAGTGGATTGCATAGCTGCTTGAGTTGAGCTTAGTTCTCTGCTCTCCTCCTGTCCTCTGCTGTGCTGCCTTCTGTTGCCCAGGGACTTGAGCCTGGCTCAGTACTCAGTGAATGTAGCTGTCTTCTGGGCCAGGGCTTTAGCTGTGTCGTACTGTCCTGTGCTGTCAGCAGCCTCATGTTTCTGTTGTGTTGGCTTGGGTTCTTGTCTTCAACTCTCTTCTCTCTGGGGGCCTCTGCACTCTCGCTTTGCTGTGCTGTAGAGTTATCCCAGATGCAGAACCAGCCCTCACTCTCACTCTTGTTCTGTTTTTTGGTGTAATGTCTAGCTTTATTTGCAGCTCCTTCAGCAGACTGCCTCCTCTGGGAACCTCAACACCCTGAGCAGCCTCCACCCAATGGGAGGTAAGTGTTTCGCTGCTGTGGAGGAGCAGCGGCAAGCAGGCCACCAGACCCAGCTAACAACAGTCTGAGAGTTTTGCACCGTTTGTACGGAAAACAGATGTTTTCCCGCTCATTACATAAACCTAACGTAAGATGAACATCCCAGGACTCACCTGCCTTGTCTCTGGAAGGTGGCTCTTCTAGTTGCTGATACAAGATTGCTCTGGGGTTGCCTGATGCTCCCCACCCCTTTAAGTCTCTGTTGAGGAGGAAGGTGGAGAAGAGCTGTTAGCACGACTATCTGAGGCCATTCTGATAAGGAGAAAATTGCAGGAACTCTTGTTTTCCCTAATAAAGTGACTTCCAGTGACTCTTTGAAGCCTAAGAAGGCATCCATGCAAATGGCTTACCCAGAAACTGCTAGAACCAAACAGTTTACCTCTGTGTCTTATACATGTTATTTCTTAGATGAGTTACCCTTGTTGCTATTAACGTGCACGGAAAACTTAATTGACAGATACCTGAGTTATGACAAACTGGGGCTCCACAGACAAACTTGAAGGTGGGGCTGTCAGACAAGTTAGTGGAGGTGGGGAGTGAAGCATTTCCAGAGCCCCCTGCCCCTTCTGCAATGGACTAAGGCTCTGCAAGTGCAGTTGAGAAAGGGGTAGTCTTAGGTGGACTGCGTTTTGCTGTTTGAGAAATCCTGATAGTGGTTCACTTTGTCTCAGGGACTTGGAGTTTGCTCTGTTTTTGGAAATTTGCTAGATTGTAAATCTGTGTTGTAGTTTAGTTTTTATTCTTGCTAACTCTTCCCCCCAACCACCACCAGCCGTGTGCTTTTATATCATCTAGTAAATGGTCTGCAACACAGTGTCAGTGCAGTTCAGATTTCTTGCTCCTTTTAACTGTTGCTTGGAGGTTTTTTTCCCTCGGTGTTTTTCTCTTCTCCTTCTGATGAATAATCTGCTCTTCAAGTGGTGGTTTTTCTTTAGTCTTTCTCCTGTTGCTTTCCTCACGTGCATCCTCCTGTGTCATTACCCCCTTGGCCACCTGGATCCTGCTGCATTTTCTGTCTGTCCACCTCCATCGGAAAGAGCAAATCCCCTATAAAGTATGAGTGAGGGGCTTAGATGCAGTTCCATTTTGTGCCACAAGTTTTGTCGTTTGTTCTCTTGGACACCTGGCTTTGTGGTAGACCACAGACCTTACCCTCTCTTGGTTTCCTGATTACCAGTCCCTGTTATGAATATTCACTTGGGGTGGCATGCTACTGGATTGGATATGTCTTCTCTGGAAGAAATGATGTCAAGGTTCTTAATGCGTTGAGTGATACCTGAGTCTTTTTAGAGCTTTGTAGTGTTGCTTGTAAGGCTTATCTAGAATAGTTCCTCTTTGGGACCAGCCTTCACCAGTGTGTGCTGTCATTGCTGGAACGGATACAAGGAACCCTTATGTGCTGGCTGATCTCTTGCTTTGGATATTGCAGGGTTAAATGCAATGCAGTTACAGAATTTGGCTGCTCTAGCCGCTGCAGCTAGTGCAGCTCAGAACACACCAAGTGGTACCAATGCTCTCACTACATCCAGCAGTCCCCTCAGCGTACTCACCAGTTCAGGTAAGTGTGCCGCTGGAACTAACATGCCCTTGTGTGCCTTGGGCAGAATCCCCAGAGAGGGGTCTATCATTCTGGAGAGTAGTTAACATCTATTTCCAAAGGGGTCAGACTATGAACAATTAATTTTCACATGTCATTTTCTGACTTAAAAGTAATCTCGTAATTTTTAGTTTGTTACAGCTGTCATTTGACTTTATGTCCTGTTGTGACAGTTATTGAAATCAGTAACTGAAAACCTCTTTATGAAGAGAATACTTTAGTATCAGTCTTGTGCTTTGGTTCTCGTTGACGCGCGAAGTAAGTGTTGGCTCGAGTTTAACACCCAGGTTTCTGATCACAGGGTCCTCACCGAGCTCTAGCAGCAGCAGCTCTGTCAACCCCATCGCCTCCCTTGGAGCCCTGCAGACATTAGCTGGAGCAACGGCGGGCCTCAATGTCAGCTCTTTGGCAGGTGAGGGACAGCCCCTGGATGTCATCAGGCCATTCGTTGTGCAGGTAGCACATTTTAAACAATCCTGGTAGGTCACCATTAGAACGAACAGGGTGGCCTGGTAAAATTAGAAATAATCACAAGATTTCAAGTCAGACCTGAGTTAAATCCCACCTCTGCCCCTTAACTAGCTGTAACGTAATACCACCTTTCTAAGGTCATTTTCTCATCTGCGAAGTGGGAAAAGAACACTTTGAGGGTTGTTAAGTAAATGAGAACATAGGTAAAGTGCTGAGCACATGGCTTAGTACAGCGTCAGGCACGGAGAATGTATTCAAATAAATATTCGCTGCTGTTTTGACGATAGGGTTTACCCCCATCTTGTCCTAGAACACACACTCCCTTTAGCACCCGGACCTGGGATGCTTATCTTGCCGCATTCCAACTCTTGTGTGGGAAGGTGGCAGAAAAGTCAAAGAGAGAATGGAGCAGGTCATGTGTAAGTGGTATCACTTCTCGCAGGGCTTGAGAAAAGAGAATGGGGAGAGCCACACGTGGGTGTGGCATTTTTTCATGTTCCCATGAGGGATGCGGCCTGGGGAGTGTCCTAAGATCTGACCAGTCAGATTGGTGGTCCTCCTCAGGGCGGAGCTGAGAGAGAGGGAGAGAGAGAGGAAGAAAAGGGAGAACTTTGGAGTTTCTTTTTGGTGCCACTGGAGTCTTTGCAGTGTGTTAACCCTGCTCTTCCCCACCACCAAGGGATGGCTGCATTAAATGGTGGCCTGGGGAGCAGTGGCCTTTCCAACGGCACCGGGAGCACCATGGAGGCCCTGACGCAGGCCTACTCGGGAATCCAGCAGTACGCTGCTGCAGCACTCCCCACTCTGTACAACCAGAACCTGTTGACACAGCAGAGTATCGGTGCTGCAGGAAGCCAGAAGGAAGGTGAGTAGAGAAGGGAGACTGCAGTTCGGGGTGGAGGCCGGGGGTGGGGGGGAGATTACACTACCCGCCACAGAGATGAAGGCAGGGCAAAGGCCAGGAGGACCATTCAAGCAGTCAGAGCGATTCCCTTTGGCAGTGTCAAAGGTAGACTGATAAGCTCTGTAAACTGTACTCTGCTTTTGGAACGTTCTCTGGATGTGGCTCAGATCAGAACCTATGTTTGCCCTCCTGTGATGAGGCTGCAGGTTTAGATGAAGAAACATACTGACCTTACTGTGTGACAGCATTTCATAGTCTTTTTTGTTGTTGTTAGGAAGTCATCTTTGTGGATTACAAATCTGTCAGAGGATATTTTCTGTCTGGGTGTCCCTTTTAAGCCTTCTTGTTTGGCATTTTCCTCATTTTCTAATCTCTGTTTTTCCTAATTGAGGACACACTGAAGGTGTCGGGACAGAAAGAGTTACGGCTCATGTATTGGTGAATTGGGAAGTGTTTGCTTTGACATAAATGATACTAAATTCAGGAGCGACTTTCTAGGCAGACGGAGGCCTGACAGTGGTTTGTATGAATACAGAGTCCTGTTGACACCTCTGTTCTCGTAGTTGACTGGATTTCTGTAGCCAGAAGCTGCACGGCTTAAGCACTAATGTGGGGGAAAGACATGTATCCTCTCTTGCCATGGCAACGAGGATTCCTGGTGTAGTGCGTCGTCACCTGCTCTGAATCAAGACGCTTCTGTGCCCTAGGATGCGGTAGTGGGGGAGCTGAACGAACTGAGGAGACAGACAATAAAGCAGGAAAAGCATCAGATGTTCCACATAGTGCTCCAAAGACTGATGAATGGGAAAGAGGGATGGAGTATGCCGGAGGCACAGCATTTTGTTTAGAATGGTCAGAGGTCTCTAATTTGACATTTAAGCAGAGTCCGGAGGAAGTAAGGAAGCGATGCATATATCTAGAGGAGGGAGAGTAATGGGGGCAGAGGAACACCAGGTGCAAAGGCCCTGAGGCAGCACTGTTCTGTCATATGTTTGGCAACAGCAGGGAGGCTGGGTGGCTGGAAAATGGCTGGACTTTAATTGTAATAAGGCTGCTTTGGTTAGAAAGTCATTGAGCATAAGTGGTTAGAAAAGGAAAGCATATTCTATTTTTGAGCTCAGTGTTAATCATAGGCACTTTTTAAAATGTAATTTCTTTTTATTGAGGTGCAGTTTACATAATGGTAAAATTCACCCTTTTGGGACTATATAGCTCTGTGAGCTTTAATGAACGCATACAGTCATGTAACCACGTTCACAGGTAGAGAATGTTTCCATCACCCCCGGAAATTCCCTCATGTCCCTTTGTAGTCATTCCCTACCCCCACCTCCTGCCTTGCAACTGCCAGTCTCTTTGCTGTCCCAGTAGTTTCTAGCACAGTTTTGAAACCTGTTTTGTTAGTAGTCTCTTTCTACCTCTTTTTCTGTGTTTCTGTACAAGCCTTTAGTCTCCGGTTTTATTGCACCACACAAGAGTCTGCCTACTTTATTGTCCCCGCACTCACTCCTCCCACAAGGTTGAATTCTGATACCCTCAGTGGGAAGGAGTCTGTTTCAGTGATTGCTCTTCAGTTTCCTGGTTTGTATTTGGAGAATCTTTAGTTCTCCAAATGAATCTGTTTGTTAGGACACAGACAGGTTCTGTTTTTTGTTTTTTAAGATTTATTTATTTGAGAGCGAGGGGGAGAGAGGCAGAGCAGAAGGAAGGGCAGAGGGAGGGAATCCTTAACCAGACTCCCTGCAAAGCTCATTGCGGAGCTCAATCCCAGGATCCTGAGATCATGACCTGAGCTGAAATCAAGAGTTGACTGCTTAACTGACTAAGCCACCAGGTGCCCCGGGATACAGACAGTTTTAACACAGGTGGAAATGAGAAACAGTGGTGGGGGCGGGGGGGGGGGGGGG
>NW_024424786.1:30774304-30800377 GCF_017311325.1 Ursus maritimus | reverse complement strand
AGAGGGTAAGCTTGACACTGATGCCTTTTCCATCAATGGGTATTTTGAAGGTCCAGAGGGAGCCAACCTGTTCATCTACCACCTGCCCCAGGAGTTTGGAGATCAGGACCTGCTGCAGATGTTTATGCCCTTTGGGAATGTCGTGTCTGCCAAGGTTTTCATAGACAAGCAGACAAACCTGAGCAAGTGTTTTGGTATGTTGGCTTCTCTTCTGGGGTTGGAAGGGTTAAGTATCGTTAACCACTGAGAATGAGAAGGGGCTGACAGCAGCAAGAACTGGGTTTGAGTTTGGGTTACTATTTAACTTTGAGTTGGTCAGATAATATGACTTGTTGTTGAGCCTCAATTTTTTCATTTCTGTAGCAGGGATGATGGGTTTCTACCCACACTGTTGTTCCAGAGGTTTAAAAAAAAAATTATATATATATATATGGAAATAGCTTGGTCAAAAAACTTTAAAAGTGCCATATAGATGTCAGGTGGTACAGTCAGGAACCTAATTTATCTCATTTGATATAATTTCTGGACTTGTCCCTGCTGAGAAATTTGGGATTTCAACCTCTGCTCATAAGGTGTCTCCTGTGTAAGGAGGACTCAGAATCTCTTTGCCTCATCATGTCCCTCACCCAGGGTTCTGCTTGGACACACAGGTTTTGTAAGTTACGACAATCCTGTTTCGGCTCAAGCTGCCATCCAGTCCATGAACGGCTTTCAGATTGGCATGAAGCGGCTTAAAGTGCAGCTCAAACGTTCGAAGAATGACAGCAAGCCCTACTGAGCGTGCTCCCCTCTGAGACTGGAGTGAGAGGGTCTTCTGGTAAGTGGGGGAGGAGCACCCTTAATGATTCGAAGCCCTAAGGCTGTGTGTTGACAGCCCTGGACCCTGATCCCTGCCACTCTCGCAGGCACAGCTTGCCCTGAAGACTCGGCTACTGCCTTCTGTGGGAGTTTCGCTTCGTACAGAGGACGAGTTTGTGCTTTGGTTTCCAGTGTTTTACTTTGGAGTTTAGGTGCCATATCCTGAGTTTTTTTCTTTATTTAAAGTTTGCTGTGTTTGTAACCAGTGTGTGTTGAGAAGGACCAACATCAAACTGCCCTGGGGGAGGAGGGGGAATGGAGAAACATTAAAAAAGAAGATCAGAGCTTTCCCCAAACTACCCCAAGAGAGAGGACTGAGTGAAACCAAAAACCGACCCCAGAATCTACCTTAGCACAGGAGTGGGTGAAATGAGAACTGGCGCCCAAGAGCCTTGGGGGGCGGAGGCAGGGCTGCCTTTGGAGGTGAGGAGAGTTGACCCATAGCCAGCAGCCCCGGGAGCTGGAAACTGAAGCACCTTCCTGCCTGCCGAGTTCTTGCCACCTATGTTTCAGATTCTTGTGCAAGATTTCTGCTCCTCTTCCCAAGAAGGGGATGACAGTTCTCTGGGAATAAAGCACCTGTTAAATTAGCCTGACATATGCAAAAAGCAGGGAGACATCACCCGTTACTGGCTTTTCCAGCCACCCGTTGGTGTTGGATTAGCTCTGCCTGGCTGGTGGCTGGCTGTTAGGAAAAAGCAGCCAGTCAGAGAGGTCGTTTTTAGTTTATTTCAACACCACATGGCCCATTTCTAACAGGTCCCTTTTAAACAAGGCCTCTAGGGAAGACACTGTCTGGTTTCCTTCCTTGTAGTTGACCACAACAAAGAGTGTCACTTCCATCCCAAGGCACAGTTTCTCTTGAGGGTAAATCAAAGAAGGGCTTATAGAATCTAGCTGAAGGGGGCACCTCTCCTGAGCAGAGTGATCAAAAGCCATTGAATTAGGGGAGGAGGAGGAGCCTGCTTCTTGGTGTACCTGGATCAGAAGGTCTTTTTAAGCCAGAGTGCTGCATTTGTCAGTGGCCAGCACTTACTACTTAGGAGGATGAGAAATATACGCCTGCCTCCTTGGTTGAGGGGTCCCAGATGTAGTATTCCCCCCAAGGCCCCTCTTCTCACCCCTCCAGCCCCTTCTGCTCTTGGGGACAGAGGAGACAACAGGACGTTTACAGCCCCCATGTGGATTTAGTGTTCATTTACCTCAGTATTACCATGTTCATTTTCGTCCTCGTGCTTACAGTTAGCTCCCTGCTGCCTCATACAGGTCTTACTCTGGCTCTTGCCTGTGACCCACACAGCGTCTGGGCCCTGCCTCTGCTCCAAGAAATGCTGTGGGGGTGGAGAGCCAGAAAGGACGTGCTATGGGGAGTGTGCAGCTGGGCAGAGGTAGCCCTGTGGGATCTGACTCTTAGCCAAGGCCAGGGACTGGGTCCCTGGGATCTGAAACCTCACAAACATCAGTCCTGACCCCTAGCAGCAGAGATGAGATTAAAGGGGTTGGTTTGGTATTAAGTCAGTTGGGGGGCTCTCTCCTTGTCATGCTGTCCGTTTGGGTCACAGACAGGGATTGACCGTCTTGCTGTTGTACAGGTAGTTTGGTGGTGTTGGATTATCCCATTGAAGCAGGGACAGCTGTTCCCTTCTCATAGTGATATCTTGGGTCTGTTGTCCTCTTAAGAGACGTGAAACATACTTCTTAAGCTGAACCACGTAAACTTGAATTCCGCGCACTGGGAGAAATGTGTCCTGTGTTTCAAGGATAAAACTGTTCCAAAGGCTTCCAGGGTCATGATGGGATTTTTTAAATAAATGCAAAAAATAAAAATAAAAAAGAAAAAAGAAAAAAAGAAAAAAATGCTAGGTTGGGGAGGCGCTGTTCTGAATCCCAACCGGCTGGAACCAAGAATGTCGTTTCTATTTTTATAGAAGTTTTATACAGCTCCGGGGTGGAGAATATTTATTACCTAAATTATATCTCTGGAAAAGGCCAGGATTTTGTAGAATCCAGAATGTGATTGTTGTACACACAGGGTGCTGTGTATGATTGAAACTACTGACTCTCTGTGGCCCGTTTGCAGCCCAGCTAATAATCTGCCAGAGGGGAAGGAGTTAATGCTGTGAATTGGCAGAGGAGAGAGCTGTGCTCCCCAGGGTGCTGCCGGTGCTGCAGTGATAGCTGACCTTCTGTTCTGTCTTCCTCCTTGGCCATCGTGGGGTTTTCCAAAGCCCAGAATTCCACTCCCTTCCTACTTTCTCTCCCCTCCTCCTCCTTCCTCCATTTCACTATTATTTGTCCTGGGCTCTGGGACCTTATGAAACGCCTTTTCAAATAACATGAAAGGCAAAGGTGCAATCAGCCTGCCTTTGATAGCGGACCCAGAGGTTTCATACCTGCTTGTGGGTTCTCTTTTCTAAAAGGAGGGTGTGCCGCAGCAGAGCCCCGAGCTGCCATAGCAGCCAGCTGGTGAGACCAGGCACTTCTCTCTGCTCTCCTCTCCCCTGCCCAGTGAGTGAGCATAGGAGCACTGCCCTTGAGCACAGTTCTCTCCCCAGGCCAAAGATGGTTTGTGAAGAAGCTGCTCCCCTACAAGTCTCATGGTGTGGAAGGGTTCAGCTCGGAGAGTGGAGACTAGCAGTCAAGTCTTAATCCTTTTCTGTTGTGTGGGGGTTTCACTTACATAAATGTGTTTTCTGCCTATAGTTTTGTTTCTTACTTGGGTTTCATCATGAAATTGATTTGCCTTGAATGCAGCCAGACACTGTCTCCTGGGTCCCACATGAGTGGCCAGGGCCTGCATGGAAGCTAAGAGCTTGGATTTCTGGAAACAAAAGGCCATCCCCATAGAATTGAGGAGAAATCCTGGCCCTCTCCCCTAGAGAGTTTCCCCCACCCCAGCCATTGTCTTACACTTTGTTCTGGGTATGAGGAGGGGAGAGGCTGAAGCTCTGCTCCACCAGAGACCTATCTTCTTCTCCTCGCACTACGGACTTGTTTGGGCGCCTCAGGGGAAATCCAAGCCTTAGGTTCCCTTCTGTCTTTGGCGGTTGGATGTTTTCTTGGTGTCCTCCATGTCCTTTTTGACTTTTCCCTGTGTCCATTGTTAGCATGTGCAAAAGTTCCCTGTCATTACCCAGCCCCCGCCCCGCCCGCCTCCTCATTTCAGGGCTGTACACAGTGAGTGTTCCTCCTCTCTCTCTCTCTCTGTTTGGATGTATTGCTCTGTGTAACTCAGTGGGTCTCCCTCTTTCTGGTTTGTTTTTTTTTCTAGATTCCTGCCGTTTGTTCATCGTTGTGCCTAAAGCATGTCGATGTGGCGTCAAGTACATCGTCCAAATCCCTGTCTCTTCAGCTTCTCTGATGCTTGAACTCTCACCTTTGACCTTGTGTTGACCTTTGATGCTGACGTGTATTTTTATTATGTTTGTTTCTTTCTTTGTTATTTCTTTTTTCTTTTCCTTTTTTTTTCTTTTGTGCTGCCAAATTGGTTTTGCTAGAACGACTGCTGAAGGGGAAATATTTAAACTTGCATTTGAATATAAAAAAAATCTATTTTTCTAGAACTTCATAAGATAACCACTTGATTTTGTGATTCCAATTCTTTGTAACTGTCTTCAGAGCAGCCCTACTAGCACATACCGCGTGGTGTTTGTATTTCTGTGAACACACAGCCAGTCCGTTTCTAGGCTTTGTTTCTCTGTGTGCTTAGTTTTAAAGACAACTTTGAAGTAAACAATGAAATAAAAGATGTCACTAAAACCTTTGAGGCTCCTGAGCACATTTTGCTGATACAGTTTGTGGGGCTTGAGGAGACCGCATGTGTTCTTTTGTTTTTCTGAGTTCTCAACTGCAGAAAACACCTGAACCCCCTTTCCTTTTTGACCGCAGGCTGCAGTTTGGGCCCCAGCCAGCCGTTTTTCTTTTTCTTTTGTGGTTCTTCCCTGTAGTGACCCTGCAGGGAGCCTTCAGATCCCTCTGGCCCCTTCCCCTCAGCCCCGCTGTGCCCACCTCCATGCTTGTTCCTACAGTCTCCACAGCAAAATGTGATGCTTTGATTTTTGTTTTTGTATTGTTTTTGTGTTTTTGTTTTGAATTTTTTCCTTTCTTACTAAGATTATGCCCAGAAAAAACAAGTTTTGCATGTTTCCTGCTGTTTCTTCACACCTTCGTATATATCACCTTCACCTCTCTGTTTTCTATAGTTTGTGCAAAAACTGACCGATTTAAAAGGGTTTCAAAGAAGCTGTTTTAAATTGTTGTGGGGTTGATTATTTTTTTTCAAGATTGTATTGTTTTATTTTGAAGTGGCAACTTTCTCCTCTATTGCCCTTAGAGCGTTTGCCTGTGCACTTAGACTGTCACCTCATGTGGCCTCCAGGCCTTGGCGGCGGGGTGGGGGTGGGGGGCAGGAGGCTGGTTGCTCTGCTCAGAGATGGGTGGGAAGGGGGCCTGGAGAGGCTCGAGGAGCAGAGATAGAACCCAGAAGGTGGCTGTGGGGGTTGGGGTGGGGGGCGGGCAAGAGGTTTAGTGCATTAGGGGTAGCGAGTGCCCCTCAGCCCCAAAGAAGGAGGGTGCTCTTAACCACTCGGAGGGGGCCATCCATGCACTAAGCGGCAATATACCTGCCAGCGCTTTTCCTAGGTGACAAGCACAATACCACAGTCTTCACACTGTTTACAGCCCTGGGCACCAACTACCCCACACTGGCTCTTCACCACAGCTCTGCTCTTGCTTAGCTAGTGGGGTGGGGGTGAGGGCAGGGATTTCTTTTTTTTTTTTTTTTTTTTTTCCTCCTTCTTCTCTTTTTTTTTTTTTTAATTGAGTGAAGAGCCAAATAGCTACTGTCCCTGGGTGCCAGGCAAGCCAGTTTCTTGGTTCCCTGAAGGGAACTTGCTCTCCTCTCTTGTGGCACCATCCAGCCTCAGGGTCTTAGGGACTTTTGAGTAAGAATGTGAATGGTGGAGGGAGAGGCCAGAGGAGACTAGAGGTCAGCAGGATGGATCTGTGGAGGTAAGAGGTTGCAGAGGGAGGAGCTTGTGATGGATTCCACCCAGACCTAAGCTGCTGGTGGGTGGGAGAGCTGGGAAGTAGGATTATCCAGGGAAGGGTGGAGAGGGGGTAGCCAAGTGCTGAAGGAAGGGATCCTGGCAGAATTTCTGCTCTGGGACCCACAGGTTGCCTAGTATTCTGCTTGAGGGCACTCTTACTAGGAAGAAAGGGCAGCCAAATGGAGACCCAGTGTATGGTAGGCTGCTTAATTTCCTGGAAGGGGTGATTGGGTGGAAAGAGGCCAGGAACCCCAGCCTGAGCAAGATTGCCGTGCACCCCACAGTCTGACTGCACAGAGCCGCCTCTGTTGGCAGAAGGCGCTGAGGCTCCCCTTCCTGTGTATTCAGAATCCGTGTTTGCCAATATATTTTGCTTTCAATTCCAAGAGGAGCTCTGGGAAAACCTGTGGATAAAACCAAATGCCAAACGTTGGATGTTGTTCCCTTTTCCTTTTCTCTGATTGTTTTAATTGTTCTGTGGTGGTTTTAATGGATTTGAGACCCTGGAGCGGCAGCTGCCTTTCTGATTTCCAGCTGCTTTTTGTGAATAATTTAAAAAGAAAAAAAAAAAAGAAACTTTACATTTTGGAGACAAACCTGTGTGAGTTTTTTATTGGTACAAACGTTGTATTTAACACTAGGGGTTTTGTACAGTTTTTTGCCTTTTCTACTAGAAAACAATGTAAAGTGATTTCACAATGTGAAGAGAAAAAAAAATTGCCACTATGACCAAACGCACAGTCTGTTCTGCAGCAACAACGGGATTCAATCAACTCAAAAGTCGTGATTCAGCCGTAGAAATGCTTTTCCTTTACCTTGTTTGAGCTTTTCCTTTCTTTCCTGTTTTGATTTGCAAAAGAAAATGTCTTTTTTGTGTGAACTTGTGTTGTACTATGTAGAAAATTATGGATTTTACTTTAATGGTTTAAAAAAAAAAAAGGCAAGAAGAGCCTTTGTCGCTTTTCTGACCTGATCACAGAGTTTGTGTAGTGGATTAAAAAAGAAAAAAAATTGTTACAAGTTTGGAGCAAGGGAGTATGTGTTTAAAAGGAATCTCCTTCCTTTTTTGTGTGTTTTTCCTTTTGTCCCGATGGGGAACCTAAATCTGTTTTAATTGCACAGACACACGGACAAAAAGTCATTTTGTATCTGCCAAGTGTGGTACCTTCCTTTGTTTATTTGCTATTAAACTGTTTGAGAAGAACTGATGTTGTGTTCAGAGTTGTTACTGATTATCGGGGTGGTCATTGGGGTCCTTGGAGCTGGTGCGGGTTGGTGGCATCCCTGAGGAACGGGTGGGGATCCGGAGAAGGTTTCATTTTGGTGTGCCGGTTTCATGCAACCGAACTCACCTAAGCCTCCTGCAAGGACATAATTTCCCCCAGAAAACTACCTTCTGCTTCATCCTCCATTCTTCTGACAACGTCCCTGCTGACACAGGAGCACCTTCAGACTTCTTTGGCAACCTTAATTTTTGTGCTGCTTCCATTGCTAGTATAGGGGCTGCCATATTGCAGAATTGGCCAAACTTGTGGCTGCAAATCCCCTCTCGGGGCTGAGGAGTTTCTGTGCCGCAGGGGGGCAGTCTACCAGCACGGAGTCCCGGAGCAGGGCCTCTTCCTCTGTGGGCCTTCCATGCTCCACCCCAGAGTGGTTCAGCAGCTTCCCCCCCTCATCCTGAGCTCAGAACAAGGTCATAGAAGGGTATTTCTAAGATTAACTTTACTACTTACTAATTCTAGATCTGTCTCCAAGTGAAGGCCAACACCTGAGTCTCCTCAGGCACCCAAGAACTGCAGCTCAACCCTGGGCTGGGAGTCTAGAGGCTTGCAACCAGCACACGGGCTGTGGGGTGTGGGGTGTGGCCGGGTCTCAGCCTCCTCGGAGTCCCTCTTTGTGGGGTGCGTCTGGACGAGCATTTCTCAGTGGGAGTTGCACGGGGTACTAGCCCATGAAATGTTCTATGAAGTAAGAGTTATTTGGGAATAGTGCTTCCTCATTTGCTTTCATTAAAAATAAGTTTAAAAGATAGGGATGCCTGGGTGGCTCAGTTGGTTAAGGGTCTGCCTTCAGCTCAGGTCATGATCCGGGCATCCTGGGATCGAGCCCTGCATCGGGCTCCCTGCTCAGCAGGGGAGTCTGTTTCTCCCTCTCTCTATCTCCGCTCATGCTCTCTCTTGCTAGCTCTCCCTCTCAAATAAAATCTTTAAAAAATTTTTAAAGTGAAAACTTTGTATTACTCTGTAGTAATTATCCTCGCTAATGTTCATTGTTTACCACAGTCCAAGTGCTATGGGAAACCCTTGATATATGTTACATGTTTTAATCTTTATAACATCCCTGGGAGGGAGCTACTCTTCCCGTCCCCATTTTGTAGATGAGCAAACTGAGGTTAAAAGAAATTGAGCTGGGGCGCCTGGGTGGTGCAGTCGGTTAAGCGTCCGACTCTTGGTTTCAGCTCAGGTTGTGACCTCAGAGTCTTGAGGTGAGGCCGGGCTCAGCGCTGAGTGTGCAGTCTGCCCGAGATTCCCTCTCCTTCCTCTGCCCTTCCCGCTGGTGTTCTCTCTCTCTCTCTCTCAAAATAAATAGTAAAAAAAAAAAAAAAAAAAAAAGGAATGGTGTTGCCTATTAGAAAGTGGTGTGCACTGAGAATCAACCCAGGTCTGCCCACCTCCCAAGCCCTTTCTCTTAGGCACGACTGAGGGAAGTACTGCAGAAAAGCAAATAAACATGCTTCAGTTAACCTGTGTCTTCTCATCACACGATTGCACGGTGTCCTCCAGGCTCTAGTGAAGGGAAGCTGGGGGGCCTTCCGCTCTTGTGGCTCCCTCAGGGGGTGAACCGTTGCAGCCTGGCCCTCCTTAGAGCAGCTGTCTTGGTGTAGAAGGGATTTACTGGTAACTCCCTGCTCCCAGGTAGGTGGTCAGCACGGTCGATGAGGTTTCACTTCCCGTGAGGAGCGGGGTGCTTCCTGCATCATTCCTGCCACTCAGGTTGTTCCGTCATTCCTGTCCACTCAGGTCCACCACTATTCTTTACCTAATTGGTTTTTTTTCCATTGTGGCAAAATACAAAAATTTTTTTTAAAGATTTTATTTATTTATTCGACAGCGATAGAGACAGCCAGCGAGAGAGGGAACACAAGCAGGGGGAGTGGGAGAGGAAGAAGCAGGCTCATAGCGGAGGAGCCTGATGTGGGGCTCGATTCCAGAACGCTGGCATCACGCCCTGAGCCAAAGGCAGATGCTTAACGACTGCGCCACCCAGGTGCCCCCAAAATTTTCTTCTTAAACCGTTCGTAAGCAGGTAATTCAGTGGTATTCAGCACTTTTACAGTCTGGTAAATGGTGGCGTCAGTTACACCACCTGAGGCTTTAAACCAACTTGAAATGCACTTATTTCAACTTCACGTCATTCTGACCATTAATATTTATGAAATCACAAGTTTCATATTTTAATTGTTTTTAAATGTACATTATATGTGTTTAAGTACACATTAAACCACATAACCAACATATATGAAATGCCCATAAGGTGCCTTCTCAAAGAGGGCATTTCACACTCTGGGAAATGGGGCCAAGATGGAGAGTCGGGGGCTTTGAGGACTCCCTTCCTGACTCGTTTCCTCTGTGCGGACAGGGTGGTTGAACCTGAAGTGCTCTCCCATCTAGCAGATTCTCCTGTCACTCAAGATCAAGGTGGCAGATCTTGTCTTTAAGTCTTTGCTTTGGGACTCTTGCTCTCCGGAGGTAGAACTTGATATAAAAATAGAATGTGAAGTACAACTTCCATCTTTCAGTTTGACCTTGTACTTAGGCTTTTGTTTCTGTTTATAATTTACCAAAAAGAATATGCCCAAAGTACTGTTTTTAACCTTTTAAAAATGTAGGCTTGTGCACCTTTGTAATCATATAGCTTTGTCTGAAACTGTATTCCTTTTTGAAACCCACATGCGGTCACCTTTTATTTTTGAATAGATTCCTCAGCACCTAGTTATGGCCACACTCCTGGTTCCCGGGTCACCACAGAGGCAGCCCCTGTGTCGGCTTTCTTGGCCAGCACGCACCTCCCCCGACACTCCCAGGTCTTCCACACACTGTGTTCCCCTGAGCCTCTCAGTCCCTGATGAAGAAAGGCATCCAGAAGGAAATGAGATCAGGTTTGTGACTTCACCGCTGGGAATGTCACACAACTGTCAGCGCTGCCCTTCCAGGAGGGATCAGAGATGGCTGTTTCTTGCACCTTCTGCCTCTCTCAAGCATCTTCTTCTCTCTCAGGAGTCCTTTCCAGCCCCCACCATCTGGTGTTTAATTTCTTCTGCATACATTGACTTTCTCTTTTCCTGGTAAAGGCTTCAGCTCTAGGGACGGCTCTTGCTTTTTTAAATCAAAGAATCTTGGGAGGGAAAATGAAACACGGTTCAACTGGGAAGAGCCGTCCTGACATCCCTGCAGCCACGGCTGCAGGGCTTGAGGCCTGCCTGCATCCCCACTAACGCCCCCTCCACCCCCAAGGGGGTCCCACTGTCCTGAGGCCTCCTGATGAGGTTTTGGTGTTTTTAAACCCATACAATTGACCCACTCAAAGGGGACCCAAGTCCTTGGAGTTCAGTGTTGTGCAACCATCACCACAACCTAATTTTAGAACATTTTCTTCACCCCTCAAAGAAGCCCCGTACTCATTAGCAGTCACTCCCCTTCTCACCTCCCCCTCGTTCCCAGCCCCTGGCAACCGTGAATCTTTCTGCTCTAGAGATTTGCTTATTCTGGACCTGTCCTGTAAATGCGGTCGTAGAATATGTGCCTTTTGTTTCTGGCTTTCACTGAGCCTACCTCCCAAGGCATGTTCTTTCCTCCCCCTCCTTGAGAGCAGCTCACCGCGCTAGGCTTGTGCCACCTGCTGCTGCCGTTCCTGGTCCTGAGCCTGCCGCCTCGAAATCCAGCCACGTTCCTGCCGCCCCTGCCCCTTCGACTTCTGCAGCTCCTCCTCTTTACCCACTGCACGGCCGCCTCACCCTGCCTCTGGCTGCCTTCTGGACCTGCCTGCCCTGTCCAGTTCGACGAGCCACTAGCCACTGTAGCTGTGTAACTAAGAGTTTTCATTCCTCACTTTCACCACGAAGCCACATGTGACCGGGGGCTCCTGTACTGGACGGTGCAGGGCCTACAACATTTCCATCGTGGCAGTCACTTCAGTGGTCACGACTGTTCTAGATGTTACTCTGCATTAGGAAGACGAAATAGGGGCGCCTGGGTGGCTCAGTCGGTTAAGTGTCCGACTCCTGATCTGGACCCAGGTCTCCATGTCAGGGTGGTGAGTTCAAGCCCCGTGTTGGAGCTGTTCTCCTCGCCCGCCCCGCACCTGACAGCATGGGAAGGCAGAGACTGAGGCGCGGAGAAGCTGCAGTCCCTGTCATACAGCTGGGAGTAGGCGAGGGGGGTTTTTAAGCCAGGTCCGCCTGATTCCGACGTGCCCCTAGAGCATATTCCTTTGAGAGCGTCTAAGGTGGGCCCCGGGTTAAACTCCATCTCTGGAACGGAGCTTCATGAAGGCAGGGACCCTGCATGTCTGGTTCCTCGCCGGAGCCCCCGGGGCTGGCAGGTAACAAGTGTTCAGGAAACGTTTAACGAATCAATGAGCAGATGCCACAAAATGCTGGTGGTTTTGTTCAAGAGCCTCCTGATGTGCTTCCCTCTGCCCCACTACATTCGAGTTGGAGCTGGAAGTTTCCATCCATTCCAGAAGAAAGGGAGTAATTTCATAGCTCGTTATGGATTGCTCGCTAGTTCTCCGCAGGCCCTCAGTGGCCATGTAACAAGACAGCCAAGTCCCTTAGAGCGACTGCACAGGAATTCTAACACAGGTTCCAGGCAGTGGCCAGGCGTGCCGTCCCACCAGGAAATTGGTGCCAGCCCCTGCGTGGCCCTGGGCTGCTGGAGGGTCCCTTTGGCAGTCTGGGAACTCCCCAGAGAGGGGCAGCCACCTGCGGTCCTCCGGCCTTGAGAGTGCCGCTGACCCAGTCATCCCTGAGGTCAGGTGCGCCCAGAGGCTTACATAACACAATGACCTTTTACAAAATCATTTTAGGGCGCCTGGGTGGCACAGGCGGTTAAGCATCTGACTCTTGATTTCGGATCAGGTCATGATCCCAGGGTTGTGGGATCGAGTCCCACAGTGCGCTCCCTGCTCAGCGGGGAGTCTGCTTCTCTCCCTCTCCTTCCGCCCCTGCCCCCCCCCCCGCTCTCTCTAAAGCTTTAAAAAATCATTTTAGGGTTTGAGGGTTTTTTAAATGCAAAACAGTAATACAGTTCTGTAGAAGAGACTTCAGAGTAAGGCGGGAAAAGCTTTGTTCAGGAATCTCTTAATCTGGTTATCCCACCAGTCCCTGTGACCTTGGGCAAGTGACTTGTTCTGTCAGCCTCAAATTCCTCATCTGCCAAATGGAAGTGAAAACACCCACCCAGCAGAGCCGGGAAGATGAGAGATTGGCTCAGGGCCGCCCCTGGCAGACACTCGCTCAACTTGCTAACAACCCTAAGTATATAAAAGTTAAAAGTGAGCGTTTCCCCATCCCACAGCCCATTGATAACTGTTAAACAGATGGGGTAAGTATGCTTCCAGAATTTTTCTCTCTATAGACAAAAAATATGTACATATATAATTTCTGTTAATAAAAATGAGATCGTGCCATCATGTACAGAATATTCTGCATGCGTTTTTTCAGTTACTATGTCGCGGGCACCTTTCCATCTGGGTGTGGACACCGGGGTCGGCAGCTTTCATTTGAGAGGCTATATAGCATGTCATGGTTTCTTAACCACTTTCCTACTGGACATAGATTCTTTCTCGTTTTCCCACTATTATGGACAGTAAAAGCCAATTCCAGGAAGGTTCAGGAGGCCCATGATTGGAGCATTAGTTCAACGACTTGTTTTCAAAGCAAGGTCTTGTTTTATCTTTTCATTTGGTTTTCATAGAAACATTACCAGAGAGGTGATAACCCCATTTACAACCAGGAAAATGAATTTGTTGTGAGGACAAACTGCCCCAGGACCCCACGGCTCGTGGCAGAGGGGGCCTGGGACAGTCCCCTCGGGTTACGTTTGTCATGCTTTGGAATAGGGGCCGGGCAGGTGATGCAAGGGAGTGGAAGGAGTCCCATCTAAGATGACAAGTGACACTTGGCCTCAGTGTCAAGGCGACCACAGTGGGAGTGAGATGCGGTCTGCACCGTGCAGAATCCCAGGGCCCGGTGTGCCTGAGCCTCTGGTCTTCAGGAGAAGCACGAAATGCAGAGTTTTGTCTGAAGTCTCCCAAGTGACAGATGGAGCCCAACCGACGTGGAGCTCTTCAGCGCTCACGTGCCAGATAGACACACAGAGACCCCTGCTTCAGGCCCAAACTTCAGATTTTCTACTTCTGATTAGAAAGCAGGGGTCTAACCTGTGAGGCCTGAGCTGGTGCCTGACACGACGGCACTTGGAAGAAGCCTCTGTGCCCCTGTGTCGTACCCCAGCCCCCCCGGGAAGTTAAGTGGCCCAGAAAAGACGGTTGGGTCTTGTGGTTGTCCTTCCAACTTCCAGGGGCCATTCGTCTGCCTCCACCTTAGCCTCCTTCGTATACAGTTCCTCCAGCCACCCTGACCACAGTCTTGGCCAAGGTTCCCAGGGAGCTTGTGTGTCAGGTAAAGATCACTGTGATTTCTGAAAATGGGTGTCCCATTCCCCTTTGCTTGTCTCCCTCTCCATCCTTTCTGGGACAGTGTCGTGGTTAAGAGTGGGACCCCTAAGTCACATCGCTCAGATCCAGTCCCCGCTCGGTCTCTAGCTGTGTGGTCTTGGGCAAGTCATGTTACTGCTCAGTGCCTCAGTTTCCTTATCTGTAAACTGGAGGAAATGCTTGGCTCAGAAAATGTTAGCTGTCATCTGTTGGTCTCTCACTTTGCCAGGGGCCGTGCAGGTGCTGGGGTACAAAGACAAACCACAGCACTTGCCTCAACGGAGCTTGACTTTGACATAAGTTTGTGCAGTAGTCAGCGAAGAAGGAGGAAACCTTTCTCCTGTAAAGTTTTCACGTTTTGAGATCATTTGAGTTCTCAGGTACCCAGAAGGCTCCCAGACTCCTTTGGGGCACGGATGCGGGCTGCCCGTGTCCTTCCCGCCAAGCTCCGGTCTGGACTATTGAGTGGAAGAGAATCTGCGAGCCCTTCAGCACTTTCCGTGTGGGCCCAGCTTACTTCCCCTCTGGAGGTTAACTTTCACCAAGGACCCACCCTCCCAGATGAGAGGAAGATCCCAGCCAACTCCCCTGCACCTCTCCCCCTCGCCCCCTCTCCCACCTTCCCGAGGTGAGGGTTCAAGAGCACTTCCCCTGGGGAGCCCTGATGGCCTTGCCTAGTCCCAGGGGTCTACTCCTAAATCCTCTCCACCTCTGCTGAGCTGTGACCCCGGGGCCTAGACCCCTGAGCTGGTGATGTGCCCCCTGCCCCAGATCGCCCTTCTCTGGACCTGCTCTGCTCACAGTAAACAGGAAGCCGTCTCTGCCCCCGGGGCTGGGGCAGGAACATGGCAGATAGGCTGTGAAGCCTGCAACAGTTGCTTTAAATTTCAAAAGTACTTTTGTTCCTCCCCTTTGGCCCATTCATTCCTTCAGCACGTTTATTGAGTAACCCCTGTGTGCCCGGCCTTGCCCTGAAAGTTGGTGAGACAGTCACTGCCCATCCGCCTGAGTAGGGGAAACAGATGTTAAGCAAATAACCTTATGGATGACCATAAAACTATAGAGAGAAGTCTTGTATCAGAATGGAATGTAATTCTGCATGAAAATATAATAAGCCGATTCACCCTAACTAGAAGGTCACTAGGCAGAATGCTGGGGTAGAGAGGAGGAAAAGAATCAAGAGGCACAAAGGCCCTGGGGCAAACAGGTTGGCCATTCTTCAGAAGGGGAACACAATAAAAACGAAAATAAGAAGATTTGTACACACATGTTCATAGCACTGTTAACTCTTTACAGCCAAAAAAGTGAAACAACCCCCAAATGTCCAGCAGCTAATGAACGGCTCAATAAAAGGGTAGGTCCCTGCAATGACTGCTACTCAGCCATCAAAAGGAATGAAGTACTGATTTACAGTATGGTTGAACCTTGAAAACATGAAGCGAAGTGAAAGAAGTCAGTCACCAAAGGCCACAGGTTGTATGATTGCATTTCTATGAAATGTCCAGAATAGAGAATTCCATGGAAAGCAGGTATGGGCCATGCGCTGTGTGAGTGCCGACGGGGCGCCAGACTGGCTCAGTGGAGCGAGTGGTTCTTGATCGCAGGGCCTTGAATTTGAGCCCCATGCTGGGTGTAAAGATTGCTTAAATAAATACACCTAAAAGACAAAACAAAGGGCCACAGACTGAGTGGCTTAAACAGTAGAAATTTATTTTCTCACAGTTCCAGAGGCCGGAAGTCAGAGATCAAGGTGTCCAGAGGGTGGATTCCTCCTGAGGCCTCTCTCCTTGGCTTGGAGATGGCTTGTGTCTTTCCTGTGTCTTTATTTGGTCTTACCTCGTCTGTGTCCTGATCTCATGACACTAGTCGTACTGGATTAGGGCCCACCCTCATGACCTCACTTTACCTCTTTACAGACGGTGTCTCCAAGTACATCCCATCTGGGGGTTAAAAAGTCAGCATATGAGCCTGGGTTCCTGAGTCGGTGAAGTGTCTGCCTTCGGCTCAGGACATGATCCTGGGGTCCTGGGATCAAGTCCCGCATCGGGCTCCCTGCTCAGCGTGGAGACTTCTTCTCCCTCTGCCTGCTGCTCCCCCTGCTTGTGTTCTCTCTCAAATAAATAAATAAAATCTTAAAAAAAAAAAATACACATACCCACACACTTAGAGGAGTCTCTGAGGTTTTGAAAACAAAAACAAAAGAATTCAACTTACGAGCCTGGGCGCTCAGTCGGTTAAGCAGCTGACTCTTGATTTCAGCTCAGGTCATGATCTCAGGGTTGTGAGACAGAGCCCAGTGCACTAGGCTCCGTGCTCAGCAGGAGTCTGCTTGAGCTTCTCTCTCTCCCTCTTCCTCTGCCCCTCCTCGGGGTTCATGTGTGCACACTCACACACACACTCTGTCTCTCTCAAATAACTAAATAACTCTTAAAAAAAAAAAAAAAGAATTGGGGCACCTGGGTGGCTCTGTTAAGTGTCTGCCTTTGGCTCAGCTCATGATCCTGGGGCCCTGGGATGGAGCCCTGCATCGGGCTCCCTGCTCAGTGGGGAGGGTGCTTCTCCCTCTGCCCCTCCCCTGCTCATTCTCTCCCTTTCTCTCTCTCTCTCAAATAAATTTTAAATATCTTTAAAAGGAGAATTCAACATATGAATCAGGGAGGACATCACTTCAGCTATAACAGGAGGAATGGAGTGACTGCTTATCAGTATGGGGCTTCTTTTTGACGTGGTTAAAATGTTCTGGAATTAGTGGTGATCGATGCACAAATTTGTGAATGTACTCAAAACTCTGTCCACTCTGAAGGTATGAACTTTGCCTAGGGCAAGATTGAGCCTGGTGTGCAGAGAGGAAGGAGAAAAATGGGGGCGGGAGGAGACGAGCTGGTGGAGTTGGCGGGATCCCATTCCCTAGAGCCTCTCCACACTAGGAGCCCCCATATTTCAAGAGTTTGCTCCCTGCATAAGACGTTGCCCTTCTCCACAGTGTCTGGCATTAAAGCTCATTGTTAGGGACCCTTTCAAACTGGGATGGGGATTGGACTTGGGACACTTCTTAACCCTTCAGGGATCAGCTCCTGTCCCTGTGGGCAGTGTGCCAGGGAGCAGTCGGACACAGCTCGGGATGACCTCTTGCTGTTCTGTGTCCTCTTCAACTAGGAGGTCATTCGTTCTAACAATCCGCTGCGGGAGGTAGCAGTGCGCTCTTGCCCACAGTCACACGGCCCACACAGCTAGTAAATGGCAGAGTCAGCCTGGCTCCAGGGTCCACACTGTTCCCCACTACCCTATGCTGCCTCCAACAGCCCCCTGAGTCAGGGCTTACTAGCCTGTTGTTATCCTCATTTGACAGACGAGGAAGCTGAGGCGCAGAGAGGTGAGCGACTTGGCTTGGGAATGGTGGGGGCATGCCCACGGATAAGAGACCTCGGTGCCCAGTGGCCAGCGAATCCCAGAAACAAAGCCTGGGGGAGGGTAGGTCTAGGGGGAAGGTTATGATGGGGAGAGGCAGGGCTCAGGGCCGGCCACCTGCCTCGCTTCGTCCCCACTCCTCCAGGCCCTCAGCTCGTCCCTGGAGGCGGATCCTTGGCCAGGCTGCCGGGAGGGCCCGCACTGCCAGGGAGGTCGGGACCGGTGTCAGAGGCTCTGAAGGGACACCAAAGAGGGTGCCCGGGGCGCAGGGTGCCTGCATCCCTGGGAAGCCGCCTCCCAGCTTGGGGGTAGGTGCGGCAGAGGCCCGTGTGACACTGTGGCTGACATTCCTCAGCGGCCACGTGGCCCCAACTGGCAGGGACAGCTGCGGAGAGGGGCCGGACGAGCTTTGTTCTCAGGGTGGCGCCCGCTCTCCATCCAGGCCCTGCTCGGCTCCTGCCTCACGCTGCTCTCCTTCCTGGGGCTCCGTGGGCAGCTGGCATCGGGGTCCCCGCCATGAATGCCTAGAAGCCCAGAACCACCCCGGTCTCTCCATCCTTGGGCGGCTCGGGGCTCCAGAACGATGGGGCAGGACCAGACGAAGCAGCAGATCGAGAAGGGGCTCCAGCTGTACCAGTCTAACCAGACGGAGAAGGCACTGCACGTGTGGACGAAGGTGCTGGAGAAGAGCGCCGACCTCGTGGGGCGCTTCCGCGTGCTGGGCTGCCTGGTCACAGCGCACTCGGAGATGGGCCGCTACAAGGAGATGCTGAAGGTGGGCCCGGGCTTCGGACCCTCCCGCCTCTTCAGGCACCCCCCTGTCCCGCAGGCCAGCCGCCCAGCCCTGCGGGGCTCTGAGTCCAGTCTAAGGCCCTCGTGGCCTTGCTCTTCGCTCTGAGACTGAGCTTCTCAGCTGCAGGGTTCGGGAATCTCCAGGCCGAGTCTCGGAATCTAGGTTCAGCCTTCCTGTTTGCGCTGCCGAGTCGGAACCTGGGGGGGCATGAGCTCCAGCTCTGGGGCTGGGGGTAGGCGGGTGGGCGGGTGGTGCCGCTAGGGGTCGAAAGGTGAAGGCTATAGGTCTGAGTTTGGCTCCAGGCCTCTGACGCTTCTAGCCTATGGCTGCGAGCGGAGAACTCATCTGAGGCCTCGGCCGTGAGCGCTGGGTCCGAGGCCTGGGCGGCGAGGCAGGGAGGAGGCCCGGGTCCGAGGCTCGGAGTCCAGGCTGACCGCCCCGCCCCCACCCTCCGGGCAGTTCGCCGTGGTGCAGATCGACACCGCCCGGGAGCTGGAGGACGCGGACTTCCTTCTGGAGAGCTACCTGAACCTGGCGCGCAGCAACGAGAAGCTGTGTGAGTTCCACAAGACCATCTCCTACTGCAAGACCTGCCTCGGCCTGCCCGGCACCAGGGCAGGAGCCCAGCTCGGAGGTCAGGTCAGCCTGAGCATGGGCAATGCCTTCCTGGGCCTCAGCCTCTTCCAGAAGGCCCTGGAGAGCTTCGAGAAGGCCCTGCGCTATGCCCACAACAATGACGACGCCATGCTCGAGTGCCGCGTCTGCTGCAGCCTGGGCAGCTTCTATGCCCAGGTCAAGGTGGGCCTGGGCCCGGGGGCGGGCGGGGGAGGGTCCCCTGACACCCTCCTGCCAGCAGCGCTCCCCATTCAGGACCTTGCTCCGTCCTCCCACAGAGGAGAGTCTGAGAGGGAAGACTCACCCAGGAAGGTGGAGACTTCCCAGGAAGGGCAGGGCCAGAATTCAAACCTTGATTTGTCTGCCTTCCTGGGGGAATGGGAGGCTGGCTCTTGTGAGGACTGGCCATGAACCCGTACTGCCCCGTGTTTGCTATGTGGTCTTGGCTCCTCTCGTCTCTGAACCTTGGTAGGTACGTCTATAAAATGAGGGAGGATAGGGCCCACCTTCCAGCGCGGTCGTAAGGACTCGTTCGTCAAGTATTTATTGACTGTCCACTCTATGCCGGGCTCTGCGGGCTTGGGATGCAAGCAGGGAAAACAACAGCCAAGCCCCTGGCCTTGGGAAGCTTGCATTCTGGAAAAAGTCAAATAAACACAATCAGTAAGTCAATCATAGCACGCTAGAAAAGTGCTAAGGAGAAAGGAAGGCAGGAAAAGGGGGTGCGAAGTCCCGAGGACGGGGTGTCGCAATTCCAAATAGTGTGATTGGAAGGCCTCATAGAGGTGCTGTCAGTCTGATGACGGAAGCACATGAGAGGGTAAGCCATGCAGAAATCTGGCAAAAGCTTGAAAAAGAGACAACAGTTAAAGCAAAACCCTGCCCTGGATGAGGAGGGGGGCATAGCTGGCCTATTCCAGGGATGGGGGAGCCAGTATGGCCACGGCAGGTGTGTGAGAAGGAGGTAGGAGGTGGTGAGAACGAAGAGGTAAGCGGAGTGGGGTGGGGAGAAGGCAGATCGGGATGAACTGACAGAGCCAGTGACGATGACTTGTTTCTGGTCGAGTGTTTGTTCTCCTGGGACCCTGAGGCAGCCAGGCTACGCTTGGGCCATGGGGAATGTTGATGCCCGGCACAAAGTAGATGCTTGATAAATCTTGGGGTAAATGGGCGTATACATGCTGATGAATCAGAGGCGGAGTGCAAGAAAATGAGAGTCATCCAGGACGACACCGAGGATGTTTTCAGCAACCAGACGTAGGAAGAACCCACTCAGTGAGATTCGCTAGATGGGAGAGGGATGGGGTGTTTTAAAACCTTTTCTATTATGAAGACAATTACCCATACAGGAAAACTGAGAGAATAATATCATGAACCTCCATATCCCCACCACTTAGATTGAGCGATTATTAATATTATGCCATATGTGATTTACATATTTTTAACTGAAGTGTTGTGACATGAAATTATAGACATCGTGGTATTTTACCCCGAAGTAGTTCAGTATGTATCTCTGAAAGAAAAAAAAAAGACATTTTCTTATATAAGGACACTTTCTTACATAATCACAATTATCTCTTGTATTTCTCCGCTTATCCTGAAAACACGCCTCTACCCTCGGCTTCAGTAAATTGGAACCCAAACGTGCACACGAGTAGGGGGCATTCTGTCTCCTCTAAGTCTCCTTCAGTAGAAGATGGCTCCCCTCCTCTTTGTTTTCCAGGATTTATCTAACAAGGCAGGCTGATTGCCCTGTAACAGGTTTCATTTCGTTGTCCCATTGCTTCCGCGAGGAGTCATGTGACTGGGTTTTGTTTTTGTTTGTTGGCCTGGAGCCAAGTGCAAGCTTTCCCCTCCCCTTTGCTCCCTGCGAACTGGAACTTAGTGACCTGGGAAGACTCGGGTCCCACCTCTTTGGTGAGACGACCGTGTCAGTGCCTCATCACATCCGATAGAGGGGGCGACAACCCCATCTCTCGGTTTTAGGGTTAGCGTTTTTTCCTTTCCTGACCAGCAGGTGAACTTGGGGGGGCGTGACGCTCCAGCCCCCTGTAGAAATTCAGCTCTGAGGCCCCAGTTTTCGTAATGGATTTAGCACCCAGTGATGTTTGTTGCCCCAATCAGTTCTCTTCTTCCAACTGTAAGGAAACGGCAATTTCCAACAACTTTCCTTCTACAGTTGTTGGCTGGATTTTTCTCTAAGGAAGAACTCTCCCCCATCACATGGGGCTGTTTGGGTCCTCTGAAATGCAGTTCCTACAGGAAAGACAGAATAAACACTTCTTCCTCTAGCTACCACTTTGATGATGAGGAGTTAAAGTCACAGCTGCCTTCCGTGATCATACGTATTTGTTTTGATTTCTTGGGGTGGAGTACTGTTATGAAACCCTGCATTTTTAAAAAAATAGTCAGTCTTCTTCAGTTAATTGCAATATTGTGCCTTGTGATGCTCAAATTATCTTGACTTTAGCTAATGGAATTCCTTTAATACGGCTCCTGTGTCCTTTTGGAGAGACCTTATTTAAACATTGAAAGCGTTCTTGTTTTCTGCAACGATGAACTGACCCAGGCTCATTTTGTATATTCCCTGCCCCAGACCTGGAATCAGCCATTTCTCTGGGCTCTTTTTGGTGGGAAATTGTATTAAAGACCAAATGTGGGTTCTCAAGGTGCTCATTGCTACTAGGTTGTGATGGCTTCTAAATCTTTTTAGTTGCCAAGACAACTGAAGTTTATGCTAATATTTGCAATTCAAATCTAATGTTTCAGGATTTTCCTTAATTTATTTTAATCTTGATTCTCTTTTTTCTTAGACTGAAAATGTTGGCTTTTAGCAACGTATTTACATATTTATTTTATCCTACAAAATACTTTCCAAAGACAATACCAATATTACTTAAAAAAAAAAAAAAAAGACAACCGAAGGAAGTTTAAGATTTCTTTGCTGTTCTTTTGTCTTTATCAAATATCCCACTATGGATGAACTGTCCAAGGTCATACATTGAAATAATTATTTTTTTCTGTGTGGTTATATTACTGTATTGCAATATAATTCATTATAGTATAATGATATCTTATCGCATTATATTTTTATAGTATGTTGTATTATTATTTTATACTAATTCTATAATCAAACTTTTTATAATTAATTAATTATATTAATTTGATATTTTGCGGTTAGGGTCATTTATTTCCATTTTCTATTTTTAGGGTTTTTAAAAAAGTTAAATTAAAAAATTTTGAAGCAATAGAACATTTACATGGCTTCAGATTTTAAAATTATGTCACAAGGGGCACTGAGCTGGCTCCGTTGGTAGAGCGTGCGACTTTTGATCTCAGGGCTGTGAGGTCCTGCCCCATGTTGCATATAAAGATTACTTACATAAATAAAACTTAAAAAAAAGTACATAACAAAATTTGTGAGAAACAGGTTTTTATTGGAGTTCTTTTTGGTCATATTAACTTGGAGATGCTTGTTAGATACTAAGTGAAAGATACAGATTTTCTATGAGAAAGAACAGAGCAATGGGGCTATAGCTGAAGGGGACACGAGGTCAAAAGAAGGTTGTTTGATTTTGATTTTTTTTTTTAATGAGGTAAGAAATGCCAGGATGTGTTTATACGCCAACAGGAATAATTGAGTCCGAAAGAGACGGGGGCTTTGTTCCAGCGCCCCTTGGGGGGACTCACATCTGTAGGAGCAGGGATTCCTCCTCCGGAGTGGCAGGCAGGAGGCAGAAAGGTCCGTCTTGAGGACTTGGTGGAGAAGGGAGTCCTCTCTGACTTTCTCCTGTTTTCCCTGTGGAGTATGAAGGAAGGTCATTAGCTGATAATGGACAGGTAGAAAGAGCATTTGGAGGTTTGAGGAGAAAGAAGGGGTGAAGGAATGATTTCATTGCCTCAGAGAGTCTGTCCCGATGTTCTTGGGAGCTCACTGTGCTGGCAATCAGTCACTGAGCCTTTGCTGAGCACCTGCTGCTGGGTACTGGGGGGCAAACACTAGTGGGGGGCCTGGTACCCCCTTTTGTGTGTCTCTGAAGATAAGGGGCCCAACTGGGACTAAGAAGAGAAGCCAACTGTATTTTTGTGCCCATTCATTCATTCATTCATTCAACAAATACTCATTGTGCATCTACTAAGTGCCAAGAACTGTGCTAGGCTCTTGGGATGTTGAAACCTGATGAAAATCCCTACGTTCATGGAGCCCACACCTTTTCAGTGGCTGTTCCCTCTGCCCGGATCACTCTTTCCTGGGACACTTGCATGAATGAGTGAACACCAGCGGGGCCTAGGGGTTGACGGAGAAGCCAGGCAGGCCCTGGAGCCCTTGACTTAGGGGCAGCTCTGGCCATTCAGTGTGCCCCTTCTTGTCCCCCCTCCTCCCTGTGTCCCCCGCAGGACTACGAGAAAGCCCTGTTCTTTCCCTGCAAGGCCGCAGAGCTCGTTAGCGACTACGGCAAGGGCTGGAGCCTCAAGTACCGGGCCATGAGCCAGTACCACATGGCCGTGGCCTACCGCCTGCTGGGCCACCTGGGCAGCGCCATGGAGTGTTGTGAGGTGGGGCAGGAGGGAAGGCGGGCAGGCGGGGGGTGGCGGTGTGGGCTCGGGGGTCCTCCTTCCCCATCAGCCCGCTTAGGGCCCTGAGATTTGCCCTTGGCCCCCTTCTCCATGAGCCCCTGAAGGATGCATCAGTTCTGCCCACCTCCCTGCCCCAAACCTCACTCCCTTCCAGTCCATTCTCAGGGGAGGGGGCTTCCCTCTGCCCTCCCCCCACACACTCCCTCTGTGGGGACTCTAAATAGGAAGAGAGCCAGTCTCTGGAGCGCCACTGGCCTGGGTCCAAATCCTAGCGCTGCTACTTACTAGCCAGGTGCCCTTGATCAAGTCACTTCCGTCCACTTCCCTGGGTGTCGTGAGGCCTCAGTGGTTCCGTGTGGGGCCTCGGCATTGCGCTAAGTGTACTGCGCTCCGAGGACGCTGGCGGTCCCTGCGCTGCCCTGTCAGAGTGGCGCACTGAGTACTGACACCCCCGTGGTGGGGGGCAGATGGGAAGGCTGAGCGGCCCGCCTCCCTTCATAGGAATCTATGAAGATTGCTCTGCAGCACGGGGACCGGCCACTACAGGCGCTCTGCCTGCTCTGCTTTGCCGACATCCACCGGAGCCGCGGTGACCTGGAGGTGAGGTCCCTGGGGTGCGGAGGGAGGGGCTGCAGGCCTGGCCCAGTCTGACTGCACCCTTCCCCTGGCTGTGCAGACAGCCTTCCCCAGGTATGACTCCGCCATGAGCATCATGACAGAGATCGGGAACCGCCTGGGGCAGGTGCAGGTGCTGCTGGGCGTGGCCAAATGCTGGATAGCCAGGAAGGCGCTGGACAAGGTGAGGTCTCTCCCCAGGGCTCCCATTTGGGGCCGGTAGGTCAGCCAACAATCTGTGGGGCTGGTCCTGGGCAAGACTCGTGCAGACGTTTTGTCTAACATCAGCCTCACCGGAATCCCATGAGGTGAGTACACTCCAAGTCATCTTCCAGACTCAGAGAGGGCCCATGACGTGCCCAGACCCACGACTAGTAAAGGGCCAGAGCTGGGTTTGAACTCAGGATGCTTTAACGGCTTTCACGATTTCACAACACCCAGTGAGACAGGAATATGCTTCCCATTCTGTATCTGAGTAAACTAAGGCAGCAGGTAACTTGACCACACAGCTGTGTGACTGGGCTCCAGCCTCCTTTTGCTACCTTCACACACACGCAGGGTACCTGCCCGGCCATGCTGTCCTCCCCAGGCCCGCCCCTCCCGGCCCCTTCCTTTCCTGTGAGCCAAGGCCTCTGTCAGACAGCTGTGCCTGCAGCCCTGGCCTGTGCTTGCCTTCCAGGCTCTGGAAGCCATCGAGAAAGCCCAGGACCTGGCCGAGGAAGTGGGGAACAAGGTCAGACCTGATTCTATCTTCTGGGTCTGGAGTCAAGAGCCCAAGGTGGGATCTCGGGTGTGTGGGGAGGGCCGCCCTGAGCCTGCACATGCCCTGAGCCCTTCTGGACCTCCGGGAGCTGCCCCCACCCATTCCCAGACCCCGGCTGTTTCTCTTCTACCCACTGAGTGCTTTGGAGGGCAGGGCAAGAATTCCGTAGCTCCCAGGACATCAGAATTCCTCAGAGTTTCCTGATGGTCATTTAAACTCCCAACGGTGGGTTCACTCACTAAGAGCGGGGCACACACACGTTCTTCTAGGTATTGGTCCCAGTCCTCACTGTCTCCCTGCAAAGGGTGCACAGCGAGCCCCATTTTACAGTTAAGGAAACTGAGGCTCAGGGAGGTGCTCCAGGTCCCACACTTTGTACCTGGTCTGTCTTAACTCCAAAGCCCTTGTTCCTCCTGGAGTATGTGGCCTCTCAAATTCAATCATTGTATCCAAACCTTTAAAAGTTGAAAATAGGCTCAATGTTTCTTCTAGAAGAATACGAGTTTCTCTGGGATCCGGTGCACACCCCAACGAAAATGTCAAATTTCTTTGTTTTTGGATAGATTATAGCCACTCAATTTTACCCAAGTATCTCAGGTCAGTCAGAAATGCTGATGAGCTGTTGTATTTAATTAACAAAAACAGGAGAGCAAATTAATTATTATGGAGTCAATGCAGCAGATCTGGTCAATAAAATCCTTCAAAAACATGGGGTTCCCAGCTCCTTCTAGGGGTGAGGACCAGAGTCTACCTGTCTCACCTCCTCATTCTGCACGAGGGCAAACCAAGGCCCAGAGAGGGCGGGGCGTTTTTCCTAGGCCCATCGGCGAGGCAAGAACGCGGCTGGGACCAGACCCGGTGTGTCCTGACTGCCCGGCGGGCCCTCGGGGACAGCGTCTGGGGCTCTCCGTCCTGACTTGGCCTTTCCCCGGCCGCAGCTCAGCCAGCTCAAGCTGCACTGCCTGAGCGAGGGCGTCTACCGCAGCAAGGGGCTGCAGCGCGAGCTGCGCGCCCACGTCGTGCGCTTCCACGAGTGCGTGGAGGAGACCGAGCTCTACTGCGGCCTGTGCGGCGAGTCCATCGGCGAGAGGAACAGCCGGCTGCAGGCCCTGCCGTGCTCCCACATCTTCCACCTGAGGTGAGGGCGGCACCCGCGGTCTCTTTGGGGTACGCGGGCCTACGCACAACAGTAACAGCGAATGTAGCCTCTCTGCGTGCTAAACGTGTCCTAAAAGCTTCCCCCATAATAACTCATTGAATCCTCCCAGCAGCCCCATGAGCAGGCCATCATTCTTCTCCCCAAAGAGAAGTGAGCGAGGCCCCTCAAAGGCCATGGGATTCAGACACCCAGGGCCAGACCCGCCCTATGGGACAGAGTGCCAGGGGCAAGCAGGGCCCTGGGGAGGAGCCTGGGGGCCCTACCCTCTCCCTTGACACCTTCCCAGCTCCTGCAGGGGGGAGGGGAGGAGAGAGAGCCCAGGCCCAGGATGGAAGCCTGGGTTCAGTGAACGGACAGAGTCCTTTGCCTCCCAAGGTGCTTGCACAACAACGGGACACGGAGCTGCCCCAACTGCCGCCGCTCATCCATGAAGCCCGGCTTTGTGTGAGTCCCACCAGCCGTCGTGGGCTTCTGCCTCACGTCCCCCTGCTCCCCGTCCACCATCATGCTGCGCCCC
>NW_024424786.1:30731810-30774294 GCF_017311325.1 Ursus maritimus | reverse complement strand
CCCCCCCCCCCCCCCCCATCGGCCCTGTTTACTCCTGGGGCAGCTGCCAGGGCCTCCTCCAACCTGTCAGGGCCCAGGGCCTGCCCACTGTTGCTCCTCCAGGCTCCGCTGCCCTCCCTGCCTCTTTGTACTTTGCTCTTTATAGAAAAATAAACTGTTTGTACCTGACTGCAGTGATTCTGACTCTTTTTTGCGTGTGCTGGGCAGCACAGACAGGACAGCTTCTTCCCCAACTGGTCTTCTTGACTCCTGTCAGGCGACTCTGACAAGTGTGAATTTGGGCTCAGCAGCTCCTGTGCTGACACTGACTCACTGAACAACCTTGGACAAGTCACTTAGCCTTTATGATCGTCGGCGCCCTTATCTAACACGGAGAAGGATAGGGGACCTGGCTGGCTCAGTGGGCAGAGCGTGCAGCTCTTGATTTTGGGGTTGTGAGTTCGAGCCCCACATTGGGCACAGAGCTTACTGAAAAGTAAATGAATAAATAAATAAAGTGGAGAATGATAATCCAAGCTGTCCACAGGGCAGGGCTGTTGAGAGGATGGAAGAAATGCTGTTACAGAATGGATTTGCCAGCCTGAGTGGGCAGCTGCAAATGCTGTTATTTAAAGAAATTTCTGCCTTCAACTGCTTTCAAGAAAACCACTAGTCAGATTCCCACCAAGTTTAGGGGTTATTTGCGAAGGCTTGACTGAAAATATATGCTATGTGGCTTACAAGAAGTTCATTTCAGGGGTGCCCTGGGTCTCTCCTCAGGCGTGAGCAGAGATCCTCCAGAGCAAGGGACACAGATACAACAAAAACGGGTCTCATATGATCCAGAGATCTGCCCTACTCCCTGAGATGACAAGAAACGATCACAGGGGGCGCCTGGGTGGCACAGCGGTTGGGCGTCTGCCTTCGGCTCAGGGCGTGATCCTGGCGTTATGGGATCGAGCCCCACATCGGGCTCTTCTGCTGTGAGCCTGCTTCTTCCTCTCCCAATCCCCTGCTTGTGTTCCCTCTCTCGCTGGCTGTCTCTATCTCTGTCAAATAAATAAATAAAATCTTAAAAAAAAAAAAAAGAAACGATCACAGGTGCGAGTTCATAACGTCTTTAATTGTAGAGGCTGCTGTCAGCTCAGCTCTTCCCACGTGGGCAGTTCTGTGGCACCTGCGCAGAAGTTAGCAGCAGCGGCGATTTCTCTTTAAAACTGCTTGATGATTCTCTCTGGTAACCTTGGGCATGCCTTTTTTTGGCTCTCTGCACACTGCTGGCGTATGTTGTCTATGGTTTGGGAAGCAGAGCCACCTTGCGAATCCCCTGATTCCTAGCTGCCCCAGATTCTGAGGTCCAGTTTTCCCTTCCAAAGCGCCCTTTCAATTACTGGCCAGTTTAGGACTACATTTCCCAAGGGCCCTCGAGGTTCCCATCGCTTCTCCCTCCCCTTCCGGTTTTACATCCAGGCTCCGCCCATGGCACGCACCGACCAATAGTGCATCCACCTGTTGCGCCCCGCTTAAACAGGATGAAGGTGGTAACGTTTCAGGAGCGGTGGGGGAGTCGGGGGGCGGGTCCTGTGTCCCGGGCTTTGTCTTTTGAATCGGAGAAGCAGATTCGTTGCGGCAGTGGCGGCCTGAACTAATTCGGTCAAGAGTCAGGAATTGGAGAGCGAGTCCGCCACTGGTCAGGAGCAGACGTTCAGAAAGATAGGATTAATCTCTGGCTGAAGTTTCCGTCCAGTCCGATTTTCGGTCTTCTCCTTCAGGATATGAATCTGCTGCCGAAACTCAAGAGTCCAGTGACTCGGCAGGAGAAGATGGCGACCGTGTGGGATGAAGCTGAGGTGCGCTCTGGGAGAGTTGGGGGTCCTGGAGCCGGGTCCAGCGGGAAGATGCCTTTGGCGGGAGGGTAGGAAGTGGCTGGGGGGGGGGTGTCAAGGTCTGGCCTGGTCCCGGGGTCGGGGCCGCTTGGGATGTGGGCAATAGTCTCGACTCCTTCATTTTGGTTTTATGGGCGGGGAAGCTGAGGCTGTGAGTGGACTCGGAGGATGCGGAATCCTTGACCTGAATTAAAACAAAATTTTTTTTTAAACAGCAGGATGGAATCGGGGAGGAGGTGCTCAAGATGTCCACAGAAGAGATTATCCAGCGCACACGGTTGCTGGACAGTGAGATCAAGGTGGGCTCACAGCCCCCGTGGCGGACAGCGAAGCCCCCACAGGACAGGCCCTGGAGATCCATCCCATTGGCTTCTTTCACGTTGTTCTCGGCCTTTGCAGGAAGACATAGGGCCCGCGGATTAGAAAAAGAGAAAAGAAAAGCCTTAAAAGGGACCCGAAGAGGGACAGGATGGTGGGAGGGCAGGTCGATTCATCAGACTGACTTTTCCAGTGAGGTCTTTAAATATTCCTCTTGAGAATCTTTCTTTTAGAAAGTCCCCATTTTTCAGATGAGGAAACAGAAGTTTTTACTGGGGTGAAGTACCCAGCCCTTAATTAGAAGCAGAAGCTAAAACGTATATTTGCTTGATTCAGAGCCCTGCTCTTTTCCCTCTGCTACAACTACTTCAGGGGGTTTCCAGACTGGCCGTTTTGACCTCTGCTGGATTTGGACACAGTCAGGTTCACCCTTCAGAGAGACTTAGAGCTGAGCGAATGGATGTGGGAAGGTCCCCGGGCGGCCTGGGCCTCACCAATTACAGGGCCCTAGGATAAGCTGAGCCAAGGCTGAACATTCGCTTCCACTCGCCCTCATCCCAGATCATGAAGAGTGAAGTATTGCGAGTTACCCACGAACTCCAAGCCATGAAGGACAAGATCAAAGAGAACAGTGAGAAAATCAAAGTGAACAAGACCCTGCCATACCTTGTCTCCAACGTTATCGAGGTGTGTGTGTATGTGGAGGGGAAGAGAAAGGGTCAGCCAGGCTTGGAGGCAGCCTGTGATGGGGCCATTGAAAAAAAGAGCGGGTGAAAGTTTTGAGGCCCAAGTTGCATGTTAGAACTACACCTCCTGGGGCCCCCTCCCTAGTGTGCATTTCCAGGGTGCTATATATACTTGCTTGTAGATACTCTGAAAAGATCTCAGAAGCCACACATGTTTCCTCTTTACTTGGGAGGTAGAGAGCTCTTGGGGGGCAGAAAAGCACACCTGAAGGGATCTTATCAATCCCCTGGCTTATCAGCCACACATTTGCTGGGCCTGGGGCTAGTCTGAGAAGGGAGGTGGATTGTCTTGGTCTGGGAAGCACTAGGCTCTGAGGAGTTCAGAGGGCTGAGCAGGGCCTCTTGACCTGAGATACTTCCCTTCCCAGCTTCTAGATGTTGATCCCAATGACCAAGAAGAGGATGGTGCCAATATTGACCTGGATTCCCAGAGGAAGGGTAAATGTGCAGTGATCAAAACCTCTACACGACAGGTGAGGCTAGCTCAAGGATAGAACTAAGGAGGGTGAGGGGTGGATCTAGGACAGGACTAGGGACCTTTATTGAGGGCAGTAACAGAGACTGAACCTGGACTTTTTCCTACAGACATACTTCTTGCCTGTGATTGGGTTGGTGGATGCTGAAAAGCTAAAGCCAGGAGACTTGGTGGTGAGTGGTGTCCCTGAGCCTAGGCAGGGCTTTTCCAGTAAGGTTTCTCCCACTGACTAGTTGAGCCTCTGCCCCAGGCCCAGGTCACTGTCGGCCCTGAATCTTGGTAGAGTGGCCCTGGGAGTCTGAGCTCGTCAGCTTGCTCTTTGGTTCTTGTCTTTCCTAGTCCTGTATTTTCCTTTCACTTCAGACACCTGCCACCCAGCCAGTTAGTTTGGTCTTGAGCTGGGACCAATCTGAAGGCTTTGTGTTCTATCCCCAGGGTGTGAACAAAGACTCCTATCTGATCCTGGAGACCCTACCCACAGAGTATGACTCTCGGGTGAAGGCCATGGAGGTGGATGAGAGGCCCACAGAACAATACAGTGACATCGGAGGCCTGGACAAGCAGATTCAGGAGGTGAGGGAGACACTGGCTGCTAGTAGCAGCCTCTTCCGCCTTTTGTGTTTTTCTGCTTCATTGACCAGAGCATTTAACAGCCAACATGCCTCTTATCATAGTATCCCAGAGAGGTAAGGAGAGTGCCATGTCACAGTTTAGGAGACAGGTCCAGAGAGATTAAATGACTTCTTGAGGGTCACAGAAGGTTAGGACCAGAGCCAGGACTGGAACTCAGGCTCCTGGTTCTTACTCTGGTACCTTTCTACCATGTCCTGCTGTTCCTGGAGCAGCTGGAGCCAGCTTTGGTGGGAGTGAGCATTCTTCGTCCTTTTGGTGCAGGGGAAGAAGAGGCAATGTCCCTTACTTGGCGTTAGGAGGGTTGTGGGTTGGGGTTAAATTAATTAAGTGTCGGGCTGTAGGAGCCCTCCAGGCTTCACTCTCCTCACCCAGGACTTCTTCCTGGCAGCTGGTGGAGGCCATTGTCCTGCCAATGAACCACAAGGAGAAGTTTGAGAACTTGGGGATCCAGCCTCCAAAAGGGGTATTGATGTATGGCCCCCCAGGTACGGGGAAGACGCTGCTGGCCCGGGCCTGTGCCGCACAGACCAAGGTGAGTGCTTTGGGAGGGAATGAGGAAGTGGGCAGAAGCTAAAGCTCTACCAGGTGGGCTCAGAGGGACCTCTCTTGGTGCCTTTGGCCTGACTCATCACCGTGCCCCCCTCGCCAGGCTACCTTCCTGAAGCTGGCTGGCCCCCAGCTGGTGCAGATGTTCATCGGGGATGGTGCCAAGCTGGTCCGGGATGCTTTTGCTCTGGCCAAGGAGAAAGCTCCATCCATTATCTTCATTGATGAGCTGGATGCCATCGGCACTAAGCGGTAAGGGGGTGCTGAGTGCCACCAAGAGATTGTTCAGAATTCCAGCTGTCCCACCCTGTTCCCTCCTTCCCCTGGAAGAGTGACAGCTCTACTGTTGTGGTTCTACTTTCTGAATTTTGTTCTAACTTGCTTCCTTGCTTCTTTTCCCCTCACCATCCATTCTCCTCATGGCTGCCAGCATGTTCCTTTCATACCTGCTTGCTTCTCTCACGTGCACCCACACTCCCTCACACAAACATCCTACTTGAAACCCTTTGTGGGCCCCCATTGCTCCTTGGGATAAATGCTGGACTTACCACGGCCTGCCTGGTCCCGTGTGTGGCTGTCCCTGCTCCCCTCCACTTACTTCATCCTGGACCTGTCCCTGTCCCCACCTCTTCCCAGCATCCATTTGGTTTATTTAATTTTTTTTAAGATTTTTATTTATTTATTAAGGCCATTTATTTGAGAAAGAGAGACCAGTTGAACACATGTGCTTGAGGTGGGGGAGGGGCAGAGGGGGAAGGAGCGGAAAAGGGAAAGAATCCCAAGCAGACTGCACCCTGAGTGCAGAGCAGAAGGCGGGTCTTGACCTCATGCCCTTGAGATTATGACCTGAGCCAAAACCCAGGGCGCTTAACCATCTGTGTCACCCAGACTCCCCAGTATTCCTTTGGTTTACAGGTCCACTCTAATCCAAGTCCATCTGACCCTGGTGGGAGAGATTTTGCACCTGTTGTTCCTTTTCTAGAATGTATTTTTCCTGTTCTTTCTTGGTTGTTTGCCTAGCCTATGTGTTCTCAGCCTGAGGGATACTTGCACAGAGATGCCTGCCTGGCCTCCAGGGTCCCGTATTTCTAAGTTGTAGCTCAGTTTGCAGTGGCACATGCATTGGGGGATAGCCCAGGCAGTGGCTGGTTTTGCTCACTGTTTTATTCTCAGCCTGGCTGGTCCCAGGAGCCTCTCCAGTCTCTGACACCCGTTCTGTCAGTCCTGGGGTGGGGGCCCCAGGTTGAGCGAGACCTTTCCTTACCCTGGACATTTGGGTTAGGCTTCTGGTGGCTGGAGGAGGGGAAGGCTCTGCCTGAGTTGTGGCCTCACCAGTGTCTCGGGCCTCTTGTGTGCCCCAGCTTTGACAGCGAGAAGGCCGGAGACCGGGAAGTCCAGAGGACAATGTTGGAGCTGCTGAATCAACTGGATGGGTTCCAGCCCAACACTCAAGTAAAGGTGAGTATTGTCATCACAGGTGAAGAAAACGGAGCTTAGAGGGCAGGGCACCTTCTTGGTCACCCAGCTAGTGCAGCTAGAATTAGAATTGAGCTTGTCTTTAACACTCTTGCTGTTTGATCTGGACCCTGGGCTGTCTCTCTACCTGTCGCGGCCTTGACTGTTGTCTGTCTGGGAGCCGCGTCTTCCTCGGTTCACGTTGCTGCTTCTCCCCTTGCTCAGGTGATTGCAGCCACCAACAGGGTGGACATCCTGGACCCTGCACTGCTCCGCTCAGGCCGTCTGGACCGGAAGATTGAATTCCCGATGCCCAATGAGGAGGCCCGGGCCAGAATCATGCAGATCCACTCGCGTAAGATGAACGTCAGGTGAGCAAGGACGTGAGCAAGGCGCTGAGACCTGAAGGGGCAGCAGCAGAGCAGTCTCTGTGGTCTTTGTACTGAGTGTCCCCAGATGTCCGCCCACCCCTTCTCCCTTCCCGTTCACACAGAACTGTTCCACATGCCGGCCTCCGTTTCTCCCCAGAAGCCTGAGATAGAATCTTGCTGGGGTCCAGGCCCTGATTCTGGGTGCTCTGTTCCTGAGAATCACCCTGCCTCTTCCTCCCCCATGGTCTGAAGGTGCACAGGCCGGAGGCCCTCAGTTTCCTTGACTCCCCCACCCCCACAGATGAACACAGCCTAGTGTGGGTCTGGGGAATCCAGCCAGGGGCCAGATGGACTTGGATTCGGATCTGTGTGATCTCCAGTAGATGGTATTACCCGTCTAAGCCTGAGCTTTCTTGTCTGGTACTTGGGGATAGTGGCGCTGACCTCATGGGGTCATGGCACTGTCAGGGGGTTCTTGGCACATGAGACCAGGGCAGTTCTGTGCTGATGCAGGGCCTGCACTACTCCAGAGAGGGGTAGATAGCTGTTCTCTTGCTCCTCCGCCCCAAGCGGAATCAGTCCCTGCAAACTCAGGTGCAGATTTCTAGAAGGCTAGAGCTCAAGAGACATAAATAACCCGGTCTCAGCTTTGACCTACCTGTCCTCTGTCCTGTATCTCGTACTGACAAGAGAATAAGGGATTTGCCGATGTCACAGGACGAGTGGACCTCGCTGCTTGATGGGGAGTATAGGGGGACATCATCTCCCGCCCCTCCCCATAACCATAAGTAACTGAGTCCTGTGGTGTCTGTCTCCCCTCCCCGCTGCCCCCCAGTCCCGATGTGAACTATGAGGAGCTGGCCCGCTGTACAGATGACTTCAATGGGGCCCAGTGCAAGGCCGTGTGTGTGGAGGCGGTGAGTGGTGGCATGGAGGAGTGGGTTACTTCATGCCTTCTTGCCCCCCTTCCCTGAACAGGATGGGGCGTTTGGCTAGTGGAGACTGCTGGGGGGAGGAGGCTCAGAAGGCCGAGGCCTCTGGGGGCTGAGGCCTCTGGGAGCCAGGCCAAGGGTGCGGGAAGGCACCCTAGAGCCTGTCTGTTCTGGGTGCAGGGCATGATCGCACTGCGCAGGGGCGCCACGGAACTCACACATGAGGACTACATGGAGGGCATCCTGGAGGTGCAGGCTAAGAAGAAGGCCAACCTGCAGTACTACGCCTAGGAGCTTGCCCACCACACCTGCTTCCTGGTCTGGTGCTGGTTAAAATTCATAATAAAAGATGGTTTCAGGTCCCTGCCACTGTCTGTTGCACCTTTCCAGGGCCCAGCTGGAAGAGTGGGGCCTGTGTGGGAGGCTCCCTCCCCAAGTGCTGCTGCCTGGAAACCCCCGAAACCACTGTGGGCCTCAAAGCAGTTGTCAGGCGGGGCCCTGCGGGAAGGATGAGCGCATGCTACAGCTGCTCCCTGGGGTCTTCTGGCCTCCCCTCACCGTACCTCTCCCAGCCCCGTCCGTGCTCCGTGCCCCACTCCTCTGCTTCAGAGGCCAGGGCCCTGCAGCTCCAGAACCAAGGCCCTGAATAGAAGCCAGCCTTTCCCCTTTCGCGTTTTGGTGCCCTCGTGCTTGTTTCCCTGTAAAGCCAGGCTCTGGGTCTTTGCTCCTTGAAATTCCTCCCCTTTCCTGGGACCTGAGCCTCCTGTTTCTCCACATGTACCCATTAGTGCTCTTGGCTCATTCCCTCCTGCTGAGAAATGAACCTTGAGCAAGAGCACTGAGAACCCTTCTAGGCCTAAACTTTGGTCACGGTGTGTTCTCCCCCGCCCCCCAGTTCCGCCGTCAGCCCCACTCCCCATCAGGCCCCATGTCCTGTCCGTTTCCTTGAGGATCTCGTTGGTCCTCTCTGTCTACTCAACCTTCCAGCTCCCCCACATCGTAGCGGGCCTCGTGTGGTTCACTGAGGGCTTGTTCTGGGCCCCAGGCCCAACGGATCTTGTGCAAAATTTGATCTAGTTATCTCAGAGCCCCCAACGGGACAGTCCCATTTCCTAGATGTGTGTGAGCAGCTGGGCCAGGATGCCTCTGAGGTGGCGTAGCTGGGTTTAAACCCCAGACAGGAAAGCACATCTGCTTTCCACTGTGCTCTTAGCTGCTTTGGTGGGCCCTGGAATGCCTTCCAGAGTAAGAACCCCTCAGAACTGTTGGCTCTTACTTGCTCCCTAGCAAAAGCTCCTCCACCCTGCTTTTCCGGCCCTCTCCCCGAGTGGACAGGCTCATGAGCTACTGACCGAGCCAGTCTATCTGGAGGGCTTGGCTCCTGGCTAGCTTTCCAACGCTGGAGTCCTGTCCCCTCCAGGCCGCCTTCTAGAGTGTGCTGGTGCTCCCAGGGGTGATCCCCTTGGCAATCCTATTGACTTCCACTTCCTGCCCAAGGCGCGCTCCCAGCACAGCCTCCCAGGGCTTCTGGTTTCTGTCCCCTGGTTGGGGACAGACGGCTGGGGACAGACTCTGGTCGCTGTTGCTTCTGCATTTTGTTCCCTCTCCTGACCAGTCAGGGCATTCACCTCTTGGCCGTGGCACTGCAGTGAACCCACAGTCCCCTCCCCTCACACCCCACCAGCTTCCTCACTCATAAGTGAGGGCCTCACTGCCTCTCTGAGCAGGCTGAGTGCCGTGATGGCGTGTGTACCTGCCGCCCAAAGGGCTCAACACTGGTCGGAGCCCCAGTGTCACCAAGGAGAGGGTGGGGGCAGGTGAGACAGCTCGATTCCTTCCTCAGCGCGGTCAGGCCTGGGCTTCCAGGCCCTGGACTGTCACAGCCAGGTGGGGCGGCTCCCTTTTTGCTAACAAGCCAGTGGGTCAGAGCCAGGCCCTGCCCGCTGAGGATGCAGCCGACGGGCTTCACACACCTGATGCGGACTGCAGGGCGGCATAGACGGGGCTGTTCTCAGCCAGTGGGCTCCTGAAAGGCTGTCCTGGTTGGTCCCTTTGGCTTGGAGAGCAGTGGGCCTCCACTATCCCTTTTCTGCTTTCTTGGGCTAACACTGTGGGGAAGCAGCACCCCCTGGTACTGAGGCTGCCTTCTCAGACATTCAAAGGAAGTGAGAATGTGTAGAGTAAGGACTGCATAATCTTTCTTTCTAATTTCATTGAAGCAAAGCTGGAAATGACTTTGGAAGGACCACCCTTCCTCCATTTACTCAGGGGACAGACTGGGGGAAAGCCCCTGGCTCTTACGTCTATAAAATGAGGACAACCACCTGGGGGGTGATGTCGGCTACGACGGCACAGTGCCAGGCTTGTGCAGGGCTGCAGAGCTAACACGCCAGGTAAAGCATGAATGGCTATGCCCTGTTCGACAAGCACTGCGAGGGTAACTGCTCAGAGAGGAGCATGAAGCAGAAGAGCTGGGGTGGGGTGGGGGGGGCTAGGGATGACGAGATGGGCGGGGTGGCCAGATGAGCTGGGAGGGGGGCCCACACAGCCACCAGCCTGGCTGGAGCAGGGGCATCCAGAAAAGCCCTGCTTGACCATGGACAGTGCTGTGCAGAAGAGAGGAGCCAGTTTGTACATAATATTTATTTGCATCTTATCTATAGAATAGTTATTTACAGATAGAAACGGAACCACAGCGAAAGTGCTGTAAACCCATTCAGACCCTCTTGATGGCCGCTTCTCAGAACGTCCACGGTGGAGCAGCAGGCTGAGCCCGGCTGTGGAGTGGGCCAGCTGAGTACCTGGGTGTCAGCCAAGGGAAATAGCTGGGGATTATGGCTTCAGCATTCTCCCAGAGCACATTCCTGAGTGCTGACAACGCGGAGCCCTCACCACCCCCAGCCCAGCCTCAGCCGCAGTGGGACAGGAAAAAGGGCCTGGGCAGGGAGGGGCGGCCACGGCCCACGCTCCCTGCCCCCAGGGTATCTCTGCCTGGACCCTGGACTGGCACGAGCATCCCTGAGCTGGACCCAGAGGCCTCTGTGGCCCAGGGCTGCTCACTGCCCTGCAGGCTGCTGCTTGGCAGCTGGACGTGGCAAAAGCTGCTGGCGCTGCCAGGGAGCATTTACTAGGGGAACAGGAGCCGGCCCAGAGCTGGCAGCCACGAGGAAAAGGTCTTGGAAAGCATCTCCCAGCTCCAGCCTGGGCTGGGTAGGACTGTCAGTGCTGAGTGGGCGAGGGGCTACACGAGCACCTGCCTCTTCTTTCTTTGGCCTTAGAACTGGCACAGGAAGGGCCAGGACAATGGACACAGCAGGAGAGAAGGCTCCCCAGCCTCAGCCCTCAGGCTGATGGGAAGGCCAGGAACCCCAAGACCCCAGAGGGAGACAGCTTTGGGCTCCCCGAAGCCCTGGGGCTGTTCTCACTCCCCCTGTGGTCTTGGGAAGAGGCCTCCACTTGGGACCGGGGCTGCTGTTCCTCACTGGCACGGCGCCAAGTGCAGGACGACGGGGTAAGGAGACAAGACCACAGCGCGGCTGGGGGAGACCCTGGCATCGGGCCCCGGGCCCAGCGCACGATCACAGTGTCGGTCTCACAAGTACCTCTGGTCACACGTGTGCACGCGCACATTCGCGCGTGCGCGCGCACACACACACACACCCCATCCTCTCATGTGGTCAGAGGTGCGCTCTCAGGCACTCTCCCTCTGCCTCACACACGGTCACAGAGTGAATCCGAGTCTCTTATTGCTGTGGGGGGGCGTCAGGGACGGTCAGTCCACGAAGAGCGAGAACAGCACCATCACCACGATGCCTGTGCAGAGCAGCAGCACTTGCTGCAGGGAGCGCCTGCGGGGACAGGGGCCAGGCCCGTGGGGGGGCTGAGCATGGCCTGGAGCCCAGAAGCCCTCCCCCCCCCCCCAGCGCCGAGGGTGATAGGGGTGAGGGCGCTCACCACGGGTCATCTTCCTCCAGGAGGTCGGGCAGCACGTTCACCAGGGCGATGTAGAGGAAGCCGCCGGAGGTGAAGGGCAGGATCCAGGCCACGGTCTCCTCTGCGGTGGGAGGAGAGGTCCCAACTGGCTGGGAGGCCAGGGCAGCCGTGTGCACCGCACCTGCTCCCGCTCCCGCAGGGTAGGCTTTGGGCAGATCCTGGCCTGGACACCGGGGCGGGGCAGCTGTGCCCTCTGGCTGGGGCCCCTCCGCTGACCACCACCGGCCGCCACCACCCACCACGCCCGTACCTACTCCCTTGGGGGACTGCGTACAGATGGCGAAGCAGGCGCCCAGCAGGCCCCCCAGTGCCGTCGAGAGCTGCAGCTTGGCTGCGCTCCATCGGTCAAAGCCGGCCCGGAGCAGGATGGCAAAGTCGCCCACCTGAGGGGAGGTCCAGATGATCACTCTGGGCCCCAGGGGGTCAGGTACAGACCTGCACACTGCGCCAGCCCTGCTGCTGGCCCCCAGCCCGCATTCCCCCTCTCCCCCGGAGGCTGGAGCACAGCGGAGAAGGTGACTGCAGCATGGTGGGCAGAGCCGCTCCAGGCCTCCAAACCCCAGCCCCCAAGGCTGCCACTGCTGGGCTTCCCACCCCAAATCCCTCTCCAAAGCCCCACGCCCACACTGCCGCCATGGAAACCCTCTGGCACGCACCTCGTGGGGGATCTCATGCAGGAGGATGGCCATGGTGGTCAGGAGCCCAATCTGCAGGGAAGGGAGTCTGTGGGGCTCTGGGCCGAGGGCCAGGCACCCACTTGTCCACTCAGTCTACAAATATTTACTCTGCTGGGTGCCCTGGCTGGACACCATTTGGCTACTAGAAATACAGCAGACAAGAAACCTGTCTTCACAGAGCTAACAGTCTGGGGGGGGGGGGTGAGGCTTGAATGAACACACAAGGAACCACAAGATCACACAGTGACAGGTGCTATGCTGCGGGGGAAGAGACGGACCGGGTGGCATGGGCAGGAGTGACAGGGGCCTCATTTAGATGAGGGCTCAGCAGAGGCCATGTCAGCTGAGGCCTGAAGGATAAGGAGCCAGGATTTCAAAGAGTGGGAGGAAGAACATTCCAGGCAGACAGAATAGTGTGACGTGGAGGCCGTGAGAGGGGAAAGAGCTAGGCCAGCTCAAGAGTAGGCAGACCACTAAATCAGAGAAGGCAGAGGGAAGAAGTGGGTGAGAAGCATCTAGAAGCAGGCAGGGCCCAAGCCTAGCAGCCTGGCAGAGGTCCGCAATCCCAACAAGGAGTGTTCGCAGTAAGAACAGACCAGTGGCTCAGACAAAAGGCGGCCACGTGCTGGAGCCCTCAGGGCTTGGATGAGGGTGTTGGTTGATGGAAGGAGTGGGGAAGTGCACAGACTGGAGACCTATTTTTGGAGGCAGAGCCAACTGGTCAACACAGGCACCATCATTCCCACCAGAAATGCCTGGGGCGCGCCTGTTCCAACCCCCACTCACCTTCTTGCTCACAAGGAAGCTGGCAGCTACAGCCAGCCCGTGAGCGAAGTTGTCTATGGTGTTGGCCAGCAGGTTGAGATAGCCACTGACCTGTGGGAGGGGAGAGGAAGCCAGCTGACCCAAGGGGCAGGGGTCAGCGGGCCTGCCAGTTTGGGGGCGGGGGGAAACAGCTGCAGGGCGAGGGGGCCCTGAGTGGGCCACTCACTTTGATGGTCTGGACCACGGCACTCACGCCGGGCTCTGCAGCCGTCTGGGCCAGAGAGTGGCCTCCACTGAGCGCGGCAGCAGCAGCAGCGGGGTCTTTGCTGGGGGCCTAGGGCCAGGAGAAGGAGGGAGAGGGAACATTAGATGTTCCCAGACTTGGCCAGGGTAGACACGGGAGGGGAGTGAGAGATGGAGAAACAGAGGAAGGAAACAGCCCTTTTGTCTAGCTAGACTTCTCTGCTATGTCCCCCAATCAGCTGTGTCCCCTAGACTCAGCCGACCACCTTCCACACTGCTGTCACGCCAAGTCTATGAGAACAAGCCACAGCGGCGGCCAACGTCGTCATTCCCTGGATCTTCCCAGTTGGCCCAGCCTCCCAGAGCCCCGAGCGAATGCCCAAGAGACCGTCTTTTCAGGGCTCAACTCAGAATCTGGGCCTCCAGGCCCCGGCACCACCATATAACAGAGGCTGACCTATCCAGGCTCCGGGGCTTGGGGCTCACCTGGCTGGTCCCCTCCTTCTCCTTGCTGTCCAGGAACATCTTCTCCAATGCCAGAAAGGTCAGGAAGCCAGCAATGACCCACAGTCCCAGTTGCTGTTGCTGCTGCAGGCTCTGCCCTTCACCACCTGCAGGGGGCAGCACTGACAGGCCAGGCCAAGCCAGGGCCACAGAAGGGGGGGCCATTTGGAATGGGACCTAGTCAGGGGCAGTGACAGGGGAAGCGGGACAGGACTGCTGGTGGGGAAGGTGGGCCCTAGAGGCTCCCACAGGGGCCAGGGTGCTGGACCAGGACAAGTTCCTTGCCAGATGCCCAGATGCCCTCTCCCAGTCATTCTGGCAGAGCAGGCAGGCCTTGGGCGTGGGCACCAGCTCCCTCTGCCCTCCTGCCCCCTGACTGTGGCCTCACTCACCAGGGCTGGCACTGCATGTGTAGGCCCACGCCTCAGGCAGCAGGTGGAGAAACACATTGCCCAAAAGTCCCCCCAAGGCAAAGCTGAGCAGCTGCTTCAGGCGGCGGGCCCCAGCTACAGAACGGAGAGGCAGAGATGCGGGCCTTGGGGGCTGACCTTTCAGAGCCCCTGGCCAGACCTCTGCCCCACCCAGCTTACTGGGCGCTGTGTTTTTCCAAACACACTGCAAGCCTCCAGAATGTTGGACTTGGCCTGCTGCCTTTCCTGGATCGCCCCCACTGCCCCAGGCCCAGCACTGGCTGGGTGCTCAGCAAGAAATACATCACACCTGCCGGACGACTGTGGAACCACTACTTCGTGGTTAAGAGACAGGACTCCGGAGCTCGACAGGTCCCAGCTCCACAACCCACCAGCTGGTGACCCTGGGCAGGTTACTTCTGGGACTCAGTTTCCCCATTTGTAAACTGGGGATGATTGTTATCTGATAGGGACCTTGTGGGAATTAAATGACAATACACATAGCAAGTGCTCTTTAAGTGGGAATTTCTCTTTTCTCAGCCATTGCTGCTCTCAGAAAAGTGACAGAGATTTGGGGACTTCTGCAGACTTATAGCATCAAGAGTTGGAAGTACCCCAAAGGAGGCTTTCTCCAAACGCTGGGTTCGATAGAGAAACAGGCCCAGAGGGCAGAGGCTGCTTAGGGGAGTCGGGTGGGATCCCAGAGGAAGCTGCTGCTTCCAGGCTGCGTGACCTCAGCCTGGTCAAAGAACTCCTCTGTGCCTTTGTTCCCCCATTTGTGAAATGGAGCTAAAAATCCCAGTCCCCCCTAGGCTGACCTCGCAGGGGCACTCTAACAGGGGCTGAGATCATGCACAGGCCATAATAGCAGGGACCCACGAGGGCTCTCTGTACAGCTGTGGCGCCAGCCCTCAGCCCGGCGTGGGGCACAGACGTGCTCATAACCGTCTGCTGAATGAACAGTTCCGGGCCTAGCAGGCGGCAGAAACCCCTGGAGCACGCATTTCGAACGGATTCCTGGAGCCAGGGTCCAGACCTACCACGTTGCACTCCTGGCTGGGGCAGCAGGCACCCGTGTTTTTAGCAGCGACCCATCTAGTCTTCTTTAGCTTTCATGACAACGTGTCATTTGTGCATGGACAGTGCACAGACGTGTCTGCGGCGCGAAAGGGGAGCCTCTGCCCCGGCCTGTGTCCCACCCGCCAGGTCCCCTCCCCAGAGGTGGCCCGCCCCCAGCCTCTCGTGTATTCCTGGGTAAGGCAGACGCACCGGCCCTCGGCCCTCGGTGGGAGGGCTCTTCTGCACTAAGGGAGAGGCAGAGAGCTCTGCTCGCCAGCACACGGCAGTGGCCAGCCCGGGGCTTGCTGCCCCTCCCCCCACACCGGGCACCCTGCTAAGTGCTCCACCGGTATGAGCTCCTCTCCTCTTCACAGTGGTACCTATGAGTTCGATACTAGTATAATCCCCATTTTTAAGGCTGGGAGCCTAAAGTTAGCAACTTGCCCGGGGCCACCAGCTGGTGAGCGGCGGAGCCAGGTGTGGAACGCAAGCGGCCTGGCACCCACGTTTCCATCCACAATCTATATTGTTTCTTGGTGAATGTTTGCTGGCTTTTATTCTTTCAGAATAAACAAATGCGCAAATGAACGAACAAATGAGCACGCGCACCCTGGTCTCACCAGGTGAGAAGTCAGGTGTGCTGTCCCTGCCCTCCACCCCAGACAGGCTGTATCCTGGGCCCTGGGCCCCCACTCTCCCGGGAAGAGCAGCATGATGTTCCCCATGCCACCGGCTGCCCTGGGCGCCAGAGGACAGTCACCTACCTTCTGAGCGCAGCATAGTCCCCATCTCCAGGGGAATCACGAGCAGTGGGAAGACCCCGCTGAGCCCCACCATGAGTGAGCCCAGGAGGGAGCAGATCCAGGTGTCCAGCCTCTCCCCGCTCAGCAGGGCCCCCCAGGATTCGCTTTCTTTGTTGTCCAGGCGACAGGCAGCTGCAGGCCCCCGGCTCCGGAGGGCCTGCTGGGAACCCCCAGCCCCTCCCAGGAGCTCTAGGGCAAGAGCAGTGAAGAAGAAGAGCCTTTGGCCCGCCATGCCACAGCCAGGGCAGGGACATCCAGGCATGCCACGCGCTGAAAAACACAAAGGCCTCTTACGTGAGCTGCCGCCCTTGGCTGCACACCTGCTTAGCAAACGTGGCATCTTAACCCTCCCCCCAGACAAGCGGCCATGGCATCCACTCTCCCGCCTGCCTTGCCCAGGGCCTCTGATGTGTCCAATGATGGGTGCACAGAGCAAAGGCACTCTACCCTTCCACACCAAGGACCACACATTTTTTCTTCCTGAGCCTGCTCCAGACAGTGTGTCAGCGTGTCTGCCTGAGGCTAAACTTTCCCTAATGATGGGGTGAGGCGCTGGCTGGGTTCCCTTCAGCCACCGGCAGGCCCAGCCCAGCCGGGTGTCTCGAGCTGCCAGGGGAGGCTCTGCCACCAGGATGTGCTCGAGTGAGGACACCCCAGGGGACTGAGGCTGCCGCTGTCTAGCCTGATGGGCAACACTGGACGGTGCAGGTGGGGCAAGAGAGCAGCGGAGCTAGGGCAGAACCATCAGAGTTTTGTCCTGGCAATGAGCCCACTGTCCCCAGGGCGCAGAGACAGACTGGAGGTAGAACCAAAGAGAAAGATCCTTCAGTCGGGAGCTGCCTCGCGGATGGGCAGTGCCCAGGCTTTGGGGAGCTGCCCCGAACTCTGTGCTCTGCACCTGCAGCTTTTTGAGTGCAGGCAAGCCCTAGAAGCCCCTCTCTGGGCCTCAGTTTCCTCGTCTGTAGGATGAGAGAAGAACGGCCTCCCTCACAGGCTGCGAAGATGAGATGAGCTTCCTAAGGCAGGTGACGGTGCCTGGCAATGGAGGAGGCACGGGAAAGCCCTCCTTATATTGCATGAGGCCTGGGGCACCGGCAGCAGGAAGGTTCCCAGCCACCGGATCACAGGACGTGGATGTGAGTCAACCGACAGAGAAGTTCAATCTGGAAACTCGGGCATGAGGTTTAAATGTGGTCCGCCCTGCCTCATCTGGCCGTGACCTTGAGCCAGCGATGTCCCTGCCTCAGTTTCCTCATTCCCTGATGGAGGTGGGAGGGTGGAAAAGATGCCCGCATCCAGGGCCTCCAGGCCTTTACGGGAGACCCTGACGAAGCCCGCCGGGGTTCCCTGGGGCCCAAAGGCAGGACTGGGCCAGTCCGGAGTTGGAGGCCACGGCAGGGGCACACGGAGGTGCGAGTCCTCAGTCTGGGGACAGGGGAACGGGGTACGGAGGGTGAGAGGGGAGAAGGAAAGGAAAAAGCAAGAGAAAGTCAGGAGTGAGAGAGCCAGAGAGTGGGAGACGGACGCGGAGGGGGGAAGCGAGGAAGCGATGGGCAGCGACGTGCGGGGCGACAAGGGAGACGAGGAGCCCAAGGAAGTTGAACTCCCCGGCTCTGGGCCAGAAGGGAGGCCAGAGGCCCAGGTCTGCCCGGGGCCGGCAGGGCCGGGCGTCGGGGGGATCGGCCGGGGCGTCCCGCCCGGGGCGCGGGCCCCCAGGGCCGGGCGGTCACTCACCGTGCGGCGGCGGCGGCGGCGCTCCGGGCGGCCCCGGCCATCCAGCAGCGGCGCCGCGCCCCGCCCCGGGTCGGCCCCGCCCGGCTCGGCCTCCCGGCCCCCAGCCCGGAGCCGCCCCCGGCGCGCGGCCACGTCACACGGGACCCGTCCGGAACCCGACGCGCCGCGCGCCGCGGGGTCGGGGGGGAGCGGCGGTCGCGGCGCGCTTCCGCCTCGCGGCCGTGGGGGACCCGGGAGGCCGGAGCACTTCCGCCCGGGCGGACGCGGGGCGGCGGGGAGGGCAGGGCGGAAGTGGGAGCCCCAGGGGCAGGGCGCTCAGCCCGGCTGGGGAGGGCGGGGGCGGCGGCCCCGCAGGGACCGCGAGCGGCTGGGTGGCTGGGCTTGCGGGTCTGGCCGCCGCTTCCTCTCTCGGGCCGCAGTCCCGCCCGCGGCCGCACGGGGGCGCGCTCGGCCGCCAGCCGGAGCAGCCCCGAGCCCGGCCGGGGTCCGCTGGGTTCCTGGCTCGGGCGCTCCAGCTCTGAGTCAAACCGGCCTGGCTCCTCCATGAACAAGGGAAAGGGGAAGTGCCTGCCGCAGGGAGGGGCCTAGCCCCGGGAACCTCAGAAGAGGGAATTTTATTCTTACTCATCGAATTATTTTTATGCTTTGGTTTTTCACTGGGAACCTCAGGCCTTTGTCTCCAGGCCTTGTAACCCTTTGGGGTCCAATGCATGGTGTCTTGACACTGCTGCTCGGAACCCCAAACCTGGGGGAGCTCCCGCTTGTGCTTCCCTCACCAGGAGGAAACTAGGTCTGACCCCAGACTAAGGCAGCAAACGATAGCATTTTTACGGGACACTACTAGGAGCAGTTCACTCCACTGGCACTGTCTCGCTGAAGCCTTTTACCCCACTGAGGTGCGCACTGTTAGCCCAGGGCCACACAGTGGCGCGGATGACAGAGCCAGGTTTGAATCTGGGTGTCCCTGAACCCAGAGCATGTGATAGCACCTGTCACTTCTAGGGGGTGAGAGTCTGGCTTGGAGATTCCATTTTGCATCTTTCTCTGAGGATCAGGCGAGACTATAATATTCAGGACGGGGCATGTGGGGACTCGGGCAGAGATTGCCTTGGGATGGGGGTCTCCAAGCCTCTGACCCTCTCGTGTCTCCCATGGTAGCTCCCTTCAACTGTTCTGTGTTGCTCTCGCCTACTGAGGGCTCCGAGGGCACACTGGGCCCTCACATACTGCACCTGGTGCCCTGTTCCACTTCACACTCCGACGTCTGCCCTTCTTAGATGCCGCTCCCCAACTCCTTCCCGGTGGGATCAGCTTTCCTCTGAAAGCCTCTTGTCTGCCTCACCACACCAGGCCCATAGGTCTGCCAGAACGCCCTCCAGTGCCTGTCCCTAAGTTCTGAAGTGGAAGCCCTGGGTTGGTTTCTTTGCAAAGGGAGTAAGCCCATCAGGGATGCTGCTCTGGGATCTCAAAGATGCCACCCCCCCAACCCTGTATGCAAATCACTCCATCGTATGCAAAGCACTTCACAATATACAAATGATTTCACAATAACACAGTCAGCATTCCTGCCTCTGGGGGGCTGAGGGCTGCTGGCCACCCACAAGAGGGAAGGCAAGACCCAGCCCGAAATGTCACTTGCTGCCTTCTCACTGTCCTTTCCTCTCACCTGGCCTGGAATTTCCACCATCAGATTCCCTAATGGAGTCAAGAAACAAACACATTGGTAAGCTCTAGAAGAGGACCTCGAGCAGGGAGGACCAGGTGAAAAGACATGGTGGGTGGCCTGATGTGTGGCTGTTAAGAACAGTGAATTAGGTCTGCCAGGGGCTTCCAGATAAAGATGAATGAGAGAGGGGCGCCTGAGTGGCACAGCGGTTAAGCGTCTACCTTCGGCTCAGGGCGTGATCGTGGCGTTATGGGATCGAGCCCCATATCAGGCTCCTCTGCTATGAGCTTGCTTTTTCCTCTCCCACTCCCCCTGCTTGTGTTCCCTCTCTCGCTGGCTGTCTCTATCTCTGTCAAATAAATAAATAAAATCTTAAATTAAAAAAAAAAAAAGATGAATGAGAGAGAAAAGAAAGGTGCGGAAATGATTTATTTAATATCTATTTTTAAAAAGATTTTATTTATTTATTTGACAGAGAGCATAAGTAGGCAGGGGGTAGACAGAGAGAGAGGGAGAAGCAGGCTCCCCACTGAGCAGAGAGCCCGATGCGGGTCTCCATCCCAGGACCCTGAGATCATGACCTGAGCTGAAGGCAGACGCCCAACCGAGCCAACCAGGTGCCCGGATCTACTATTTTAAAATAATGACAAAAGGGGGGCACCTGGGTGGCTCAGTCAGTTGGGCGTTGGACTCTTGATCTCAGCTCTGGTCTTGATCTCAAGGTCGTAAGTTCAAGCCTTGTGTTGGGCTCCACGCTGGGCATGGGGCCTACTTAAAAAAATGACAAAAAAAACCTTGTTTAAGTACATGTGATTTTAGGTATCAGTATATGTAAGTCCATATATAATTGTGAATAAATAAAAAATATACATCATACATTGGGTGATAACATGTATTCCATGGTTGGGAGAGGAAAAAATTGTAAAGGAAAAATTTAAAACACATTAAAACATGTATATGATCACATTTATGCAATTATGTAAATTTATGTATATACATTTGTGTATGTATAAAATCTCGTGTGTGTGTATGTGTGTGTGTGTGTGTGTGTGTGTGTTGTAGCCTCCAACTTTTTCATTAAGACTGTCAGATTCTGTACCAGATTCCTGGAGCAAATTATTTGACTTCCTAGGGCACCTGAGTGGCTCAGTAGGCTGAGTGTCTGACTGGGTTTCGGCTCAGGTCACAATCTCAAGATCGTGAGATTGAGCCCCTCGTTGGGCTCCATGCTCAGCTAAGAGTCTGTTTCAGATTTTTCCCCTCCCTCTCCCTTCCCCTCTACCCCTCCCCCTGCTCAAGCATGCACACGAGTGCGCACACTCTCTCTCGCTCTCAAATAAATAAATAAATCTCTTTAAAAAAATTGCTTGACTTCCTATGCCTCAGTTTCCTCATCTGTAAAATGGATTTGTGCATCAGATTGTTGTGAGGAATAAATGAATGAATACACATAGAGCATTTAGAACTGGGCCTGGCGTATGAGAAGTTCTACTTCAGGGTTAGATATTAGTATTATTTATACGTGTGAATACATGGGTATAAAGAAAATGTTACAGGGGCACCTGGGTGGCTCAGTTGGTTAAGTGTCCCAGTCCTGACTTCAGCTCAGGTCACAATCTCAGGGTCATGAGATCGCACCCTGCGTGGGGCTCTGCACCGGCTGTGGAGCCTGCTTAGGATGCTCTCTCCCTCACCCTCTTTCCCTCTGCCCCTCCCACCCGTCTAAAAAAAAAAAGAAAGAAAAAGAAAATGTTACAGCAATGAACAGATACCTTAGAGACAGCGGATGGGGACCATCCTCTTTCCTCTCCTTGCTGAACACAGATGAGCGTTTTCCAACACATTTATCAATCAGTTGGGAGGCCCCAGGGACATTCTGGTTCGAGGCACTGGGCAGAAAACCTTTAGCAGGGCACATGAGCCTAGACAGTGCGTGTATCTGAGTAGCTGGGAGGCGTCTGACTGGGGTGTGCGGGCTGCAGACCCCGTTCTCTGACTTCACTGGGTCTGACTTTAACACATTCTTCCTGGCTCTGGTAACTTTAGTGGGGACTTTTTCAGCAACCATGTCTCAGCCCTCTATTTCCAGAAGGTAGGACTGGCCCTGGACCCGGGCCTGCTGGCGAGGCGGTGCCTGCTAGACCGTCGTGGCCTAGCATTGTCAATGTTCTGACGACTTTCCCCTTCCTCTGGCCATGCAGAGCTAGGCGCTCTAGGCTGGGGGTTGATGCACATTTTCTCTGCTTCCAGAGTGTGGCCTTCTCCTTCTCAGGGCTTTTCGTGGGGTCCACAGGCTGGCAGCAACCTCTGTAGAAAGGCAGCTGAGGCTCAGGGCCCTGATCACCTTGCCCAAGGTCACAGCTGAAATGAGGCTGCTCTTAGAATGGACTTGGGCTCCACCCCTCCACACCAGACCTGCCCTGGGGAAGCCCTGACCTTAACCCTCTCTCAAGTCATTCTTCCTAGGTAGCCTTAGCTCCCTAGTGAGTTTCTGAGGTGCTTTCTCCCCCACATCCTGAGCCCCTGGCCGGAGAATGCCCCAGCAACGCCATAGCAACCGTTTCCCCGGCAGACCCTGTGCAGCCAAGCCTTACTACTTTCTGTCTGGCCTCTCTGCCTTTGTAACCCCCTTTACAACCCCCTCCACATCCCCTGGCAAGCCTGGCATGATCTTCCCCTTCTGCCATCTACTGATTGAAATCCAGCACGTTTACAAGGCTGCCCCTCCCTGAAGCTTTCGGGATCTGTCCAGGCTGAAGGCCTTCAGTGTTGTGTGCCTTTGGGGTTCCTAGCCCTGTCTCCTGCATGCACAGGCATTGCCCCCCACCCCTTGTGGGCTTCTGGAAAGAAAGACAAGCTCTTGCCTATACTGTGAATAAAAATCTGTCCAAATTAATTTAATGACTTTCTTTCTCCTTCGGGAACGCCATCTGGGCCTTTACAGGGCCCTCTTTTCCTTAATTTATGTGTTTATTGAGGTATTTGCTTACTTGTCACCCCTCCCCCATCCCATCTCCCTGTCTCCTTCCTGGGGGAACCTAAATTTTGTGATGATCAGTTTTTTTTTTTCTTTTTTAATGAGGTGTTTTCTCCTATACCTGTATGCCCGGACAATATTGTTTGATTTGGCTTATTGCTTGCTTGCTGGATTCTTAAAGATTTTATTTTATTTTATTTTTTTAAAGATTTTTTATTTATTTGACAGAGATAGAGACAGCCAGCGAGAGAGGGAACACAAGCAGGGGGAGTGGGAGAGGAAGAAGCAGGCTCATAGCAGAGGAGCCTGATGTGGGGCTCGATCCCACAACGCCGGGATCACGCCCTGAGCTGAAGGCAGACGCTTAACCTCTGTGCCACCCAGGCGCCCCTAAAGATTTTATTTTTAAGTAATCTCTACATCCAATGTGGAGTTTGAACTTACAACCCCAAGATCGAGAGTCGCATGCTCCACTCTCCCAGGCACCGCTTGGCTCTTTTTAAAACTAAGGAAAATAAAAGTTGTTATAAGGTTCTCTTTTACATTATTCGGTGAGCTTTACAATGGTTTTCATATAAGACCTGCATAATTGTTAATAAGTTTGCTTTAAAGTCTCTTTTATTTTTGCTGATATTTTGAATAGGACAACTCCCATTACATTCTGGATGATTTATTGATAGCCCACAGGAAGGCAAATTATTTTTATGTATTCCTTTGATACCTAGTAAACGAACTACATTTTTTTTTTTTTTGCCGGTTCTCATAATTTCTCAGACTTACTCTTAAGTCTTTTGTCATCTCCTAATAACAAAAGTATTAGAAGGAAGGAACCAACATTGCTATTTGTAGAGATACGGTTTGGCTTGGTTTTGAACTTCACAGGAAGGGCAAGTGTTTGTTTTCTGGGACTGGCTTTTTCACTCAACAGTATGGTACTAAGATTCATTCATGTATTATGTGAAATTGGTTCATTTGCTTGCTTAACTGCTGAACCACGTGCGGCTGTGTGGACGAACCCCACTGAAATTTATTTACCCACGCTCTTGTTGGTGGACTTTTTGGGTTACTTCGAAACTTCTGCTATGAAGAACTGAGCGGCTCTGAACGTTCTTGCGCGTCTCTCGGAGCACCTGCCAAGGTCTCTCTTGATTTCACGCCTGGGGGGGTGCGGGGGTGGGGTGTGGATCTGCTGGGCCTCCGCTTTATAAGATAAGGCCAGATTGTTTTCTCTGGCGGTTACAGAGTTGCTGACTAGCAAGGCCCTGGAGATGGCGCGTCTCCACCTCTTCTCCAACACTTGGTGCTCTCCGGCTTGTTCATTTTTGCCCCCCCAGGGGTGTCAAACGGCATCCCACCCTCGTCCGTCGCTGGGGTTCCTTCAACACCAACGAGCCTGAGCATCTCTCCGATGTTCACTGAACACGTGTGCTTCCTCTTCTGAAAAAATGCTGAAAAATGCCCGTTCATGTCTTCTACCAATTTTTCTGCCGGATTCCTTGTTTCTCGCCCGCCCTCCCCCCGTCGGACTTGCAAGAGTTCTTTATGTATTTCTGATGCTTAACCTTTGCCGGTTGCACGTGGCGGGCGTCTCCTCCCGTTTTTGTGGCTGGCTTTTCACTTTCTCCAAGGTGTCTCCACTTCTCTCCTCCCTCCCACATCTGTGCCAGGGACGCCCATGGGCGTCGGTAGTGAGCGCGTGCGTTTGGGGGGCTCGAGTCCCTCAGAGCCCCGCGCAGACCCACTCCGCCGCTCCTCCTGCTCCCGGGGCTTTCGGGGACCCGGCTCCTCTCCCCGCGCAGCTTCCCTCCCAGCCTCGGCAGGGGCGGCCCGGGGCGGCGGGCTGGAGGCAGGAGGCCGCCCCGTGCCGGTGCCCCCGCCCCCCCCCCCGAGTTATTGATCACTTCCGGCTCCTCACCTGGGGGCCGGGCCCCTCTCCGCTCGGTCGGGCAGCGGCCCGCGGCAGCTCGGCGCTCCCTGGGGGCGGGCGCCGGGGGAGGGGCCCTCGGGCCGGCGCTCCGGAGGCGGGGGCGGGAGCCTGGCCTGCGGCGGGGGGCTGGGCTGGGGGGCGGAAGCTGCCCGAGCAGATAAGCGCCGAGGTGGGTCCTGCGGTGAGACAGTGCGGGACGCCGCCTCCTCCCCCTGCCTCCGCCGCGCCGACCCCGCACCCTCTGTTCCCCACTCCCCCCACGCCGGGCTCGGCATCCTGGGTGGAGACCGGGGTGGGGGGGGGGGAAGCCGTGGAGGGAGGGGCTCCGGCCTGCGCCTGCAGTTCCCACCTCAGTTATCTCAGCTGCAAAGTCGGGGTAGGAGGCTCCACTTATTCCACGGGGCTGTGGGAGACGGAACAAGCGCAGGCTGGTGAAAGCCCTCTGAGGATTGGAGCCTTTTGCAAAGGATGGGTGCCCGGAGCCCTTCTCATTGCCCCTGCTGTACCCGCCTGATGCCAGGCTTCATCCTCCTCGCATAGATGCGAAAGTGGGGGTCTCACATAAGGTCGCAAGGGCCGGGAGCACAATGCCTGGGGACAAAGCTAGGCTTGGTAGAGCCTGATGCTCATACAATTTGAGGTCCTCTTTAAGAAAAAGACTACGAAACCGCAATACAAGCTTGCTGAGGCCTCTCCCAGGGCCTTGGAAGGTGCCTAAACAAGAGAGAAGCTCGAGTCCGGCTTCTCCGCTGTGCTGCCTTAGCGGCAGGCCCCCTACAAGAACTTACACCCCTCCAGGGGAGAGAGTCAGACACCCATCATGGTTAAAGGGGAGGATGGCCCCAAAGAATATGGCAGGGGAACCGCCTGGAGGTGTCCCTGCTGCCGCTGGTCCCAACCCCTTGCGTGTCCAGGAAGCCATCCGCAAGCCCAACCCAAGAGCAAGGGCAGTCAGGCATTTGGGGACCGCACCACAGCCGGGCAGGGCCATGCAGTCATGGTTGAACTTGTCACTCGGGGCCCCGACCCTGTGGGTTGGCAGTGGCAGAGAACAACAGTTCCTAGGAGAGAAGGAAGGGGGACCTCTCTGAAGCAGTATAAATGCGTCTGACTTGTAGTTACACAGGATTGGGGTTCAAGCCCCCGCCAGGCTGTGTGACCTTGGCACCTCAGATGCTTCATCTGTAAAATGGGAGTAATAATAATAGTACCAACCTGTCAGAGCTGTTGCGAAGCTACATGAGACCATGCATGAAGAGGGGCTGACCCTTGGCTTTTAGAAACGCACTTCCCTTCTGTGAAATCTCCAGGCCAAAAGAGGTGTTTTTCTCTCCATTTTAGGGTTAACTCCCTTACCCAGAGCTGAGATTTAAACCCATGAATTTCTGGCACCAATGCCTTGCTTCTGACTATCAGGGAACACTGCTCCCCTGGGGCTTTCTCCCCAGGGAGTGAGGTGCCTCTGCTAGGTGTGCCTGCGCAGGGCAGGGAGCCACGGAGAGCAGAGAGCTGCTCCCCTTTCTGGCTTTTATACTCTCTCTGTTCTCATGGGCACCCGAGGCTGGAATTTTTCCAACTCTGACATCCTACAACCTGGGCCAGGAGAAGCAAGAGACTCTGGAGATGGAGACAGGGCAGGGTAGCTGGGAAGAGCCCATGACACAGGGCCTGGGCAGGAGTGACACCCCAAAAGGCTCAAAGTCTTTTTCCAAACAGATGCTGCTTTGCCTCATGGTCTGTGCAGGATTTCCACCGGCTTAGCAGACAGAACTGAGTTCTCATCTCAGAGCTTCTCCTTTCTGGCCAGCTGACCTTCCTCCCCTCCCAGCCTCAGTTTTTCCATATTTGAAATGGGGGTAAGGAAGCCGCAGCTGTGAGGATCATGAGATGTTATGTGTATAAAGTGCCTTGTGGATGCCAGCCGTGGTTCAGACCAGTGTGGTTGTCTGCCGATGGAAGTGGGGTGTTGTGTGAGGGCAGGAGGTGTGGGAACAGCAGTGGGGAGTCCTGCCAAGGCAGGAGTTTGGGCCTCCAAGGTCTCTGTCACAGAGGGAGTGCCTTGGGGTAGGGCTGGGAACCCCAGCTCTCACACTCTCCCAGATCAGGACAGGTCAGAGAGAGGCCAGGGGCCCGGGGGGTGCAGAGAAGAGCAGGGAGCAGAGGTTCTCACCCCACCTCAGGCAGGTGAAAGGGAAAGGAGGGAGGAAGTGGGTGCTTCTGGGAGGAGATGGGAGTGGCGGCCACTGTGTGATGCAGGCCCCACCAGCACCCTGAGGCCCCATTCCATGACCTTCTTTGTCTTTCTTGGCAGAATTTCAAGGTAGGCATTTTCCAAGTAGGGAAACTGAGGGTGGGAGGTGAGGTCACTCGGCCAGGGTCACGCACTGCCTGCTGTCAGATCTGTCTGGCTCTGCAGCTCGGGCTCCCAGCAGTCACGGCGCTTTCTTATCTTATCTGCCTGACAAGGTTGTGAGTGAAGCAGCGTGATCTCAGAGGCTCAGAGAATCCGGACCCTGCCACGCTCTCCGGTTAGCCCTGAGCTCCCGGCTGGCAGCTGTCTAGGAGACATCATCTGGAGACCCAGGGCTGAGGCTGAGGAGAATTTGCTCCCAGGGACAGCAGAGACCCCTGGAGGAAGGGAGTGAGCGCACCATCTCGGGAGGGCTTCAAGTGGAGGCATTCTGAGTGCCCATAGTGCACTCCAGTGGCTGAGGTGCTGGAGGAGGCTCTGCTGGGTATCTGGGGGCCTGGCTCATGGTGTCCCCAAAACTAGCTAAAATGCCTCTGAAATTCCTTGTTTTATCTTAAAAATTCATACAAATTTGTATCCTTCTTTTTAATATGTGAGCTCTCTTCCTGCCTTTAAAAAAAGTATTTTGGGGGGCGCCTGGGTGGCACAGAGGTTGAGCATCTGCCTTTGGCTCAGGGCGTGATCCTGGCGTTACGGGATCGAGCCCCGCATCAGGCTCCTCCGCTGGGAGCCTGCTTCTTCCTCTCCCACTCCCCCTGCTTGTGTTCCCTCTCTCGCTGGCTGTCTCTATCTCTGTCGAATAAATAAATAAAATCTTAAAAAAAAAAAAAAAAAGTATTTTGGGGGTGGGAGGAAAAATAAATTCCCCTCTCAGTCTCCATGGTGAGTGGACACTCCAGGAAGACGTGCCAGGTGCAAACAGTGGCCCCAGGCCCTGGGACCCTGGGTCTGGTTGGAGAGAGCGCAGGAGCTGAGTTGAAGTCAAGGCCCTGCCTGCTCTCACAGTCTAGGGCTTCCCCACCTCTGCTCTGTACTCCTGCCTCTTGCCTTGGCCCTCCTGTGTGCTCTCACAGACATCTGTCCAGCCAAGCCCAACTGTCCGCTAGGAATTCCCAGAATGCCCCACCCTGCCTTCATCCCCTTGATCCCTTTGTCCTGTCCGGAGGGTCACCACCCATCTTCAGCCCTCTCTGCTGGGCAGCCTGACCATTCATTCTCCAAACCAGCACACATGCCAGGGATTTCTGTGTCCATGAGGAGCAAACTGAGGACCCAACCCTTGAGGTACCTGGACCCAGGGTGTAGAGCGGGAGGTGTTGTTGGGCGCCCAGGAGGTCTCTGGGCAGGTGGGGTCCCTAGGCCTGAGGAGCACGTACCAGATCTGGGCCCTGGCCAGGGAGGCAGGAAGGAGGAGGGAAGGCCGTGGGGAGCCGGGGGCTGCTGCCTGGCAGGTCCCTGTGCCCAGGGTAGGGAAGTTTCTTATTTCTCCTGCTCTGACTTCCCCCTTTGATTTATTATAGCCATGAAATGCTCTGCTCTCTTCTCTTTTCCTTGCTGTCCACGGGGCTGGAGGAGCACAGGGCTCCCCAGGCACGGGGCCTCGGCATTGCCGCACTCCCATCTCCTTCCAAGGGTTGAGGCCAGGTGGCCAGAAATGGGAGGTGAGTCGGGGCAGGCAGGGCGGGATGAGGAAGGGCCCAGGTCTCCTAAGGGCTAGCCTGGGCAGGACCCCAAGGGCCAGCATGGTCTCGGTTGGGAAGGGCTGGGGCTGGTCAGAGGGTGTGGCAGGTGTGGACTTGACAGCAGATGGCTCCCTGGGGTCGTGGGGGTGGCAGGATCTAGGCCAACTGCCTTAGCGGGGCTTGGGGATCAGGCCCTGTCAGGGTCTGAAGGCCAGGCACGGAGTCCTCCAGTGCCAATCAGCAGGTCAGAGAAATGGCTTCCTTATGACCCCTGACCCCATATTCTTATTTAATGATGGCCAAAGCAGGCCTAGCCTAGGCCAGCCTGGGCTTGGGCTGAGAATCCAGAGTAAGGCATGGGGCGTGAACCCTAGGAGACCCTGGGCTCCTCGAGGCCACAGCTGGACATTCACCCTGTGGCCTGGCCCAGGCAAGTGAGGGCTGGAGTCTTTCTGTCCGGTTCTTCGGGAGGCCTGGCGGCCAGAGCGTTTCTGCCCGCCACTGTGTGGTGCCTGTGGTAATGGGGCTGTTGGCGTTTTGCAATGGGCCGGGGGTGGGGAGGCTGCGCACACACGCTTCCTGTGGTGACTGGGCGCTTCCTGTTTTCTCAGGCGCCGGACTTGCTACTGCCGATGTGGAAACAGGGGCAGCTGCGGCCCCGGGGCGGCTCTGGGCACCCCGACCCTGCCCAGAGGGGCCTAAGTAGGCCTGCCATGCCAGGCCCCAGACCTGGGTGGTGGATGGCCTGAGGTGCCCCCCATGCCAGGTCCCCGTCCTTCCCATCCCCACAGCGTTCACCAAGTGGAAGGGGCCAGGCGGGGCCGTCACGCAAGGCCAAGCTGGGGCCCTGGGGTTCAGAGGTCCGGGGGTCAGAGCTCTAGGCGAGGAGTCGGGGCATGTAGTTTTGGTCTCAGCTCTGTCCTGTGCTCACTGAGTGCCTTTGGCCATCCCTGACCCACACCAGGCTTTGGCTTCCTCTTTCGTGTAGTGATTGTGGCACCCACGATCTAAAATCTCTCACCCATTTCTGCTCCCATTCTGACATCACGCTTGAATTTTATATTTCAAGAGCCTCTGCTTTGTGGACAGGCGAGCACTGAGGCTGGGACCCCCAGAGCAGGGCTTGGCATAGGGGACTTGGGGAGACTCGGGGGAAGGAAAGGGCATGCCAGGCAGGGGGCAGACTGCAACAAGGCTTGGAGGTGGGAAGGCCGGGACCGAGTTTGGGAGACAGGGTGTTGATGGGACAGCGAGTAGTAGGTGACAGGGTTGATCCGGGATGATTCAAAAGTGGGAGAAAGATTTTAGGAACCTCTTCATTCCTGCAAACCTTGGGAAGGAGATTGACAGCCCCCCCCCACCACATTCTTAGAAGAAAGTGGTCTTTTGGAGGGTGGGGGTAGGGCCAGGGCTTCCTGCCCAAGAAGGGTGGGTACCCATGTGGGGTGACGTGGGAGGCTCAGGAGGGACCCATATCTTTCCTCCTCTGTCAGCTGCCACCATTAAGGCCAGGCCTCAGGAGCTGGCATTGCCCCCTTCCCGAACGCATCGTTTTGTTTTTGAGCACTGCGATTGCGAGAAGGGGAGGGGAGATGACTCTGCTTCTTGTTGAGTGTGCTGACAGCGCCTGACCTCTGGAGGAAGCGTTGCTTTGCAGGGAGGCCAAGGCATGAGCTCCTCGGGAATGACCAGTCCACTGACTGAGTTCAGACACCGTCTTGGTCTAGGAGGTTCTGAGACACCCACCTTGCAAGTAGAACCCCTAAACCTCAAGGCCTGGACAACACAGAAAGCACAAGGACTTGTTCCGGCCAGGAAGGCCTTGGCGATCCCAAGACCCTGAAGGCCAGACTTGGGGGCCATCAGGCCAGCCTCGCCCCCACTATTCTGTCCCCTGCCTTGGTGCCCTGGGCCAACCCAAGTGCTGAGTCGGCGGCTCAGCAGCTGCTTCTGCCCACGGAGGCCCAGTTATAAATAAGCCCAGTGTGGCCAAGTCATCAAGTTCTGTCCCAGCTGCATTACCTCAGTGACCACAGGTTGGGGCTGCCCAGTGCTGGGCCCACCAAAGCTGCCCACCCAGGCGAAAAGCCAGGCCAGCCTCGATGCCTCCTGGGGTCGTCAGGTCCAGGCTTTGAGCATCTCCAGCTGCTCAGACCTGGGCCTCCCTGGACACAGGCCACAGGAGGGGCCGGGCCCATCCCGCCTGCACGGAGCCAGGCAGCTATTTACAAACCGAAACCGGGAGAAGTGAAGTGGCTGCGGCGACGTGGCTCCAGGCCCCCAGCCCCCACTCCCACTCCATCCCCATCCCCCTCTCCCCATGGCTTCCTCTTTCCTTCTCCACACAGCTCCCCAGCCTCCCGCTGCCCGGCCAGCTCTGTCTGGACAACCTGCAAATACCTCTCGGCGAGACCCCCCCCAGCCCCACAGTGGCTGGCCAGCAGGGCCCCTTCTCCTCTTCACCACCCCCCCGGGACCCCGTGGGTCTGGACTCCTCAGAGCAGGCCCTCCCACCCGGACCCAGCCCACTCGGGCCTGCCCGAGGCACATTCCCACACTTCTCAGTTCCCCTTTGCGCTTGGAAAAGCTCCAACGCCAATGGCCGCCACCACGCTGCCTGTCCTTCCTGAGGATGGCCTCTCTGGGCGCCCTTCACCTCCACAGGAGCCGAGGAGACGGGGTGCTTCAGGGGGACTCAGAGGGCATATTTCTGGACAGGAGGACCCAGCCACTACTCTCCTTGAGCTGAGTTTCCGCTCAGTCTCTGGGCTGGTGTGGGGCACAGGCCCTCATGCGGGGCAGAACGAACCGGGACCGAGGGGCCCTGGGCCTGAGGAACCGGCAGGCCGGAGGGCCCTGCAGCAGGCGACTGCTCCCAGGAGAAAGGACAGGCAACAGAATCAACACTCATTACTAGTAACAAACTCCCTCACATTGGTGCAGAGTTTGAGTTTCCATCAGTCCGTTCTTTCTGTCCCCAGAAACAAGCCTATTCCACTGCCTCCGTCATTAAGTGGAACCCAAGGCCCAGAGGGGAAGCCACATGTGCAAGGCCACATAGCTAGAAAGTGTCTGGATTGAGATTCGAGACCTACCCCTTGTCTCCCTGACTGCTTCTTGCTCCATCTGGTACCCCAGTCGCCCTGGTGGCCGGACAGATGTCTCCCAGTGCTGTGACAAGGGCAGGAGGAGGGCCGGCCTGATGCTGGAGAGAGAAGCAGGCTCTGGAGGGCACGGTTGTCAGATGGCTACCTGTGGCCAGGCTGTCAGTGCCCAGGGCTCCTGCCCGGCTCTCGGGGAAGAGCGCCTGCCCCATTTCTTCTCTCCCACCAAGTCCCAGCTGAGGCAAAAGCCCTGGTCTGAGCCCCGCTGCCAGGGGCTCCTAACTTCTCTGAGCCTCGCGGTCCCCTTCTGTGGAATTGTCATTTCACAAACAGCAAGCCCCTACTCCGTGCCAGCTCTGTGCTGGGTGCAAGTTGTCTCTAAAGCTAGAATGTGGCCCCTGACCACAGTCCTCTGGAGAAGGCAGATCAGTTACAGAATCCTGAGAGCTCCCAGAAGGAAACTGAGGCCTTGGGACATGGAAAGGGAGAGATGTTGCTTCCTAGGGTGGGGAGGGGTATCACACGGGATGGGCCCTGAAGGACAGGAAAGAGTTCCCCAGAAAAAGCATGGGGGACAGACTCTCATGCTGAGTCACACCCCTATGCTTTGGTGCCAGCAGTTCCCACGGCCTGAGTGCCCTTCCTTCCTCTGGGCCTAGTGAACTCCTACCCATACCTCACGGCCCTTGGGCACACCATAGAATGGCCAGGCCTGGCCTGGTCTGGCGGCTCCTCACGTCCCTTTTCCCACCCAGGGCCTAAGCAGAGCCTGAGGCCAGGCGTCTTTGGTCACCAACACCCTCGCCAGCCCCACCCGGGCAGGCGTCTGCTCCCGGGCTCCAGCCCCCGCCGTCCCCTGCTCCGAAAAGCACCATTTCCCTTTTCTGGGTGACCACACGCCATGCACAGGGAATTTCCATCGCAGCCTGCGGAGCCTCTGATTCACTCAGGCCCCTCATGCAGTTAACTCCTTCCAGGCCCCATGCCCTCTGCTCTGCACCTTGGGCTGCCCACATCTCCACTGGAGACCCCAGGGCAGCCTCAAACCGGCTTTGGGTCTCACAGCTCGGAAGTTGAAGTTGCCCCCTACCACTACTGCCCTCAGGGCCCTCCCGTCATATGCACGGAGACCCTTCCCAAGGACTCATGGCACACACACTGGGCAGCTTTGGGCTGAGAGCGCGGACTTTGGGTTAAGACAAGCCTGGGTCCAATCCGGAGTCTGGCCCTCTCTGCCCTGTGACCTGGAAGAGTATCCGCTCTGAGCCCCATTTCTCATCTGTGAAATGGAGATCGTCCCTGTCCTACAACCTTGCTGTAAAGATCCAATGTGCTGGGCCCACGATGGTGGCTGTATAATTATGACTTTTTTCTTTTCAAAAGGCACCCTCACCCTATCACAGGGTCCCAGCTCCAGACCTGGGCCGCTTTTCTGTCCAGCTTTCTCTTCCTGAGAGCTGGTTGCTCACACGGGGAGGGTGAGAGCCAAGTGCCAGTAGGGCTGAGGGGGGAGGGGCACGGCTATCTTGGGGCTCAGCCCCACCAGCTTCCCGGCTCCCTGCATTTCTGTTTTCCCAAGGAGGCTGTGGAGAGGAGCTGTGCTGGGATCGTGAGCCCTCAGGGACAGGGCTGAGCCTTCCTCCCTCTGGAGGGACGCCGGGCATGCACATTGCCCACGAACATCGTACTTGCTATCTCACTGAATTCTCACAACGCTGTGAGGTGCCAATTACTGCCCCCATTTTATAGATGGGGACACTGAGGCCCTGAGAAGTGACTTGCCCTCAGCCACACAGAGAATGAAAGACAGGGACAGGATTCATATCAAGGTCTCCAGAGCCATACTCCTAACCTCCACAGAGCTCAGTAAATGTGTGTGGAGGTCAGTGAGGGAAATGGGCACTACATGAACCCCTACTGTATACCAGGTAAAGACTTACACAGATTATCTCTTTCAGTCCTTTGAACAGTTCTGGGAAGTGGGTCTTGTTGATCCCTCTATAGAATTGAGTTGTTTGAACTTCCCTAAGGAGAAGGAACTTGCCCGGAGGTCACACAGCCAATCGTGGGGAAGGATTCAGGGGTACCCTAGATAGAAGAGGACAGTGGAAGGGGCTTCATGGAGGAGGGGGCCTATGCCTGGAGGGGAAGCCATCCTGTCCTCAGTGAGTGAGCAGGGCAGGGGTGGGGGGTGCTGCCCGCGGTGAGCAGAAGGAAGTCGCTGTGGGTGGCGGTGGGTTTGAGGTGCCGGAGGCTGAGTGATGTGGCCAGGAGGTGAGCTCCCAGTCTACAGCCCTGGTCAGCAGGAGACAGGGGTGAGGAGAGGTGGCCGAGATTCAGGCCTCGGAGGAGGTCGGGCTACTCTGGAAAGCTGTGCCTTTTGGCTGCTGGGGCTGGGGAGCTGGGGTGGGGGGGCTGGTGCAGAGTAAGAGGAGAGACTGGGGGGGCTGGGGAGAGATGGAGGTTAAGGAGAAGGGTGTGTCTGGGGGCACCCTGGAGGAGGAGAGCCCATGAGAGACTGAGGCCTTAGGGTGTGGAAGGGGTGGGCCTGTGAGCAAGGCCTGGGAGATTGAGAAAGAGGTTCTGGGAATGTTGAGTAGTGTCTTCTGGCTGGAGGTGGGGGTGGGGCTGGTCCGTGGGGGTGGGGCTGGTCCACGTGGGTGGGGGAGGGTGGAAAGGCGGGTGGACCCTGGGTGTTGGGGGTTCCGGCAAAGGCCTCAGAGCTTTGTACTGCAGCCTGTGGACCAGCAAGACCTAAGGAAGATTTTTAAGTAGGGAAATACCCAGGGGAGAAATTGAGGTAGGGACAGTGGCCCCAGGGTCACTGCAGTCACCTCCCACCCACTCACCATCTGTATGTCCTTGGGTGCACCCCCCAGCCACCCTTGTCCATTCAGTAGCACCTGTAATAAACATCTGCCTCATAGGACTGAGTGAGGGTGGAACGAGTTAATGCGGGTAGACAGTAGGGGCTCAACATATGCTGGCTCTTTCCACTTGCCTTTGTCACAGCCCACAAGCACTTTCAGAGCGCCTGCTCTGAGTAGGGGCTGGGGTCTCAGGCCGACCTGGGGTGAAGCCTCACCTGTACCGCAGATGGGCTGAGCCGGGATGTACGGGTCATGGGCCACTTCTGAGCCTCAGTGTTCTCATCTGTACCACGGGGATGGGACGGCACCAACTTCAGGTGCGAATGAGGGAGAATGCACCCTGCCTGCGGGGTCTCCTGGGTTTCACTCAGACTCAAAATGAAGTGTCACACAGGCTTTTCCCCTCAGGCCCTACCTGCCGGTAGCTTCTCTCCCCTCACCTCACACCAGCCCCCTGCTGCTCCTGGCTCGCACTTTGTGTGGCCTGGGGTCCCTGCCTGGAGCTCTTCTCCCAGATGTCTGCTTAGCTTGCTCCCTCACTTGCTTCCAGAGTTTGTTCAAATAGCCCCTTGTCTTCGAGGCCTGCCCAGCCCACTCTGCTCCTCACCGAGCTGGCCACTCTTTNNCAACAGCGCGCGTCCCCTTCTAACCTGCAGGGAAACACTCTCGAGTACGTGCTTATCCCTGTCTTTCCTGCTTGAGAACAAGCCCCACAAGGGCAGGAGTCTTGTTGGAGGTCCTCATGCACTAAAGAGCCAGCCCAGTGCTCTGACCAGAGCTGGGGAGCTCTGAGGGGCCCAAGCAACGCAGGCTGTGGCCCAAGGAGCCTCTCCCAGTGTCTCAACTGTGAGAGGAAGTTGCAAGACGGCCATTTCTGTACACGGGCTCGGCTCTTTTTGGTCAACTTTCCCAGCTGTGGGTCTGAGGCCTGAGTTTTCCCACAGACTCTGTCACCCCCCATAGGGACCAGTTGCTGGGAAAGCAGAGAGGGGGTGCCATTCCCTTCTCTTAGAGTTCTTTGGGGCTGAGGTTAAGGGGTCTGCGAGGTCAGGGGTCGTGTCCTCCTCTGTGGACTCAGCTTCTAGGACACAGCACCCACGTTTCCTGTTGCCTGTTTACCCTGAGATTGCAATAGTGCCCAGCCTACCCCCTCAACAGCCGCCCAGGCCAGTGAGGGCAAAGGGCTGCCTGGCTGTCCACTACCCAGGCCTCCCCAGCCTCCCTGTCACTCCACAGGGCTGCCCACTTGTCCAGTGGAGTGGGGAAACAGCAGTGTCACATGCTGCTGGTAGGAGAGTCAGTTGGTACAACTTTAATCAAGGGCAGTACGACAATATGTCTATCTCAAGATTTAAAATTCAGTACAACTAAAACTAATATAATAGTGTGAGTCAATTATAAGTCAAGAAAAAATACATCTCCTTTGACATCAAAGAAGGGAGTCAAAAATTCTTGTGCATCTACGTTATAAAATCCAAATAGATTATCTGGTCTTTCTTCTAATGAGTTAAGGTATGAGAGATATTTTTTTTTAAGATTTTATTTATTCATTTGAGAGAGAGAGAGGCAGAGAGAGCACAAGCAGGGGGAGAGGCAGATGGAGAGGGAGAAGCAGACTCCCTGCTGAGCTGGGAGCCCAACATGGGACTCGATTCCAGGACCTGAAGATCATGACCGGAGCCGAAGGCAGACGCCCAACCATCTGAGCCACAGAGATACCTCAGAGATAACATTTTCAACACTACTTATAATTTAAGGACTTTTAATTTCAATTTTAGGTAATTTCTTTTAAAAAGTTTTTTAAAAGATTTTTGTTTATTTATTTGACACAGAGAGAGTGAGCACAATCAGGGGGAGCGGCAGGCTGAGGAAGAGGGAGAAGCAGGGTCCTTGCTGAGCAGGGAGCCCAATGCTGGGTTCCATGCGGGGCTCCATGTGGGGCTCGGTCCCAGGACCCTGGGATCATGACCTGAGCTGAAGGCAGACGCTTAACCTACGGAGCCACCCAGTCTCCCTAATTTTAGGTAACTTCTGACACTATTTATTAGTGTCTCTAGGGAGGTCACAAGGGTTTTTCACTCAGCCTCTATTTAGTTGTGGTGACTTTCCAGTATCAGTCTCTTTAAAAAAAATTTTTTTAATTAAATGATTTTTTTCTTTAAAGAGTCTATCCATTTGGGGTGCCTGGGTGGCTCAGTCATTAAGCGTCTGCCTTCGGCTCAGGGCGTGATCCTGGCATTCTGGGATCGAGCCCCACATCAGGCTCCTCCACTGAAAGAGCCTGCTTCTCCCTCTCCCACTCCCCCTGCTTGTGTTCCCTCTCTTGCTGGCTGTCTCTCTCTGTCAAATAAATAAATAAAATCTTAAAAAAAAATAAAGAGTCTATCCATTTATTTGAGAGAGAGACAGAGAGGGAGAGAACGAGCAGGGCTGAAGGGGCAGAGGCAGAGGGAGAAACAGACTTCCCACTGAGCTCTGAGCCCAACACGGGCCTCGATCCCTAGGACCCCCAGATCATGACGCGAGCTGAAGTCAGACACTTAACCAACGGAGCCACCAGGCGCCCCTCCAGTACCAATCTCTTAACTGTCAAAATTAACCTTGAAAAATTAAATATAGAAAAAAGAGAATTTATAGCATTTTAATTTTCCTTCAAACATTTACTTCCAGAGGAATAGGTCTGTCCCCTACATTGGTTTCATTTAAAGCAGAAAAATATGTTTTGTTATTCGCTGTTGAAGGGTGCTTTTTTTAGAGACAAGCAAACATAAAAGCATGAGAAGAGACATCCTGAGCCAACATTACAAGTCCATCCAGCCCAGGAAACATGTAATTCAAATCTACCCTATATTCCCCTCTAGCTTCCCTAAAAAAAAAAAATAAAAAAAAAAAAAAAAAAAAAAAAAAAAAAAAAAAAATACTGCCTTTAACCCAGCATTTCAACTTTTGGTGAATTTCTCCTAGACATACACTTGCATATGTGTAAACTAGTAAATTTTATTGATTGTATTATGATTTGTAATAGCAAAAGACTGGAAACAACCTGAGTGTCCATCCCTGAGACGGTTTAAATAAATAGATTTTTAGACAATGGGATGAAATACAGCATTGAAAATGGACCACAGGCACATATATGTAGCAACCAGATGATGGGAAAAAGAAGTAAGACCCAAAAGAATATTTACACCATGATTCTTTTTATATGCAATTAAAATCTGTTATAATAAAAACCAACTCTACAGATGTTTACATAAGTGGTAAAACTATAAGGAAAATACAGGAAATAATGACTGAAAAAGTGAGGATAGTGTTATTTCTAGAGAGAGGGAGAGATCTGAAAGCGGACATTTGGGGGACGCTTCTGGAATGCTGGATATCTTTTATTTCTTTTTTTTTTTTTTTAAGATTTTATTTATTTATTCAACAGAGATAGAGACAGCCAGCGAGAGAGGGAACACAAGCAGGGGGAGTGGGAGAGGAAGCAGCAGGCTCATAACGGAGGAGCCTGATGTGGGGCTCGATCCCATAACGCCGGGATCACACCCTGAGCTGAAGGCAGACGCTTAACCGCTGTGCCACCCAGGCGCCCCATGGATATCTTTTATTTCTTGACCTGGATGGTGGTTACAGAAGTGTTAGCTTTTTTTTTTTTTTAATCAGTTCCACACCTAGCGTAGAGCCCAATGAGGGCTTGAACTCACGACCCTGAAACTAAGACCTGAGCTGAAATCAAGAGTCAGTCAGATGCTTAACCAACTGAGCCACCCAGGGGCCCCAAGGGTTAGCTTTATAATTACTCCTTAAACTCTACAGAAATGTTTCGTGCACTCTTTTATATGAATGAGGCCTCTCATGATTTATAAATATCACTGTCTAGGGGCACCTGGCTGGCTCGGTCAGTGGAGCATGGCACTCTTGATCTCGGGATCATGAGTTCAAGACCCATGTCAGGGGTAGAGCCTACTTTAAAAATAGTCCATTCAAACAGTGGAATACCATACAGTTGTTAAAAAGAACCAGACAGCTCTCTATGTCTGGGCATGGGAGAGATTTAAGGGAAAAATAGAACCAGAGGGAAGTGCAATGTGTTTGGTATGCTACCTTCTGTGTAAAATTTAAAAAATAATGTATTTGCCTTTATTTTCAAGTCTGCTCAGACTTCTCTAGAAAAATGCACAAGAAGTGGGTAATGGGGAGGGAGCCCGTGGAAGGGGAACCGGGCGGTCGTTTCCCTTTTCATGCCGTTGAGTTCTCTACCATATGCATATGTTACCTATTCAAAAAATAAAAATAAAATAATTTCAACAAATGGTTTTTTGCCTCTCAGTCCCTGGAGCTCCCAAGATTTTTTGTTTCCAATTCGTTTCTTACTGATGGACCCTCTCTGATCTCCTGTCCTCCGCTGCAGAGGGAGGAGGCTGCCCTGGCTTCTCTCTCCCTCCCCTTTGCCCTCCTCTTCCCCCACCATCCTTGCTTATTTTCTTCTATCACCTCTCTCTGCTCCCTTCCTTGACTCTTTCTCCCACTTTTTTTTTTTCTCTTTCTCTTCCTCTCCAATCCCCCACACACCGCCTCCATCCACCTTGCCCTCTCTGTGCTTGGCTTCTCAGTCCTTTTCCTTCTTTCTTCTGCTTCCTTCCCTCTCCATAAGGACCCAGAAGGTAGATCTGATGCCCCAGCTCTCCACGCACACACTTGACTCTGGGCAAATCACTGACCTCTTGGGCCTCAGTTTAACAGATGGTTGTCTTGGTTACGTGAGATCACAAGGGTAGAAGCACCCAGGACAGTGCTGGGCACTCAGGAAAGTATTGCCCGGCCCCCCTTCCCCCCACTTTCAGAGCTCTTAGCTCTGGGTGGTGGGTTATCAGATTATCAGACCCTTCCTGCTGCTCTGAATTGCTCAGAATCTGGGTGCTAGGATTCCAAAGGCTTCGAATAACAGTGGTGGGTCCCTGGGGGTGTAAGGAATCGGGAAGAGCCCCCCCCTCCGCCCCGTGCATTTTGGGAGGAAGGGAAGTGGAAGGAAGGGTAGGGAGCGCTTGATGCTGTGTGGATGGCCACGGATACTCGTACTTACTGCACAGAGCGGGAGAGTCATTCCGCCCATGTTTAGAGATGGGCAGCCCTGGATCTTATTTGGGGGCTTCCAGATCCAGGTCCCTTGGGCTTGGCCAGATTTGGGATAATAGAATCTCTTTCTTTCGCTGGGGCCCCTGGAGACTTAGGCGGCAGGAACAGGTAGCTGACGGGGTGTGCTGCCTGCACCCACGGAGCTGAGAACCACCCTCCCTGCTTACCCTCGGCGCGGGCTCCACCCAGCCTCCTTGGCCGGATCTTCAAAGCTCTTTGCTTTCATGTCTTGTCCTGTTTCTTGTCACAGGATGGGGGCTCCCTGTTCCCTTGTTTTCTTGCACCTTCTTGCCTTTGCTCAGGCTGCTTTCTCAGCCAGATGTTCCCTTTTCCTTGCGTGTTTTCCTGCTGCGGACCCGACCGAATGAATTGTCCCCCTGTGCACCTAGCACCTCTCTCTTGTTCCCTCACCTCCTCGGAGACCATACTGTCTGTTTACATGTGTGTTCTCTTTGCAGGCCCGGGAATTCCTGGGGTCCCAGGACATGCCTCATTCCTATTTGTGTCCCCTTACCAGGCCCGGCCCATGGAAGACCTTCAATAAAAAGTTAGTGATTAAATGAATGAATTAATAGATAAATAAGCATATGAACAAACTAAACCAAGACAGAACTGACTGACTGACTGACTGAATGAATGAATGAATGAATGAATGAACGAACACATCAAGCAGGACCTGGGTCTCATGAAGTAGACCTACCCCACACACATGCAGTCAGCTGGGACATGGCCTTCTTGATGGGGAAGTGGGGAGCAGGGATGGAACTGATGCCAAGTCAGCCGCCTCTCCCCTACCCTTGGGGAGGGGCATTGGTCAGGTTCCTAGGGAGTCCTGAAGACTTGTGACCTGGGCCTCTTGGAGAGTCCCAAGTGCGGATGCAAAAAATCAGTGAAGATGGAAGTGAAATAGATCTGACAGTGAACCCAGACCCTGCCAATCCCTGGTCTTTGCTGCCAGTGGAGAAGCACTTGGGGGCCTGGGATTCCACGGACGGGAAGGAGGCAGGCTAGCTGAGCGGGAAGGGGGTGTAGAACAAAGAGTTAGACTACACACGGAAGGAAACTGAGTGCTCAAGTAGTTCTTCCGCAGAGGAGTGGATTCACCAGAGATCAATGGATCAAATAATGTCTCTATTCATCCCTGTCTTCCCGACTGGATCAGGAGCTCTCCGAAGGAAGGGATCTTGTCCAATACTTATCTATTTTCCCAACACTCAGCATATGGCCTGGGGCTCAGTTAATATTGGCAAGATGCAGAGATGGATGAATGAATAGATGGGTGGATGGATAGGTGGATGGGTGGATGGAGGGATGGATGGGTGGGTGGGTAGATGGATGGGTGGGTGGATGGATGGGTGGATGGGTAGTTGGGTGGATGGATGGATGGATGGATGGATGGATGGATGGATGGATAGATGGGTGGATGGATGGGTGGATGGGTGGTTGGGTGGATGGGTGGATGGATAGATGAGCCAATGGATGAACAGATTGAGAGCTGGATATACAGCGGGTAAACAGATGAAAATATAAAGTGATGGATCAATAACAGATGGATGGGATAATATACGAGCATATCGATGGCTAGATGGACAGGTAGATAAACAGATGAGTGGATGGATGGATGGACGGACAGATAAAGGGATGAATGAGTGGACAGCTAAATAAACTGATAAATAAATGAATGTATGGTTGGCTTGTTGGGTGAATAGGTGGATGGATAAAAAATGGGTAGTAAAATGAATGGATGGACTGACAAGAAATGTTTGTAAACTAGGAAGTCTAGATTGATATTCGGGCATTGGTAAGTGGTGGGGAAACTGGGAAATCTGGGTTGGAAATAGAGCCCCTGGGGATTTGGAAGAAGCAGTGGTACTCGGCAAACTGGGAGGGGAGGGTGTAAGAGCCCAGGACCTTCCTCAGGGGAAAGGGACGCTGCTGTGAAGGAACCCAGAGGGAGGGGAAGGTGGCACTGTGCTGAGCCCCAGGCTGGATAGAACGTGTCGGGGTACCCAGGACCCAGAAGAGCCAGGCCTGGTACTCTGCTAGATCAGAGCTCTCAGCCAGCCAGGCTGACCCCAGAAAGTGAAGGTCCCGAGAGGCCGCCCCTACCAGCTCTGCCCCCAAGCAAGTGACTGTTGGCCACACGGGGATCTCAAGAGCGGTGGGCATTTGTGGGCTTAGGGGGCCACAGCAGGGCCGGGGGGCAGCAATGGCCTCCCTGTGGTAGAGCTAGCCTTCTTCCGTCCCACTCTTTCTCCCTACCCCAGCCTCCAAGACCGCCCCTCACAGCTCCAGCTTCCTCTGGGCAGGGGGCCTGGCCCCCATGGCCTCCCAGGCCAGCCCCTTGGAGCACCACCTGCCCCAGCCGGGCCTGAGACTTCCTGTATGTAGTGCAAGAGATTTATGCAAACGGGCTGGGGCGGTGATGTCACCCCAAGGGGACTATCTCCCAGTGGCAGGCCCTTCGATAAAATCAGGAACTTGCGCTGGCCCTGCAATGTCAAGGGAGGGGGCTCACCCAGGGCTCCTGTAGCTCAGGGGGCAGGCCTGAGCCCTGCGCCCGCCCTGAGTTCGTCCAGCCCCTGACGGGGCGCCCCATCCTGAGGGGCTCCGCACTGGCCCCCACCGAGGCAGGGGACCTGACCGGCTCGGAGCTCGGCTGGATGTTACAGGCGTGCAAAATGGAAGGGTTTCCCCTCGTCCCCCCTGTGAGTACCGGGACTCCTCTACTAGCCTGACCCGCGGCCCTCAGACGACCGTCCGGCTGCCCACCACCCCGCCAGCCAGCCAGCTGCCCTCCCGGGCTTGCTATCAGTGGGAAGTTGGTGTTTCCTCCCTGGAGCTCCTGGCCTGAGACCCAGCGAGAGGGCCATTGGCTTCCTCGGAGCATGCCCTGGCGGGCTGAGGGCTGGGCCCATGGTGGGGCTGTGATCGGTGGGGCCTGAAGGGTTATTTATAGATGGGGCTCGGGTGGCAGGCCGAGCTCCTGGGCAGGGTGCTGGGCTGAGGATGGTGAGCGCGGCGGCTGAGACGTGGTGGAAGAGGAGATGGGGAGACTGGTGTGGGGGGAAGCGGGGGCCCCGGACAGTAAAGGCTTGAGGGCAGGAGGCAATAGGCCAGAGGTCTCACCCATGGCCCGGGTGCTCCTGGAGATGGAGGCTGGTTTATGTCTGGGTCCCCAGTGCCTGGTCTGGGGACCGGCACGGGGGACATGGTTGTTGACCCAAGGGTCTGGGTCTGGGGCTGGCAGGTCCCCAGGGGCTGGGCGGCAGCAAGAAGTAGAGCAGAGACCAGCGGGGCAGTTGGGCCATGGGCCATGGGGCAGGGAGGGGAGGGCAGGGCTGG
>NW_024424786.1:30730727-30731800 GCF_017311325.1 Ursus maritimus | reverse complement strand
TCCCTACCCCAGCCTCCAAGACCGCCCCTCACAGCTCCAGCTTCCTCTGGGCAGGGGGCCTGGCCCCCATGGCCTCCCAGGCCAGCCCCTTGGAGCACCACCTGCCCCAGCCGGGCCTGAGACTTCCTGTATGTAGTGCAAGAGATTTATGCAAACGGGCTGGGGCGGTGATGTCACCCCAAGGGGACTATCTCCCAGTGGCAGGCCCTTCGATAAAATCAGGAACTTGCGCTGGCCCTGCAATGTCAAGGGAGGGGGCTCACCCAGGGCTCCTGTAGCTCAGGGGGCAGGCCTGAGCCCTGCGCCCGCCCTGAGTTCGTCCAGCCCCTGACGGGGCGCCCCATCCTGAGGGGCTCCGCACTGGCCCCCACCGAGGCAGGGGACCTGACCGGCTCGGAGCTCGGCTGGATGTTACAGGCGTGCAAAATGGAAGGGTTTCCCCTCGTCCCCCCTGTGAGTACCGGGACTCCTCTACTAGCCTGACCCGCGGCCCTCAGACGACCGTCCGGCTGCCCACCACCCCGCCAGCCAGCCAGCTGCCCTCCCGGGCTTGCTATCAGTGGGAAGTTGGTGTTTCCTCCCTGGAGCTCCTGGCCTGAGACCCAGCGAGAGGGCCATTGGCTTCCTCGGAGCATGCCCTGGCGGGCTGAGGGCTGGGCCCATGGTGGGGCTGTGATCGGTGGGGCCTGAAGGGTTATTTATAGATGGGGCTCGGGTGGCAGGCCGAGCTCCTGGGCAGGGTGCTGGGCTGAGGATGGTGAGCGCGGCGGCTGAGACGTGGTGGAAGAGGAGATGGGGAGACTGGTGTGGGGGGAAGCGGGGGCCCCGGACAGTAAAGGCTTGAGGGCAGGAGGCAATAGGCCAGAGGTCTCACCCATGGCCCGGGTGCTCCTGGAGATGGAGGCTGGTTTATGTCTGGGTCCCCAGTGCCTGGTCTGGGGACCGGCACGGGGGACATGGTTGTTGACCCAAGGGTCTGGGTCTGGGGCTGGCAGGTCCCCAGGGGCTGGGCGGCAGCAAGAAGTAGAGCAGAGACCAGCGGGGCAGTTGGGCCATGGGCCATGGGGCAGGGA
>NW_024424786.1:30717865-30730717 GCF_017311325.1 Ursus maritimus | reverse complement strand
GGGAGGAGGGCAGGGCTGAGCTGGGCCCAGTTTGGCTGAGCTCAAGGGCGCTGGTAGGAGCCCGTAGAGAGGAGGCTGGAGTGAGGGCAGGGGCTGAGGGTGGGACGAGGACCAGGGCTGGAGGTGAAGCAGCAGGAGTCCCAGGGAGCCCTGGCGGGGAAGGGCAGCAGGCCGGGGGCAGAGCCCCACTGCCCCTGCTCGTGACAGTTGCAGCCTCAGGCAGGTGCAGACCTGGGCCCTCAGAGAGGACCCTCCCTCTCTCTTTCCCACCCCCATCCCCACTTGGCTGGGGTGGGAGCCCTGGGGAGCCGGGAAGGGTTTGGCAGGGCCTGCCCACCTGACTCAGCTTTCCCGGCCTGGAGGCAGCTCCCTTCCCCCGCCCCACCCCAGCCAGGCCTCAGAGCCCCGAGAGGCTCCCCAGGCCTGACATCCTGCTGCGGGGCTGCACGCTGGAGACACAGGGCTGGGATCCCGGCCTTCTCAATGGCTGGACGGCCTTCTCACTGGCTGGACGCAGACAGCTTCCTCCAGCGCTCCAGACGGAGCCTTGTCCCGCCCTCCCGGTCCACCACGAAGAAGGTGGGGCAGGGGGCAGGCAGGGAGGGGATGGAGGTGGTCCCAGGAAGAGCCAAGTCTGCCTTAAGAAAACCACAGGCCCACAAGCTTGAACACATTGTCTCTGACGCTTGACCTTTCATTCCCTGGACTCCAGACGCAGCTAGGCAGGAGACACATCTTCTTGGGCTGCTACACCCAACCCCTTAGGGCTACTCCTGGGAAGGTGGGCTCCCAAGGCACCCTGGCACCCCCACCCAAGCCTGAGGGCCGGAGTAGCTGTTGTGCAATCACTGGGCACACACTGCGGGGGTGGGGAGAGGCCTGATGACTGTTGTGAAGACTGGGTGTGCTGTCCTGTGCCTGCACCAGGACAGGAGGAGGGGAGGGGTGGAGGGGGAGGAGGGGGAGAGGAGGACAGGAAAGAGTGAGGGGGTGGAGGGAGAAGGAGGGGGAGAGGAGGACAGGGAGGGAGGTGGGGTTGGAGGGGAGGACGGGGAAGAGTAGAGAAGAGGACGGGAAGAGTGAGGGTCTAGAGGGGGCAGAGGGGGAGAGGAGGACAGGAGAGAGTGGAGTGAGGGGGTGAAGGGGGAGGAAGGGGAGAGGAGGACAGGGAGGAGTGAGGGGGTGGAGGGGAGGGGTAGAGAGGAGGACAGGGAGGAGTGAGGGGTTGAAAGGGGAGGAGGGGGAGGAGTAGAGAGGAGGAGAGGGAGGAGTGAGGGGCTGAAGGGGGAGGAAGAAGAGTGGAGGACAGGGAGGAGTAAGGGGTGGAGTGGGAGGAGGGGGAGAGGAGGACAGGGTGGGTGGGAGAATGAGAGGTGAGGGCAAGAGGGAAGGGAGGAAGAGAAGGGAGTGTCCCAGTGGGTGTGTCAGAAGGAGGATGGAGGAGGGAGAGTGAGAGGACCAAGGCTCTGGCTGGCCCATGGCCCCCAAGCCTGCCTGGTGACACAGTAGAGCCCATGAGTGTGAGCGGCCATTGGTCATCATGGGCCCCAAGCGTGCCTTGGGCCTGGAGAAAGGCTGTGGTGACAGTGGCAGGAGGACACGTTTGTGTGCCATGAGGATGGGTGTGCAAGCAGAACGTGAGTGGCCATGAGCCTGAAACACAGGTGCCTGAGGCAAGTGTGAGGAGACGTGTGTTCATTCAAGTGGCCGAGGGTGCCTACAGTGTGAGTGTACAACGGTGTGTGTGCATGTGACCACACGTGTGTGACTGTGAGTGACCTGTACAGTGAGTGTGGGCAGGCATGTGGGTGTGAGTTCATGTGTGGGTGTCATGGGGAATGTCTGGACATTTGGAGGTGTAGGTGTATCCGTGTGAACTTGAGAGAGTTCGGGGAACTGGGGGTGCAGGTGTGAGAGGGAGTGACGCTTGAGGAGCCGCCGTGTAGGGGAGGGGGTGGAGGGAGGCCATGCTCTCCTCTCAGCCTGGGTTCTCTTTTGACCCCTGACCTTTGGAGTCCCTGTGAGCCCCTTTCTGCAGGAGCCAAGTCTCTTGCTCTCCTGGGTCCCCCTGTCCTCACTGTGGCCTCTCCCAGTTCCAGGCAGAGAGAGGGCTGTAGGCCTGACGCCGTCCCTCAGTGTGGGGGGGTGGTGTGGCCCCAACATTCCAGAGGCTGCCAACCTGGCTGGGGTTTTCCCGCCACCATCGAGTCCTGACAGCCTCCTCTCTCAGCAGCCATCAGAAGACCTGGTTCCCTATGACACGGACCTGTACCAGCGCCAAACGCACGAATATTACCCCTATCTCAGCAGCGATGGAGAGAGCCACAGCGGTGAGTCCTGGGCCCTCCCGCCCCCCACGCCCCAGCCTGCGGTCACTGAGCATCGTGGTGGGCCAAGGCCCGAGGTCAGCTTCATCCCCATTTATCTTCTGGTCCAATCTGTGTGTCTTTTCACAAACAAGGAAGCCGAGGCTCAGGGCGCGAAGTGACTTGTACAAGGTCACTCAGCTGGTCAGGGGACCCCAGTCTGTCTGCTCCAGTCCGGTGGGCCTCTCCTGCTTTCCTCTCCTGCTCCCCCAGACCCCCTTCTTCCTCTCTGGCGTTGTCACCCCCTTCACCCAACATGAATTCCACATTGGTGCAGCTCCTGCTCCCTGCTGTGCTCTCAACCTCTCTTGCGAATTTCTCTGCTGTGGGGGCCTGCCCTGCACATTGTAGGATGTCCTGCGGCATCCCTGGCTTCCACCCATTAGATGCCGGAAATACCTCCAGTCACGACAAACAAAAATGTCTCGACATGTTGCCAAATGTCCCCTGGGGGACAGAATCCCCCCTATTTGAGAACTGCTCATTAAGGGGAAGGCTCTGAGGGCCCCTCATTCCGCAGGGGCTCAAACTCGGTTTGCTGGTGTGGGAGTGAGGTTGGAGCATGAGCCAGGGGTCCTTCCGTCTGAGTCTCACTGCCCATCCCAAGGCCCAGCCTCCACCCCAGAGCACATTCAGGGCCGGCGGGGACACACACTAGGGGCCTGGGACCTGGGCAGTGCACTGGGATAGGCCACGCAAAGGGTATCTTGGTATATGGGTGGGACACCCCTGAGGCACACTGAGAAGGCCTAGCGAATAGGTCTTCCTTGCGGGATTCTCCGGGAGTTCTGAAGTCTGGGCAGAGGACATGGGGGGTGTCTGCAGCCCCGGAGGGAGAGGCAGGCTGGGTGCCACTGCGGGAGAAGGCTTCACACCTGGGGGCCAGCCCCACCTGTAGCTCCATTCCTCAGGCGCATGCCTGGCCATGCCCCCCCCCCCCCCCCATGGCACCTGCAGCGGGGCCCTCTGAGGACGCTCACATCTGGATGCCTGATCCTGGGAACTGTTGCACTGGGAACACAGCGCTGGCAACGATTATAAAGACCATACCTGGGAGCCACCGCTAGGGAGTAGGTGGGGGAGGAGCCTCGAGCGCGCGTGTGGGGACACAGAGACTTCTTTCAGAATCCCGGGGCTAGGAAGGTTTTAAAGCTCTTCTTTTTCATCCTTTCAAGCTAATTTATGGTTCTGCAAGCAATGCATCCTTCCTGGGGAAAAGCCGGACAATTTAGAGAGAGTCTCCCGCATCCATCTCTCTCCCCAGCGCCCCCAGCCAGGATCAAGGGCGGGTCTCCCTGACCTAGAGAGCAGCCCTTGGTGACCCTTGCACCTAGCAGTTCAGAACCGGAGAAGGTCCCTCCGCACTTGAAGACTGGCTCCCCCTGGTGGCTCCGGGCAGCAGGACAGCCAGGTCCCCGCAAATTCAGCATTGCCTGGGACTGCCCGTTTCCCTTCTGGCCTAACCTCCTCTCAGTTTCACTGGTGTTGGGGGCATTTCCTTTGGGCCTGTTACAGCCTCAGTTTCCCCTCCTGTAATAGGAGGGCGTGTGCATACATCTAGAAACCGGCTAGACCGGGGGCTGGGGATGATGGAGTGAGCACTTTGGAGAAAGCCTGTGCTTTCCTGGCCCAGTGCCCAGGCAGGTCCCTTGTATCTGGGCTGGGGCTCTAGGAATGACTCCTGATTAGACGCACCTGTTTTGGTCATTCCTCAATTGCTTCAGAGACTCCTCTGGCATCCCCAGGTGGCCCGACTCCCACTCCCTGCACCCCTGCTCCCATCATTGCTAATCTGACCATCTGTGCTGACCTGTGCATCTGTTCTGTCCTTTCTTTATTTCTTTCTTTTTTTAAGATTTTATTTATTTATTTGAGAGAGAGAGCGCACGCGCGCAAGAGAGAGCATGTGCAGGGGGGAGGGGTAGAGGGAGAGGGAGAAACAGACTCCCCGCTGAGCAGGGAGCCGATGTGGGCAGGACACTGGGATCCTGACCTGAGCCAAAGGCAGACGCTTAACGGACTGAGCCATTCGGGCACCCTGTTCTGTCCTTTCCTAATACCTCTTGGAAGGTACTGTCTGAAGACTCAAGGGTAGAGACACCCCACGTTGCCCCACCACTTCCTGCATGTCCTCTGTGTCTACATTTTCAGGTGGCTGAAACTTACTAAAAAGGCGCTGGGGCTGGACCTGGGGCTGGTTCTGGCTCTGTCACTCACCAGTGTGTGACCTTTGAGCCAGCAAATGACAGCCTCTCCGAGCCCCTGGCCCCTCATATATGGAAGTGAGAGCATGGAAACACTTACCTCGTCACGTTGTGGCGATCTGCTGAGGTCAGGCGTGAGATGTGCGAGGTCCTGAGTCCAGGGCCCAGGGAGATTTCAGGGCCCAGTACGTTCGCGTAATGGCATCCCCCAGGGAGGAGAGAGGAAGCGGCTAGGAGAGTGGGAGAAGCCCAGAGGGCTCTGTACCAGATCCACTGCGTCAGTTCAACTGACTGAGGTGACAGGCAACCAACCAGCCTCCCACCCTTGCAGCCGCCCACTCATCCTTCCAACATGTATCTTCTTTCCACATGCCCACTCATCCCCCACTTGGCCACCCACCACATAGCTTCTGATTACATGCCGGGTGCCGGGCACTGTTCTAGACACTGGAGGGGCCATGATGAGTCAGACAAGGCCACGGCTCTCCGAGAGCTTCCATTCCGGTGAGGGAGGGGCCGGTAAACGGTCACATGAGCAGACACACAATAATAAGTCCTGTAAAAGGGAACGTCATGTAATGCAGATTGCTGATGTTGGGGCTGCCTTCCCTTGGGTGGTCAGGGAAGGCTCTGAGGAGGCTTGAGGTGGTAAGGACCGTGCACGCAAAGGAGAAAGATGGTCTAGGTGGAGAGAAGAGCAAGTGTCTGTTCTATTCCCGCAAAATGAATTGCGGCATCACGCTGTTCTGCAAGTGGCTTCTTTTTACTCAAGCCTACCATAGACATTTCTCCGTGACATACGCGGCACAGCAGAGGCGGAGAAAAGCTATTTTTCCAGTCTTCCGAGTCCAATGTTAAGTCAACGTACACGTGATGATTTGAAATGGAGACTTAGAACGTTGTCCATTTATTCATTCGTGGGCATTTCCCGAGCACCTTCTTTGTGCTAGGTGGAGAGGAATCTAGCTTGAATCTTCAATTTGAGATATTATCTAATGTTCTGTCTCGTTCTATTGAAGATGAGACTCTGCCTGTAGCCATTCAGAACACATACACACTCACACACACTCACACTTCACACATTCCAAAACGAGTATACAACAACTTTTTTCCAGTTTCATGGACGTAACTGACGTACGACACTGTGTAGGTTTAAGGCGCACGGCGTAATGACCTGACGTACGTAGAGAGTGTGAAATGGTCACCACAGTAAATTCAGTTAATATCCTTTACCTCCTAGAGATACAAAACAAGATTTTCTCCTTGTAGAGAGAACTTTGAGGGTCAATCTGTTGACAGCTTTCAGATACACCATACGGCATTGTTAATTGCAGTCACCGCATTGTACATCGTGTCCCCAGTACTTATAACCGCAGTTTGTCCCTTTTGACCACGTTCCTCCAATTCCCCTGACCCCGACCCCAGCCTCTGGCAACCACAGATCTGATCTCCTCATCTCTAAGCTTGGGATATTTTTGTTTTTTAGATTCCACATATAAGTAAGATCATACAATATTTGTCTTTCTCTTAAGTAACTTATAAAATCAATATCTGCATTTTCCATTATTATGACCATGTGAAGATTTCTCAGCTGAGCCAAGTGGTATACTTTGATTACCTGTACTTTCTCGTCCCCGAGAAAGAGGACGCGGGGCCGGGTAGCAAGGAGATAGAGCCCTCGTTCTGGAGCCAGGCTGCTGAGGTTCACACCCCATCATCCCGTTACTCTCTGCGGTGACCATGGGCAAGATATTTCACTGCTCTGTCTCAGCTTCATAATGGCACCCCCTTCTCAGGATTGCTCTAAAGATTGAGTGAGTCACTGTACATAAAATCCTTAGAATGGTGCCTGGCACACGATGAGTGCTACGCAATGTGGATGGGAGTGTCCTAAGAGAGGGTGTGTGGGAGGTAGTGTTTTGTTGTTTGCTTGTTCTCATGTCTTCATGGTTAACAGTAGTTTGGCCGTGTACAGAAATCTAGGTTGAAAACCACATTTTCCCTTAGACATTTGAAAGCATTTCTCTATCTTCTGCTTACTAGAGTTTTTTCTTTGAAGTCGGATGACTTTTTATGTCCTCTTTTTTGAATGTAACCTTATTTTGTGTGTGTGTGTGTGTGTGTTTCTGCTTGTTTAGTTTCGTTTTGTCTCTGGAAGTTTTTAGTACCTTCTCTGAAAACTCAGTGGTTCCACTGAATAAGCTTTTTAAAAAAATCACTCTGGCGGCTGTGGGAAAATTGATAGAGTGGGGCCAAGGTAAGAACAGGGCGTAGGCACTGGGAGGGGGCTCCTGGAATAATCCAGGCAAGAGATGACAGTGGCTTGGCCAAGGGTGGTAGTAGTAGAAACAGAAAGGAGTGGACAGACCAGGGTAGATTTTGAAAGTAGGGCTCATAAAATTTACTATTTATTCTTCTTATTTTTTTAAAAAAAAGATTTTATTTATTGGACAAAGAGAGAGAGCACAAGCAGGGGTGCATCAGGCAGAGGGAGAGGGAGAAGCAGGCTCCCCCGCTGAGCAAGGAGCCCATTGTAGGACTTGATCCCAGGACCCTGGGATCATGACCCGAGCCAAAGGCAGTCGCTTAACCAACTGAGCCAGCCAGGTGCCCCAATTCTTATTATTTTAAACTGTGGTAAAATACTCATAATATAAAATGGTGGTTCTATTTTTAATTTTTGAAGACCTCCATATTGTTTTCCACAGTGGCTGCCCCATTTACATTCCCACCCACAGTGCAGAAGGGTTCCAATTTCTCCACATCCTCACCAACACTGGTTAGTTTCTGTTTTTTGATAGTAGCCATCGCAATGGGATGGGATAGGATTTGCTCTTTGTGAGGGGATTGGTGAAGGAACTAGAATTCCAAAGCATGACTCCTCACCATCCTTCCATCTTTCATCCTTTCATACCACTGACCCTCTGCCCATCCCCCAGTGTATTCACACGCCCATCTAATGATCCACTCATTCACCTTTCCAATGGTCCTTCTCTTCACCTGCCAAACCCTCTAGCCCTCTCGCACGTACCTATCCAACTAATAAATATATACAAAGCATCTCTCGTACACCAGGCACATTGCTAGGTACTGTGGAATCAATAAAACACAAGTCCTACCAGATTTATTATTTTAACAGGGGAAATAACTAAAACTTTACTAATTAGGATACAAGGTAGAGACTAACAAGTGTGATGAAGCCTGGAGCTCCACACTCTCTGGACCTCTGTTTCCCTGATCTGAGCGATGGGCTAGGCTTCAGGAGCTCATGTCCTGTGGTCTCTGATTTCCTAAAGTTTTTTCTCAGCCCTTGTCTTCTTAATTCCTCATCTTCCTTCTCTGTCTTGATCTTACTTCTTCTCCCCTGGAGGGAGCCCTGGGCTGAAGGCTGGGATTTCTGCTCCAAGAAGATAAGGTCAGCTGAATGACACTTTAGGGCTTAAGTTTTATGTATGCGTGGGGTTGTTTGGAATATGATTTTGTTTTTGTCCTGGTGACCTACAAGTATTAGGGACACCAGAAATACTGAGTAAGAATAGGGACGGGTGGGTAGGACTTTGGTCCCAGATTGGGAGCTGGTTTAGAAGGCGGTAATGAGAGATCAGGATGAATGGGTTATTGCTGACTGGCTGGCTGATGGATGCGTGATGGCTGGGTGGATGGTGGCCGAGCGATGGATGGATGGAGGGCAGATGCCGAATACTGGGTGACAGACAGATGGACACAAGCAGGCAGCAAAGTCAGTGGCACCATGGGTCCTCATTAAAGCGTTCGTTAACGGGCTTGTCTCTCAGAAGTCGTACGGTGTAATGGTGGGAGTTCAGTCCCTGGAGGTAGATACAGGTGATTTTACCAATGCCTGCCTGTGGACAAGGGACTTAAGATCTTCGAGTCATAGTTTCCTCCTGTGCAAAAGAGCTTGTCATAGCTAAGGTGAGATGGAATGAGAAATGTGGTGTGAGTACTCAGCATAGTGTCCGGGACATAAAAATACACGTTAAAAGCTAACTTCTATTGATCGTTTGACCGAATGTTGATGGAGGCCCCCTGTGTGTTGGGTGGCCTAACAGGCTATGCAAAGGAGGGTCCAGAGCTCACTGCGGATATGCACGTGCCATCATATTCTTTTGAGGCGCAGCGTCGTGCTAAGGAGGCATATTGCGGGATGACCCAGGGAACCCAGTGATGGGTGAAGCAATGTATTCACCAACAGTCTTCTAGAAATGAGGTCCAAAGAGCCCAGGAGTGCTGACTTTGGCACTCTGAAGGATTCCTTGTATTGCGTCCCTTCAGAGGGCCCCATATTTGGAACGTTTCTGCCTACCAGACAGCGTTTATTACATAATTGCCTGAGCACCCAAATCAAGGGTGAAGGCGAGGTTTCCGTTGGGCCTTTTGAAACCTTCGAGTCCCCTTTGCAGCTTTCAGGGGACCCTGGGGCAGAGTTTCAGAGTTTCAGTGAGCAAAGGAACCTCCTTAGGGCCTGTTAAACTCCAATTCTTAGCTCCCCTCTCAGTGATTCCCAGGGTCTCCAAGGGGGGCCCCCAGAGCGACTCTGCAGAAGATGTCCTGAGACCCCCACAGGAAATGCTGGCCTCAGGCTGGGACCGCTAGAGTGAGCTCAGGGGTCTCATGTGGAGCTAGAACAGAGCAGGTGGGGGTAGGGCAGGAGGGAAAGAGAACAGTGGGGGTGCTGCACACATGCAGGGTCCTCCAAACCCTGGAAGTGGAGTGGGTTTGAGGGTAGGGGGTTGGTAGGCAGGATAAGGCATTCTGTCAGGATCTGGACAGCGCAACCTGGGTGGGCAAGGCGAAAATGGGAGGGGCCAGGAGTGGGGTCGGAGGGCGGATCTACCCCTAAAGAGGACCCCGGATTGGCTCACCAAATCCCAGAGCCCCCCAAAATGGCCTGTCTCTAAAGCACAGAGCCAACTCTCCCAGGCAGGTGGAAGGCTCTGGGTCCCGTTAACTCGCTGCAAGATGAAAGTACAAACGAAGTGTTGGTTTGTTTTCCCTTCAGATTTAGATAATTTCGTGGAGGAGAGCCGGAGAGAGTTCTCAGGAGGCTAGGATTTATTCATTCATTCATTTGTTCGCTCGTTCAGGAAGTTCGTTCAGTGGCTACTGTGTTTGGCACTGGGAGTAAGGGGAGAACAAAACCCATCACTGTCCTCATGGGGCAATGCTGAGGCCCCAACTCTAGCCTCTGGGAGAAAGTGACAGCCAGGCCCCCAAAACGATTTCTCTGGGCCACTGACCGAGGTGGCAGGGAGCGGGAGGAAGAGGAGATAAACATGCATGAAGGTATCTGCCATTTGCTCAAGTGCTGATCTGGGTTCTTTAGAATGACACATTAGTACTAATAATGGGTAATGTTCATTGAATGGAATTTTGCGCCAGGTTCTATTCTAAGCACTTTGCAGGCATTAACTCGTTCAACCCGCACAAGACTGAGATGGTGTCATTATTAACCCCATCTTACAGATGAGGAAACTGAGGCTTACAGACATGCAATGACCTGCCCAATGGCACATAGCGGTAAATGGCAGAGGTGGGATTTGAACCCAGCTCTGCCTGACTCTCAAATCATGTATTTTCTCTCCTCTGTGCCGTGAAGCCTTGTAGAGGTGGGAGTGTGGGCTGGCTGGATTGTGGGTTCAGGTATTTCATGTGTGGACAGGACCTCTGTTAACTACCTGGTCAGGTCTCTGACTTTTAGATTGGGGAACTGGAGGCTCGGAGAGACAAAATGTCTTGTCCAGGGTCACACAGCAAAGCCACCACAGAGCAGTATTAGAAAGCAAGTCTTCTGAGAACTAGTCCAAAGCCAAAAAAACACATGTCATTGTTTTGGGGATGTGTGAGTAAATGAGTATATGCTTGTGTGAAAGAAAAAAAGAAAGACAGACAGACACACACCCACACACACACCCACGGGGCTGGTGATGGTCCCCATGTAGCATCCCAGAGATGCTGGCTTGGCCTACCATCTTGGACGCTCCCTTTTGGGTCACATGAGAAAATCCCTCTTGTCACTCTATCACCACATCTTCTTTTGGACCCCAGATTGTCCCCAGGAACTCCACAGACACGTGGCACGTTTTTTGTTTTGTCTTTTTCCTGGAAAAGATGTCCAGAGAAACCATGTCCTAGTTCCAAGACAGGGCTCCCGATGGCATGCGGCTGTTCCCCAAACTCGAATCCATCACCGCAGACTCTGAAAGCACCTAGGAGGGGGTTTCCAGCAAAACCCGTGTCCTGGCAGCCTGGCTGGGAGACAGAGACAGCCGCCCAGGGGCATGGCTTTGAAGGGGCAGCGCCCCGGGCCGGGACAGGCTCTGGTGTGTGAGGAATGTCAGCCGTGTGACTTCGCAATCACACCTTGGCCATGTGACAAGACCGTGTGCGTGTGACTGTGGCCTCAGGAACCAGTCTGTGGTTTCCAGGGGAGTGGAGGGCGGATCGGCATTCCCTGAGGGCCTCCTCTGGGGCTGGGAGTTTTTACCCATGTGAACCATTTGTATCCTCCCAGTAACTCTTATCCCCATCTTGTTAGTGAGTCCGCTGAGGCCGAAGAGGTCCATGCATGTGCCTGCGGTCACACAGAGAGCACTGGCAGAGCCAGGATTCAGACCTACGGGTCTCGGCCCTGCCACGGCCGGGGGCGCTAACTGCAGGCATGTTCTGCAGCCTGGCCGAGCCTCGGTGTTCTCATCTGGCAGATGGGGGTGGGAGCTAACGAGGTGGGCGTTGGGACATGCACGTCCCCTCGGAGCCCAGCCGGGTCTGTGATCGCAGCCCCCCACGGCCCGGCCTCGCGACATTTAGAGGTATGCCAACCTGCTCCCGCCCGAGCACCCGGGCTCACCCCGCACTGCCTGGCTGCCCCTGCAGACCATTACTGGGACTTCCACCCGCACCACGTGCACAGCGAGTTCGAGAGCTTCGCCGAGAACCACTTCACGGAGCTGCAGAGCGTGCAGCCCCCCCAGCTGCAGCAGCTCTACCGCCACATGGAGCTGGAGCAGATGCACGTGCTCGACACCCCCATGGCGCCCACCCACGCGGGCATCGGCCACCAGGTGCGTGCGGCCGCCGGGCCCGCGGGACCGGGCTGTGGTGAGGCGGGCGCTTCACAGGAAGCTGACACAGGCTCTTACTCAACTCGGCTTCCTGCCCCACAGCGCCAACGGCGGCCGGAGCCCCAACGGCTGCCTCCTGACCCTCCGACTGACCTCGTGACCCCACACCCCTTATCTGCCTTCGCCCGGCGATGGACAGAGCCCCGATAGTTCCCACCCTCCGCTGGTCCACCTGACCACGGTGGCCCCCCTGGCCCCCACTGCACCCCCCCATCCACTGGCCCCTTATGGACCCGGTATCTGAGTTGCTGGACACTGACCTCCACTGGCCTCCCTGTCTCCACTGACCCCCTTTATTGACCCTCCTCAGCCCCATGGACCCTAATCCCCATCAGTGACCTCTGTTAACCTCTACCACCCCTCACTGACCTCCACTGGCCCTTCCCTCTCTTCTCACCCACTTATGAAGCCCCATTCACTCCCTAACCCAACCTGTCGGTCCCTCTGCCGTGCCTCCCCGACCCCAGGAATGCCAGGCCATACGGCACCGCTGTGCATCTGGGGAAAGGGCGCCCTTTCCCCTGGCCACGCAGCCATGAACCAGGGGGCCCAGGGTGGGCCGGATTCCAGCAACCGCTGGCCCCCCTCAACCCACGCCCTTTGTGGAGTTCACCCTGCCTGACCCCTGTAACCTGACTGACCTCCAACTTCCCCAGCCTTCTCCCAGATCTTTGCCCCTTGCTGTCCTCCTCACCCTCCTTACTCCCTCTTCTCTTGCTAGGATGACCCCTACCCAGCAGCCCTGAGCTGTGAACTGGGCCTCACTGACCTCAACCCTCTTTCCCTGCCTTTCCAGGTCTCCTACCTACCCCGGATGTGCCTCCCATACCCCTCCCTGTCCCCGGCCCAGCCCAGCTCGGATGAGGAGGAAGGCGAGAGGCAGAGCCCCCCGCTGGAGGTGTCTGACGGGGAGGCCGACGGCCTGGAGCCGGGGCCTGGCCTCCTGCATGGGGAAACAGGTAGGGCGGCCCAGTCATCCGGCCCGGCCCCGACCCTGGCCATTACATGCCCCCTGCACCCCAGCCAAGGCCACAGAAGTCATGCCACAGAGCTGAGTGTGTGTCCGGATCTGTGAGCGTGGGAACGTCAGCCCAAGTGTGCGCGGCCTCTGTGACCGTCTGTGCCCGTTCGTGTGTCGGT
>NW_024424786.1:30715094-30717855 GCF_017311325.1 Ursus maritimus | reverse complement strand
ATGGTCCCCATGTAGCATCCCAGAGATGCTGGCTTGGCCTACCATCTTGGACGCTCCCTTTTGGGTCACATGAGAAAATCCCTCTTGTCACTCTATCACCACATCTTCTTTTGGACCCCAGATTGTCCCCAGGAACTCCACAGACACGTGGCACGTTTTTTGTTTTGTCTTTTTCCTGGAAAAGATGTCCAGAGAAACCATGTCCTAGTTCCAAGACAGGGCTCCCGATGGCATGCGGCTGTTCCCCAAACTCGAATCCATCACCGCAGACTCTGAAAGCACCTAGGAGGGGGTTTCCAGCAAAACCCGTGTCCTGGCAGCCTGGCTGGGAGACAGAGACAGCCGCCCAGGGGCATGGCTTTGAAGGGGCAGCGCCCCGGGCCGGGACAGGCTCTGGTGTGTGAGGAATGTCAGCCGTGTGACTTCGCAATCACACCTTGGCCATGTGACAAGACCGTGTGCGTGTGACTGTGGCCTCAGGAACCAGTCTGTGGTTTCCAGGGGAGTGGAGGGCGGATCGGCATTCCCTGAGGGCCTCCTCTGGGGCTGGGAGTTTTTACCCATGTGAACCATTTGTATCCTCCCAGTAACTCTTATCCCCATCTTGTTAGTGAGTCCGCTGAGGCCGAAGAGGTCCATGCATGTGCCTGCGGTCACACAGAGAGCACTGGCAGAGCCAGGATTCAGACCTACGGGTCTCGGCCCTGCCACGGCCGGGGGCGCTAACTGCAGGCATGTTCTGCAGCCTGGCCGAGCCTCGGTGTTCTCATCTGGCAGATGGGGGTGGGAGCTAACGAGGTGGGCGTTGGGACATGCACGTCCCCTCGGAGCCCAGCCGGGTCTGTGATCGCAGCCCCCCACGGCCCGGCCTCGCGACATTTAGAGGTATGCCAACCTGCTCCCGCCCGAGCACCCGGGCTCACCCCGCACTGCCTGGCTGCCCCTGCAGACCATTACTGGGACTTCCACCCGCACCACGTGCACAGCGAGTTCGAGAGCTTCGCCGAGAACCACTTCACGGAGCTGCAGAGCGTGCAGCCCCCCCAGCTGCAGCAGCTCTACCGCCACATGGAGCTGGAGCAGATGCACGTGCTCGACACCCCCATGGCGCCCACCCACGCGGGCATCGGCCACCAGGTGCGTGCGGCCGCCGGGCCCGCGGGACCGGGCTGTGGTGAGGCGGGCGCTTCACAGGAAGCTGACACAGGCTCTTACTCAACTCGGCTTCCTGCCCCACAGCGCCAACGGCGGCCGGAGCCCCAACGGCTGCCTCCTGACCCTCCGACTGACCTCGTGACCCCACACCCCTTATCTGCCTTCGCCCGGCGATGGACAGAGCCCCGATAGTTCCCACCCTCCGCTGGTCCACCTGACCACGGTGGCCCCCCTGGCCCCCACTGCACCCCCCCATCCACTGGCCCCTTATGGACCCGGTATCTGAGTTGCTGGACACTGACCTCCACTGGCCTCCCTGTCTCCACTGACCCCCTTTATTGACCCTCCTCAGCCCCATGGACCCTAATCCCCATCAGTGACCTCTGTTAACCTCTACCACCCCTCACTGACCTCCACTGGCCCTTCCCTCTCTTCTCACCCACTTATGAAGCCCCATTCACTCCCTAACCCAACCTGTCGGTCCCTCTGCCGTGCCTCCCCGACCCCAGGAATGCCAGGCCATACGGCACCGCTGTGCATCTGGGGAAAGGGCGCCCTTTCCCCTGGCCACGCAGCCATGAACCAGGGGGCCCAGGGTGGGCCGGATTCCAGCAACCGCTGGCCCCCCTCAACCCACGCCCTTTGTGGAGTTCACCCTGCCTGACCCCTGTAACCTGACTGACCTCCAACTTCCCCAGCCTTCTCCCAGATCTTTGCCCCTTGCTGTCCTCCTCACCCTCCTTACTCCCTCTTCTCTTGCTAGGATGACCCCTACCCAGCAGCCCTGAGCTGTGAACTGGGCCTCACTGACCTCAACCCTCTTTCCCTGCCTTTCCAGGTCTCCTACCTACCCCGGATGTGCCTCCCATACCCCTCCCTGTCCCCGGCCCAGCCCAGCTCGGATGAGGAGGAAGGCGAGAGGCAGAGCCCCCCGCTGGAGGTGTCTGACGGGGAGGCCGACGGCCTGGAGCCGGGGCCTGGCCTCCTGCATGGGGAAACAGGTAGGGCGGCCCAGTCATCCGGCCCGGCCCCGACCCTGGCCATTACATGCCCCCTGCACCCCAGCCAAGGCCACAGAAGTCATGCCACAGAGCTGAGTGTGTGTCCGGATCTGTGAGCGTGGGAACGTCAGCCCAAGTGTGCGCGGCCTCTGTGACCGTCTGTGCCCGTTCGTGTGTCGGTGAGCACACGCACACGGGTGTGTTACAAACACGCACAGACAGCTCTGTGACGGGGTGTGGGAAGATGTATGCACGTCCGTACCTCTGTGGGTTGCGTGTGAAGGGGTGTGAGCGGGTGTGAACGCCAGGGTCCTCGTAGACCACCCCTTCCCCCAGTCCTTCCCCAGTTGCCGTCCCCCAGGGGGTCCCCATCAGGGAGAGGTAAGGATGCTGACCACCTCCCGCCCGCAGGCAGCAAAAAGAAGATCCGCCTCTACCAGTTCCTGCTGGACCTGCTGCGCAGCGGGGACATGAAGGACAGCATCTGGTGGGTGGACAAGGACAAGGGCACCTTCCAGTTCTCGTCCAAGCACAAGGAGGCGCTGGCCCACCGCTGGGGCATCCAGAAGGGGAACCGCAAGAAAATGACCTACCAGAAGATGGCC
>NW_024424786.1:30704406-30715084 GCF_017311325.1 Ursus maritimus | reverse complement strand
CCATCTTGTTAGTGAGTCCGCTGAGGCCGAAGAGGTCCATGCATGTGCCTGCGGTCACACAGAGAGCACTGGCAGAGCCAGGATTCAGACCTACGGGTCTCGGCCCTGCCACGGCCGGGGGCGCTAACTGCAGGCATGTTCTGCAGCCTGGCCGAGCCTCGGTGTTCTCATCTGGCAGATGGGGGTGGGAGCTAACGAGGTGGGCGTTGGGACATGCACGTCCCCTCGGAGCCCAGCCGGGTCTGTGATCGCAGCCCCCCACGGCCCGGCCTCGCGACATTTAGAGGTATGCCAACCTGCTCCCGCCCGAGCACCCGGGCTCACCCCGCACTGCCTGGCTGCCCCTGCAGACCATTACTGGGACTTCCACCCGCACCACGTGCACAGCGAGTTCGAGAGCTTCGCCGAGAACCACTTCACGGAGCTGCAGAGCGTGCAGCCCCCCCAGCTGCAGCAGCTCTACCGCCACATGGAGCTGGAGCAGATGCACGTGCTCGACACCCCCATGGCGCCCACCCACGCGGGCATCGGCCACCAGGTGCGTGCGGCCGCCGGGCCCGCGGGACCGGGCTGTGGTGAGGCGGGCGCTTCACAGGAAGCTGACACAGGCTCTTACTCAACTCGGCTTCCTGCCCCACAGCGCCAACGGCGGCCGGAGCCCCAACGGCTGCCTCCTGACCCTCCGACTGACCTCGTGACCCCACACCCCTTATCTGCCTTCGCCCGGCGATGGACAGAGCCCCGATAGTTCCCACCCTCCGCTGGTCCACCTGACCACGGTGGCCCCCCTGGCCCCCACTGCACCCCCCCATCCACTGGCCCCTTATGGACCCGGTATCTGAGTTGCTGGACACTGACCTCCACTGGCCTCCCTGTCTCCACTGACCCCCTTTATTGACCCTCCTCAGCCCCATGGACCCTAATCCCCATCAGTGACCTCTGTTAACCTCTACCACCCCTCACTGACCTCCACTGGCCCTTCCCTCTCTTCTCACCCACTTATGAAGCCCCATTCACTCCCTAACCCAACCTGTCGGTCCCTCTGCCGTGCCTCCCCGACCCCAGGAATGCCAGGCCATACGGCACCGCTGTGCATCTGGGGAAAGGGCGCCCTTTCCCCTGGCCACGCAGCCATGAACCAGGGGGCCCAGGGTGGGCCGGATTCCAGCAACCGCTGGCCCCCCTCAACCCACGCCCTTTGTGGAGTTCACCCTGCCTGACCCCTGTAACCTGACTGACCTCCAACTTCCCCAGCCTTCTCCCAGATCTTTGCCCCTTGCTGTCCTCCTCACCCTCCTTACTCCCTCTTCTCTTGCTAGGATGACCCCTACCCAGCAGCCCTGAGCTGTGAACTGGGCCTCACTGACCTCAACCCTCTTTCCCTGCCTTTCCAGGTCTCCTATACCTACCCCGGATGTGCCTCCCATACCCCTCCCTGTCCCCGGCCCAGCCCAGCTCGGATGAGGAGGAAGGCGAGAGGCAGAGCCCCCCGCTGGAGGTGTCTGACGGGGAGGCCGACGGCCTGGAGCCGGGGCCTGGCCTCCTGCATGGGGAAACAGGTAGGGCGGCCCAGTCATCCGGCCCGGCCCCGACCCTGGCCATTACATGCCCCCTGCACCCCAGCCAAGGCCACAGAAGTCATGCCACAGAGCTGAGTGTGTGTCCGGATCTGTGAGCGTGGGAACGTCAGCCCAAGTGTGCGCGGCCTCTGTGACCGTCTGTGCCCGTTCGTGTGTCGGTGAGCACACGCACACGGGTGTGTTACAAACACGCACAGACAGCTCTGTGACGGGGTGTGGGAAGATGTATGCACGTCCGTACCTCTGTGGGTTGCGTGTGAAGGGGTGTGAGCGGGTGTGAACGCCAGGGTCCTCGTAGACCACCCCTTCCCCCAGTCCTTCCCCAGTTGCCGTCCCCCAGGGGGTCCCCATCAGGGAGAGGTAAGGATGCTGACCACCTCCCGCCCGCAGGCAGCAAAAAGAAGATCCGCCTCTACCAGTTCCTGCTGGACCTGCTGCGCAGCGGGGACATGAAGGACAGCATCTGGTGGGTGGACAAGGACAAGGGCACCTTCCAGTTCTCGTCCAAGCACAAGGAGGCGCTGGCCCACCGCTGGGGCATCCAGAAGGGGAACCGCAAGAAAATGACCTACCAGAAGATGGCCCGCGCCCTGCGCAACTACGGCAAGACGGGTGAGGTCAAGAAGGTCAAGAAGAAGCTCACCTACCAGTTCAGCGGGGAGGTGCTGGGCCGCGGGAGCCTGGCCGAGCGGCGCCACCCGCCCCACTGAGCCCAGGCCCGCAGAACCCACTGGGCCCGCCAGGCCTCCCCGCTGGCCATAGCATTAACCCCTCACCCGGCCCGGACACAGGGAGGCAAGCTCCCAGGGGCCGGGGCAGGACTGTGGCGGGCCGGGCCTCGCCTCACCCGTCCACTCCCTCCTCCAAGCCCGCTACCCACACCCTTTCCTCGCCTCCCAGCGGGCCTCCGGCCCCGGCTCCAGAGGGCCACCTGGGCGTCTGACCCCAGGGAGGGGTCGGCCTTGCTTAGTGCGACCCGGGGTGCTGCCTTGGAAGTTCGAAGTCACCACACTCGTGTACATTGAACCCTTCTTCTTAGGCGTCTGTCCCTTGCCACACCTCCTCCCCGTTAGCTTCCTCAAGGAAAAAAATTATTAAAGTTATTCTCGGTGAGTCCTCTCGTAGCACAGAGTCTCTTTTACAATTTTTTGTGCGTCTTGCCTGGGCGTCCCCGTCTGATCTCGTTTTTTCTCATTTGTCCATCGGGCATTTACTGAGGACGGCACTCAGTGCTGGACGCTGGGGACATCAGGACAACAGGACAAATGACACACGGTAGCTGACCCGGAGTTAGAGCTGGTGGGAGAACAAGTCCTTGGTCGTTCTTAGGAGAATAAATCATGAAAAAGCCCTCTCTGCCTGGTAAATGGGCTTTTTAGAAATGCCTCAAAGAGGCTTAAACTCTTGGTGACGGCTCCCGTGAGGATGAGAATAGGAAATTGTGGCCGCAACACTGGATTTTCTGGCTATTTATTACATGTCAGCCTTGAGAGGCGAAGTCTAATATCATCCCATTTTATAGACTGGGAAGCTGAGTCTTGGAGAGGTCAAATGATTTGTCCAAAGTCACACAGCTGGGTGAGGGGTGAACCGAATCCCGCCGCATGCGGGCTGCTAGGTGAGTGTGAGGCAGGAAGCCCCAAGTGTCTGGAGTGGGGTGCTGGTGAGCACGGACCCCACGTACATAGCGGCTTCTAGTCCGCAAGGGAGAAGCAGAAAAGGATGAGCCTGGAAGGCTCAAGCATCTTGCTTCCAAGATGTGGTGGAAGACAGCGGGGAGAGAGGAGACGTCCCCATGCAGCCGGCAGGCCTTAGGGAGCCCAGACTTGGGGGCCCTTAGCATCAGGGCAAATACCCCCAAACACCTCCTTGCCCCGAGGGCTAAACCGTGACCTCCCTTCTCAGGTCTCCAAGCCCCAGGAGAGGGTAAGTGGTGCTCAGTCCTCCTTAAAGAATGTTAAGGAGCAGGCAATACAGTTACAAGTAGTTGAAAAGCCCTGGGCAGGGCAGAGAAGAACGGATTGCGCGGTGGAAAGGAATGGGAAGTTTGGGCCACGTGGCAGTGCTTCCGGAGAGAATTCCTCCCTCCCGGCTGCGAGGGGCACCTGTTCCTGATAATGGATCTTGCTTGGAGAGAGTCACGGGTAATTTGCTTCTTTCTGTGCCTCCACCGAGGCCCTGATGTGCCAGGGTGGGGAGGGGGAGGGGCAGGGGGTGGGGAAAAGCAAAAGTTCATAGAGGAACAGTGTGTGAGGGGGTACAAAATATTCTGACAGTATTTCTTGTGTGAATCCTTGTTCCTTTGGCAAGAGCCAGCCCTCCCTCTGACTTCCACTTCGGGGTGTATTTAGAGATCTACCCCCTGCCCTCACCCGCAGGCCCTCCCAGCCCTTCCCCTTGGGGGGACACCAGCGCCCAGTATTGCCCTCTGCCCCCCTGGCTCTGGACTGAGCCCACCCAGGACTCCACCGCATGCGGCCAGCCCAGGGCCCTGCGAGCTCCAGTAGCAGGGGAATTGTTATCTAGCACTTTCTACGGACAGAAGCCATCACCTGGACTGGCGGGGGAAGGCACAGGAGCTAGCCGGGAACAACGTGGCCCTGCCATCTCCCCGGAGAGCCTCGCTCTCTGGAATTTGTCTATATTTAGCAGGTGGCTGGGCAGGAGGCAGATAAGAAATCCTGGGCAGGGGGAGGGCCCCTTATATAGCGGTGGGGGGACGGGTCCTGCTCAGATCCTCCTTGGGTGGCCTGTGTCTGCTCAGTTCCTGGTGTGACCTCTCTCAAGATGCCTGAGCCGGGGAAGAAACCAGGTAGCTCCCGGCCTGGGATTGGGGCTGGGTGTGGGGCAAGGAGGGCTGCGGCAGCTACAGTTGGGGGACAGGCCTCAGAGTGAGTTCCTGAGAGTGGGGGCTGTCTTCCAGGTCTTTTCTGATTCTCAGTTTCTCCCTTCCATGTTTCTGATAGAGTGAGGGCAAATCAGAGGATCCCCTCCCTGTCCCCATCCCATCTCTTCTGTAGCAAGATGAGGCCCAGGCTTGCCTTTTGGGAAAAAGCCGCCGCAGGCAGGAGCCCAAGTTGAGTCTAGACTTGAGTCCGTCTCACTAAATGCTCTTGAGCAGGCCCTTGCCCTCTCTGGGCCTCAGTTTCCCTATCTGTACAAGGAGGCGTTGGGTTGGTTCTCTCCAGCTGTGAGATTCTCTGCTTTTTGAGCCTGCCCCCTTCGTGGCCCCCAGACCAGGCGCGACTCCCACGTTGAGGCAATGCAGCCCCTCTGTTCTGGGAGATGATGTTCAAGAGGCCGCTGATCCTGGGCCAAGGGCAGAGAAAGTCACAGCCCAGGGACCTGGCTCTGGCCTGTGCTCTTACCAAGGTCGTGCAGGGCAGGGATCCAGCCCTCCAGCCCTCAGCCCCTCCCAGGCCAGCTTTATCTCAGTTGCTGATTCTCAGCCTAAGGCCCTTGGAGAACAAATTTAGCTACATTCTAGTAGGCGGAGTACCTGCCCCTTGCTAAGGGCCCCGAATGATGGAGGGGGGGTGAGGGGGCTGGGCTTCTCCCAGCAGGGAGGTTGGGGTGTCCAGGGACACACCTAACAAAATTCTTGTGTGGAGGTTAGGAGCACAGCCCTGGCTATCCTGCCTCCTGGCTGTGTGATCTTAGATAAGTCACTTAACCTATCTGAGCCTCAGTGTCTTCATTGGAGAAATGGGCATAATAATTGCATCTACTTCACAGAGCCACCGAAGCATTAAATGAGGTGATGCATTAAAGTGCTTCTCACCATAGTTAGGAAGAGGGGCTGCAGGGGTGGGGTGCATGGGAAAGCCAGGGGCTCCTGCAGCCTCCATGGGCCTATCTCAGTCTCAGCCTTCAGCAAGAAGCCGAGGTCAGCGGAGGTGGCCGCCGGCAGCCCTGCTGTGTTTGAGGCCGAGACAGAGCGGTCAGGAGTCAAGGTGCGCTGGCAGCGGGGGGGCAGCGACATCAGCCCCAGTGACAAGTATGGCCTGGCAGCTGAGGGCACGAAACATACTCTGACCGTGCGGGACGTGGGCCCTGCCGACCAGGGGTCCTACGCAGTCATCGCCGGCTCCTCCAAGGTCAAGTTTGACCTCAAGGTCACAGAAGCAGGTAAGACCCTGGTCCACCTTCCCTGAGGTTTGAGCTTCTGGGGGCAGCCCTGCCGCCTCTCCATCGCCCAGGATGGAATGTCCCCATGTGCCTCCCTGGCCTATTCCAGCCATGGTGGAAGTAGGGGAAATTCAGGGATGACTAAGGCACAGGGCCGCCCTCCCTCTGGACACCCGCTCACAGATGGGGACTTGGCGGGCAGCTGTGTGTGCTGGCAGGGAAGCCCTGGTTGCTGGGGGTGTGGAGGGAGCCCCAGCCCAGCCTGGGGAAGGAGAGGAGGGGTGGAGCTCGGAGCTGCCGGGCAGACCCGCCAGGACCAGGACGGGGGCACACCGGCTACAAGGGGGAGGAGAAGGCGAGATGCTCGCTGCTGATTTAGTCAGCCCACAGAGACTGAGGGGGACCAGGGACAAGAGGAGGGCTCTCTGGTGAGAAGCTGCTCCATAAGCCCGGGCCCTGCCCCTTCCAGAGAAGGCAGAGCCTGTGCCGAGCCCTGCTCCTGCCCCTGCTGAGGCTCCTGGGGCCCCCGGAGAAGCCCTGGCCTCAGCCACTGAGGAGAAAGGAGGCTCCCCGGGTCCCGAAGGTGAGAGGGGCGGTGCCGGGAGGGCCAGGGCCAGCGGATGGCGTGTCTCAGGGCAGGTCTCAAAGGCCTCTGCTCACAGGATCAACCTCAGCAGCCCCTGATGGCTCGGGTGCCCCGGAAGACCCCATTGGCCTCTTCGTGACGAGGCCCCAGGACGGCGAGGTGACCACAGGTGAGTGTGGGCTGCGGCGCCCGGGGGTGGGGTGGGGAAGGGGGCAGTAATGCGTGTCCCAAGCCCAGCCTGTCGCCCCTCTCTGTAGGTGGCAGCATCACCTTCTCGGCGCGTGTGGCCGGGGCCAGCCTCCTGAAACCGCCCACGGTCAAGTGGTTCAAAGGCAAGTGGGTGGACTTGAGCAGCAAAGTGGGCCAGCACCTGCAGCTGCATAATAGCTACGACCGGACAAGCAAGGTGGGGCCGTGGCGCAGGGCGGAAGGAGGGCGGGCGGAGCCCCTGCGGGGCCCCGGGGCACAGGGAGTCCTGAGCCTGAGGCACACGGAAGGTGGGAGGAAGAAACCTGGGGAGGCTGGGAAGCAGGGTGGGCGGCCAGGGGTGCTCGGGCAGACCCGTGGGCACTGGGGCGCTTGCAGGGTATGATCATCTCAAGGGGGCGTCATAAAGTGGGGAGGGGGTGTGGGCATCAGCCAATGAGAATGTAAAGCCCCTGGATAGATGTGTCTCAGAGCCCAAGCGGCCCGTCATTATACAGATGAGGATACCAAAGCTTGAGAGGTTATTTTTGCTGGTCTGAGGTCACTCAGAGCCAGGCCTCGAACCTGTGCTTTGACTCCCAGCTTCTGCTGCTCCTCCCACTCTTCCACAGTCCTGGCCCAGGCAAGTGGGCCTCCTGTAGGGCAGAGCCAACATGTTCAGTTGTGTGGGTTGTGCACTGCACCAAAGTGCCTCATCTTTAAGTGAATGTCATTTGCCCTGTAGGCATCACAGATTTATATTTTATCACCATCCTTTGCCAGCAGATGGCAGTCATGTGTCTTGAAAAGGGGCTCCTTTTTCTACACAAAACCCTCTGGGTTAACTAAATCCCGAGGGCTGAGAAGGGTGGTGGCCATTAGCCACCTCCAGCATCCTTTAGGAGTGAAGGGCCTCCCCTTCTGACCTCTGGTCTCCCCTGACACCACCTTCCACAGGTCTACCTGTTTGAGTTGCACATTACAGATGCCCAGGCTACCTTTGCGGGCGGCTACCGCTGTGAGGTGTCCACCAAGGACAAATTTGACAGCTGCAACTTCAATCTCACTGTCCACGGTGAGGGGAGCCTGGCGTCTGTCCTGGGCTCAGGGTCCCCATGGGTCCTGTCTCCCATGTCTGCCCCCATTTCCCAACATGAAGGAGGGTACCTGGTCCTCCCCAGAGAGCTGCTGACCCCATGCCCAGTGCTGCTCATGCAGGGCCATGAAAGGAACCCATGGAGGCTTCCAGGGTTGGGGTGGGATCCGACGGCCACGTCCAGCTCTCACCTGGGGTCTCAGTCATCGTGGTGTCCCAGGCTCCTGGCACAGGTGGACAGGTGAAGGGTGAGCTGAGAGCTGAGTGGGAGATCAGGCACCTCTAAGGGACTGGGGACCATCAACTACCCCATCAACCCCAGAAATGCTCAGAGTGTGGGGTGCCAGGATAGACGCCCACTCTTCCAGGTCATGGATGGGCAGGTGTGTGCTCCTCAGACGTCCCAGGGCCAGGCCTCTGGGATGGCTCCCCTGAAGCCCTTTCCTTGTCTCACCTCTCTCTCTGCGCCCAGAGGCCGTTGGTCCTGGAGACTTGGACCTCCGATCGGCATTCCGCCGCACGTGAGTGGCTCTCTCTCCTTAGGGCCTGGGGGAGGCCATCGCTGGGGTCTGAGACCGCTTGGGATCAGGGCTGGGAGTGATGTGGGGGGAAATGCGGGAACAGGGATGAAGCTGGTAGGGAAGGGGGAGAGCAAGCTCCCCTGGGCAGGTGAGGAACTTGTTCTAACCCCCACAGGAGCCTGGCTGGAAGTGGTCGGAGGATCAGGTACCCCTCTCCCAGCCCCTACCTGCCCAGTACGCAGACCCCGGGAGCCCCCTCCAGCCAGCGTCCCCTCCTCTACAGTACCTCTCCCCACTCCCACACCCACCCGCCAAGCCCATTCCAGCTGGCTCCACTGCAGCCTTACTGGGGGTCCCTCTCCACAGTGACAGCCATGAGGACGCTGGAACTCTGGACTTCAGCTCACTGCTGAAGAAGAGGTGAGCCCCTGGGTAGCAGCACCTGGGGCAGATGGTGACGCCCCATTTCAAATCCCGGCACTGCGGTATTCCGACTGTGCATCCCCGAGCCGGTTCCTGACCTCTCTGAGCTAGTTTCCTTGTCAGACGGTTTAGTCCTGGTGTTGGGAAGAGGCAGAGGGCTCTGCAGACATATCCTGTGAACTCACATCCTCGCAGGGTCACCCACGGCCCCGACCCTTGAGTGTCTGATAGCTTAGCTCAGTAGGCTGCGGGGACGAGCTGGGAATTGCTCCCCCAGCCCTCCGATGACTCTGTGTGCTCTCCCTCTCTCTCCCGCACCCTGCGTCATGGCTGGTGCTGCGGCGGCCCAGAGAATAAGGCTTGCGGGCGGGTGCTTTGGGGCAGCAGGGCGCTGGTGGGCCCCTCTCGCCATCTCTGGTGAGAGACAGGGCTGGGAATCAGACGGACCTGGCTGTGGCTCCCCGCTGCCCAGGGCGTCTCTGAGCTCCGGGGTCTCCTGATACCCACCCGCCAGAGCTCAGGAGGAGCAAACAAGGCAATGTGTGCGGTGCAGTGTGACCGGAGTGGCGGGGGTGTGGGGGGAGGGAGGAGGCGAGGGCCCAGGGGCTGTGGCCCCGGCTCCGTGTGGTGTGGGCAGGTGGCCCACGCCTCTAACGCTCCACCGCTTTTCTGCCCTGCCCCAAACAGCAGCTTCCGGAGGTGAGTGCCTGATGGAGCCCGCACCCCCCTTCCACCAGGACTCCCCCATGCTGAACCTTAAGTCCAATGCCAGCTCGAGCTGCGCCCCCAGAAGGAAAGGGACACGGGGGCGGGGGCAGCTCTGGCTCCTTGGTCCTGGGCCCCGGGAAGCCCCACCCCAGGCGAGGGCAGGGTGGGGGCCGCCGGGTGTCCCTCGAGGCCTCTCTGTGGGACTGTGGACGCAGGGACTCGAGGCTGGAGGCGCCAGCCGAGGAGGACGTGTGGGAGATCCTGCGGCAGGCGTCCCCGTCCGAGTACGAGCGCATCGCCTTCCAGCATGGCATCACGGACCTGCGTGGCATGCTCAAGAGGCTCAAGGGCATGAAGCGGGACGAGAAGAAGAGCACAGGTGAGCTGGTCCCTGCCGGGCAAGAGGAGAGGGCACGCTCGTATGCACACACGGGGGTGGGGGAGTCCAGCTTAGCCCCGAGACACACAGCAGAGACACGGAGAGAGAAGGGGGGGGCAGAGGGGGCGGTGGGAGGACACGGCTCTCTGGCACAGCCCCCGGCCACCACGGCCACCACCACGGCGGGTGTGAGCCTCCTGGGGGAGCAGGGGTGGCGGAGCAGTGGGGGGCAATGACGGTGGTGCTCAGCCTTTCAGAAGAAGCTGGAGCCGGCCTACCAGGTGAGCAAGGGCCACAAGATCCGGCTGACCGTGGAGCTGGCCGACCCCGACGCCGAGGTCAAGTGGCTCAAGAATGGACAAGAGATCCAGATGAGCGGCAGGTGCGGTGGGGTTGGGGGGTGGGAGCTGGCGCGGGGGCTTGGGGGCCCTGGAGGCTGTCCCGCCTGCCCTCCCTGCCTCTCACCGGCCCTGTTCTCTGTCTCTGCCCGCTTCCCGCCCCGTCTCTCCCTGTTTCCCTGTCTCCCGGTCTGATTTCCCATCTTCCCATTTCTGCCTCTGTTCTCGCTTTTTCCCTTCGTCTCGCTTCCTCTCATCGGGATGCTCCCGTGGCCCCTTCTGCTCCACAGCAAGTAAGGCTCAGCTCCTGGAGGGAGGGCTTGGGGTGGGGGTCTAGGGTCCCAACAGGGGTTTGGACGGGGCACCCAGGGCCCAGGAGGTGAGTGACGGCTCTCCCTCCACTCTCTGTGGCCCGGGGCAGGTACATCTTCGAGTCCGTGGGTGCCAAGCGCACGCTGACCATCAGCCAGTGCTCGCTGGCGGACGATGCGGCCTACCAGTGCGTGGTGGGTGGCGAGAAGTGCAGCACGGAGCTCTTCGTCAAAGGTGGGCCTGGACCAGGACTGGGGACCGGGGAGCCTGGGAGCCTGGGAGCCTGGGGAGCGGGGCTGCCGCGGACCAGGCTGTCACGTTCTCCCTCCTCGACAGAGCCGCCCGTGCTGATCACTCGGCCCCTGGAAGACCAGCAGGTGATGGTGGGACAGCGGGTGGAGTTCGAATGTGAAGTGTCCGA
>NW_024424786.1:30657681-30704396 GCF_017311325.1 Ursus maritimus | reverse complement strand
GTCCCCTCCTCTACAGTACCTCTCCCCACTCCCACACCCACCCGCCAAGCCCATTCCAGCTGGCTCCACTGCAGCCTTACTGGGGGTCCCTCTCCACAGTGACAGCCATGAGGACGCTGGAACTCTGGACTTCAGCTCACTGCTGAAGAAGAGGTGAGCCCCTGGGTAGCAGCACCTGGGGCAGATGGTGACGCCCCATTTCAAATCCCGGCACTGCGGTATTCCGACTGTGCATCCCCGAGCCGGTTCCTGACCTCTCTGAGCTAGTTTCCTTGTCAGACGGTTTAGTCCTGGTGTTGGGAAGAGGCAGAGGGCTCTGCAGACATATCCTGTGAACTCACATCCTCGCAGGGTCACCCACGGCCCCGACCCTTGAGTGTCTGATAGCTTAGCTCAGTAGGCTGCGGGGACGAGCTGGGAATTGCTCCCCCAGCCCTCCGATGACTCTGTGTGCTCTCCCTCTCTCTCCCGCACCCTGCGTCATGGCTGGTGCTGCGGCGGCCCAGAGAATAAGGCTTGCGGGCGGGTGCTTTGGGGCAGCAGGGCGCTGGTGGGCCCCTCTCGCCATCTCTGGTGAGAGACAGGGCTGGGAATCAGACGGACCTGGCTGTGGCTCCCCGCTGCCCAGGGCGTCTCTGAGCTCCGGGGTCTCCTGATACCCACCCGCCAGAGCTCAGGAGGAGCAAACAAGGCAATGTGTGCGGTGCAGTGTGACCGGAGTGGCGGGGGTGTGGGGGGAGGGAGGAGGCGAGGGCCCAGGGGCTGTGGCCCCGGCTCCGTGTGGGCAGGTGGCCCACGCCTCTAACGCTCCACCGCTTTTCTGCCCTGCCCCAAACAGCAGCTTCCGGAGGTGAGTGCCTGATGGAGCCCGCACCCCCCTTCCACCAGGACTCCCCCATGCTGAACCTTAAGTCCAATGCCAGCTCGAGCTGCGCCCCCAGAAGGAAAGGGACACGGGGGCGGGGGCAGCTCTGGCTCCTTGGTCCTGGGCCCCGGGAAGCCCCACCCCAGGCGAGGGCAGGGTGGGGGCCGCCGGGTGTCCCTCGAGGCCTCTCTGTGGGACTGTGGACGCAGGGACTCGAGGCTGGAGGCGCCAGCCGAGGAGGACGTGTGGGAGATCCTGCGGCAGGCGTCCCCGTCCGAGTACGAGCGCATCGCCTTCCAGCATGGCATCACGGACCTGCGTGGCATGCTCAAGAGGCTCAAGGGCATGAAGCGGGACGAGAAGAAGAGCACAGGTGAGCTGGTCCCTGCCGGGCAAGAGGAGAGGGCACGCTCGTATGCACACACGGGGGTGGGGGAGTCCAGCTTAGCCCCGAGACACACAGCAGAGTCACGGAGAGAGAAGGGGGGGGCAGAGGGGGCGGTGGGAGGACACGGCTCTCTGGCACAGCCCCCGGCCACCACGGCCACCACCACGGCGGGTGTGAGCCTCCTGGGGGAGCAGGGGTGGCGGAGCAGTGGGGGGCAATGACGGTGGTGCTCAGCCTTTCAGAAGAAGCTGGAGCCGGCCTACCAGGTGAGCAAGGGCCACAAGATCCGGCTGACCGTGGAGCTGGCCGACCGCTTGGGGGCCCTGGAGGCTGTCCCGCCTGCCCTCCCTGCCTCTCACCGGCCCTGTTCTCTGTCTCTGCCCGCTTCCCGCCCCGTCTCTCCCTGTTTCCCTGTCTCCCGGTCTGATTTCCCATCTTCCCATTTCTGCCTCTGTTCTCGCTTTTTCCCTTCGTCTCGCTTCCTCTCATCGGGATGCTCCCGTGGCCCCTTCTGCTCCACAGCAAGTAAGGCTCAGCTCCTGGAGGGAGGGCTTGGGGTGGGGGTCTAGGGTCCCAACAGGGGTTTGGACGGGGCACCCAGGGCCCAGGAGGTGAGTGACGGCTCTCCCTCCACTCTCTGTGGCCCGGGGCAGGTACATCTTCGAGTCCGTGGGTGCCAAGCGCACGCTGACCATCAGCCAGTGCTCGCTGGCGGACGATGCGGCCTACCAGTGCGTGGTGGGTGGCGAGAAGTGCAGCACGGAGCTCTTCGTCAAAGGTGGGCCTGGACCAGGACTGGGGACCGGGGAGCCTGGGAGCCTGGGAGCCTGGGGAGCGGGGCTGCCGCGGACCAGGCTGTCACGTTCTCCCTCCTCGACAGAGCCGCCCGTGCTGATCACTCGGCCCCTGGAAGACCAGCAGGTGATGGTGGGACAGCGGGTGGAGTTCGAATGTGAAGTGTCCGAGGAGGGGGCCCAGGTCAAATGGTGAGTGCCAGCGGCGTGGGGGCATGGGCAGGGCAGGGGGGCGTGCAGCAGGCACCCCCGAAGGAGGCCACAAAGGAGGCCACGGCACTTACTGCCCGCCCGCCTGCCAGGCTGAAGGACGGGGTGGAGCTGACCAGGGAGGAGACCTTCAAATACCGGTTCAAGAAGGACGGCCAGAGACACCATCTGATCATCAACGAGGCGACGCTGGAGGACGCCGGGCACTACGCACTGCGCACCAGCGGGGGCCAGGCGCTGGCTGAGCTGATCGTGCAGGGTGAGGCCGCCCAGCCCCACGCCGCCCCCAGCCGTGTATGGGGACCAGGCCAAGCCAGGATGGAGGCCTATGTGACGTTGGGCCAGTCACTCTGACACCCGGAGCCTCACCTTGCTCATCCGTAGACCAGAGCTGCTGAGGCGGCCGCCTCCGAGGGCACTGGGAGGGTCAGATGGGCCTGGTTGGTGCCCCCCCACCTCGAGATTCCTCGTGTGCACTGTACTCTCATATGCACACACGCACAACACTCATGCACGCACACGTGTGTTTTCACACGCCCACGAGATTGCCACGGGGATTCGCGCCCACACCTGCACACACCCTCCCCAGCTCACTGGCGCTGCCCCGCCCCCCAGAGAAGAAGCTAGAGGTGTACCAGAGCATCGCGGACCTGACGGTGGGCGCAAAGGACCAGGCGGTGTTCAAGTGTGAGGTGTCCGATGAGAACGTGCGGGGCGTGTGGCTGAAGAACGGGAGGGAGCTGGTGCCCGACAGCCGCATAAAGGTGTCCCACATTGGGCGGTGAGTGTGCGGGGCTCGGCCCCAGCGCAGAGGGTGCAGGCAGATGGGGGAGGGGGACACTGCGACAGAGACAGAGAGAGAGACAGAGGGAGAAGCAGAAAGGCAGAGACTGAGATAGAGACATACAGAGAGACAGGGAAAAACACAGAGACATAGAGAGAGACAGAGATGGACAGAAAGACAGACACGCAGACACACGAGACCAAGATAGACAAAGAGATAGAGACAGAGACAGAGAGACGGAAGCATACAGAAGGCAGTCCTGCAGAGGCAAAGGACAGAGATGGGGAAGGAGTGAGAGAGACAGACAGGCTGGGAGCCCCCTGGACCCCTGCCCCCAGCTCATGACCGGGGCAGGGCAGGAGGCCACCTGGAGGCCAGCCCTGGCCAGGGACCCTCACTCTCTCCTACTCTCTTACTCATGCCTCGAGCATCTGGGCTGGCCCATGCTGGGCCCAAGGTCACAGAGATTAGTGACCAGCCCCTGCTCAGTCTCCAATGGCCCAGCCAAGGGGCACTCGTTCATTGTCTACCTCTGAAAACACGTGAGGGGCTGCAAAGTCAAAAACAGAGAAAGAACGCATTTAAAATACCAGACCTCCACTGAGCCAGGGCAGGGGCAAGGGCCCTTGGAACCCTGACTATGGTGAGGCTGCTGGGGGGCGGGTGGCCCAGGGGAGCCCCTGAGCCACCACTTCTCTGCAGGGTCCACAAACTGACCATTGACGACGTCACGCCTGCGGACGAGGCTGACTACAGCTTTGTGCCCGAAGGCTTTGCCTGCAACCTGTCGGCCAAGCTCCATTTCATGGGTGAGCTGGCACCCCGGCCGGGGTGGGGGCCCTGTTGCTGGGCTCTGCCTTTGCCCCCCGCCCCGTGCCACTTGCTCTTCCTTCTTTTGCAGAGGTCAAGATTGACTTTGTGCCCAGGCAGGGTGAGTGTCAGGACCTCTTCCTTGCGCCCCCCTCCACCCATGCCCCCCTCCAGTTCCAGACAGAGGGAAGAGCAAGGAACCTGGAGTGGGGACCCCAAGACCCAGCCCCAGCTCTACCACTCACAACCATGGGCCAATTATAAAAACCTATAGAAACCTCAGTTTCCTCATCTCGAAGGTGGGAATCCTGATAGGGCCTCCTCCATGGGGGGGGCAGGAAAGATGAGAAGATGTAAGACTTCATTATGAAATCTTTCTGGCTTTATTATTATTATTTTTTAATTATTTTTTTAGAGTGGGGCGGGGCAGAGGGAGAAGGAGAGAGAGAGTCTGAAGCAGGCTCCACAGCCAGCGCAGAGCCCGACTCGGGGCTCCATCTCACAACCATGAGATCATGACCTGAGCCAAAATCAAGAGTCGGATGCTTAGTGGACTGAGCAACCCAGGCGCCCCAAATCTTTCCTGCTTTTAGAAGTACCCATCCTGCTTGTAGATTAAACATCTGTTGGGCATTTTAGGACCCTTACTTCAGGAGAATAGTCCCGGCTGAGGCCCGCTCTAGGTCAGTGCTTTCCAAACTAAGTTCACTGAATAGGATATGCCATTTATAAAGGGTTCCACGGCGAAGTAAGTTTGGGAAACCCTGAACCCTTACTCCAGCTCTTGCGGATTCAGAAGGCGTGATAGCATGTCAAAGGCTCTAGAAAGTCCCAAGGTAAAGAAATGTGCTTAACTTTGTTTAATCCAGGGTTTCCTACTTGATTTGGCCATGGAAACTTCTTTTTCTTTTTTCTGGCGGGACATTGGTGTTCCCCCTAAACACAGTGTGAGAAATGCTACAGGAGGCGACCCGGTGTTACCAGCCTCCCCGGGGACTTCCGGTGGGGGGATGGAATCGTTCGATTTTGCCTGCGGGCTGGTTGCTCAGACTACACAAGTGTCAGAACTTGTCAAGCCGTATGCTCAAATCCTGCATTTTATTGCGTGTACATTGCACCTCCGAGGGATTGAAAAACCACAACCAGGGACACATGCTCCTTCCTGTTTCTCCCCCTTCCCCTTTCTCTGACCTATGCCATCTCCCCTCCTCCCCCCGCACCAGAACCTCCCAAGATCCACCTGGACTGCCCAGGCCGCAAGCCAGACACCATTGTGGTTGTGGCTGGGAACAAGTTACGCCTGGATGTCCCTATCTCCGGGGACCCTGCTCCCACTGTGATTTGGCAGAAGACCATCACACAGGTACTGTGGATCCCCCTCCACTTGCCCATCTGTCAAATGGGTGCGTGGGACCAACGGGTGTTGGCGCCTATTCCCCACCCCAATGGGCATGGCCTACGGCTGGTCACTGGCTGGGAGTGCAGTCGCTCAGCTGGCTGGGAGGTGGGCAAAGGGGGCAGCAGAGTGGGGGTGGGCAAAGGGGGGACAGAGGGGCCTCTGGGCAGAGATTCCGCCCAGGCTGAGTCAGCCCCCGTCCCCCCTGCTTCCCTCCTGCTCTGTTCCCAGAAAAACAAGGTCCCAGCAGGGCCAGCCCCTGAGGCCCCGGGGGACGCAGGTGACAGTGACGAGTGGGTGTTCGACAGGAAGGTGAGTGAGGCTGATGGTGGGCTCTGTGGAGAGCTCGTTGGCCGTCTGTCATTTTCTGCCAACATGGTCTCACCCCTCAGTGAGGTCTCTGTGAAGGCGCCACGTCTGGCCAGCTGTGCTCCTGCCCTGCGCACGCTCTGTGGGACCCTCATGCCTCAAAGTCAGGCACAAGTCCCCTTCGCATTGCTGGGAGGCCCTCCTGACTGGGATGTTCTCTGGCTCCCGTCTTCCTGAGCCGACCTTCACTTTGTCCTCCTTCCCGACCGGGGAGTGGGTTTCCCTGTAAGACCAGCTGCCTGGGCACCACTCAGGGCAGCTTCTCCAGGCGCAGTCGGCTTCTCCGTCCACCTGAGGCCTTGCAGGATCCTCAGCTCTGTAAGGTCATGTGATTCCCATCAGCAGATACTACAACTGAGGCACAGAGAGAATAGGGGATCGCCTGAGGTTCCAAGACAAAGCGAGAGCGAGAGCCCGAGACCCTCGCCCCAGTGCTTTGCCCCCAGCAGGCACTAAATCGAGGTTTTGGACCAGGGCTCACATGAGTGGTTTCCACTCAGGCTGCGTTGGCTCCCTGGACGCTGCTCTGAGCTCTCTTCCTATCTCGGGCCATTGGAGAGGCTGTCAAAGCCTGTGGGGTCCGACTGGGGCCCTTCTCCCCAAGGTCCCCTTTCCCCCCAGCTGCTGTGTGAGACCGAGGGCCGGGTCCGCGTGGAGACCACCAAGGACCGCAGCATCTTCACTGTCGAGGGGGCAGAGAAGGAAGATGAGGGTGTCTACATTGTCACGGTGAAGAACCCCGTGGGCGAGGACCAGGTCAACCTCACGGTCAAGGTCATCGGTGAGGCTGGCTGGCCCAGGGCCAAGAGGGGAAGACAGAGGGTAACCAGGGAGGGCCCATCCATTCACTCGTTCAGTCATTGGACAAACGTCACAGGGCGTGCTCTCAGCTCTGTGGAGAGGATTGGGATTAGGGCCCGGGGTGAATATGGGCAGCGGGGAACCATAAAGCGTTGGTCACAGGCTGGTGACATGATCAGAGCCGAATTCTAGAAATGTCCGTGGGGCGGTGGAGGCAGGCTCTAGCTGTTGGTTGGGGTGGTGAAGGACCCACGCAGGGCTGATGTGGGTCCCCCCTCCCCCCCAGATGTGCCAGATGCCCCTGCAGCCCCCAAGATCAGTAACGTGGGTGAGGACTCCTGCACGGTGCAGTGGGAGCCACCTGCCTACGATGGTGGCCAGCCGGTCCTGGGTGAGTGGAGGGCACGGGCGTAGAGCCGAGGGCCAGGGTGCAGGTGTGACTGGGCCCCAGACCAGAGCTCCTGCCTTCCCTTCGTCAGGCTACATCTTGGAGCGCAAGAAGAAGAAGAGCTACCGATGGATGAGGCTGAACTTTGACCTGCTGCGGGAGCTGAGCCACGAGGCCCGGCGCATGATCGAGGGCGTGGTGTACGAGATGCGAGTCTACGCAGTCAACGCCATCGGCATGTCCCGGCCCAGCCCTGCCTCCCAGCCCTTCATGCCGATTGGTGAGGCTGCCTGGCCTGGCACTGCCCCACCCCGGCCCTGGCTGCTCTGCGGGTGGCCACCACACTGGCATTTACATCATGGTCCCCTTGAAACTTCAGTCAAGGATAATCCTCTTCATTTCACAGATGAAGAAAGTGGGGTTCCCAGAAGTTAAATGACTTGCTCAAGGTCACCTAGCTGGTAGGGGTGGAGCCGAGACTCACACCACTCTGACTGCTGGTGCCTCTCAGGCCTCACTTTCCACATCTATACAATGGGGATAATGACAATATCTGTTTTGTGGAACTGCTGTTAGGATGGCATACAGCAGGTGCTCAATAATGTTAATGGTCCCCTCTCCCCCACTCCCTTCAACCAGGGTTTGTCCTATATGGGACAGAGTGAGGGCACTGGCTGTCTGGGGGTCCAAGGGGCTTGGGGCCGTGGGAAGGACCCTGGACTGGACTCAGAGATGGAGAGGGCCATCCGGAGTCATGGCGTCCCCTGAAGCCTCTGTTTCTTCCTCTGTATCAGGGGGGCCTAGAGGGTGGAACGGACGCTGAGGGGGCAGTGAGGAAAGCTGTCCCTACCAGGAAGTGACAGTGGGAGGGGCAGCTGTCGGTGGCAGGGGAGGCACCCCCTTCTGGCCCCAGGACTGGGCACAGCTTGGGGAGATGGCAGCAAGGAGAGGGGGTGCCCGTGGGGAGAAGGCTCCAGGCCTCTCTCTTTAGGGACTGACTTCCAGTTTGCTTAACTCTTAGTCAACTCATCTAACCATGCAGCGCCAGGAAATGCCCTGTTTTAGGCTAGTTTTTCCTTAAATGCTGCGTTTATAGCATTTCTTCTGTTGGCTGACAGAAGTGGCTCCTTGTAAGCATGTTCTTTCGGGCATCTTTTCCTATTTAGGGCTCTCTTCTGTGATTGCTGTTGTGGTTCGTTTGTTTTTAAACCTATCTAGAGACACGTCTTTTCACGGAGCTGAAATATTTCCAACAGGGCTTGGAAGCCAGATGACAGGGAAAGTGGCCCTGTGTGACCCGTGGCTGGTTGAGGGTCTGGGTCATGGCCTTTGGTTTGCCGGGTGGTGCAGGCCCACTCGGACCCCTCGCTGACTCCCCCTCTGCCTAGGCCCCCCGAGTGAGCCCACCCACCTGGCAGTGGAGGACGTGACCGACACCACCGTCTCCCTCAAGTGGCGGCCGCCGGAGCGCGTGGGAGCCGGAGGCCTGGACGGCTATAGCGTGGAGTACTGCCGGGAGGGCTGTGAGTGCCCCTCCTCTGAACCACCCTCCGGGCCAGGCACCTGTCACCCTGCTGGGCCCCAGACAGCCACGGGAGGGTGACCGCGGGGCGGGCTGTGGATGCTGACGCTGCCCGTGGGCGTCCCCCGACCAGGCTCGGAGTGGGTGGCTGCCCTGCCGGCGCTGATGGAGCGCACCTCCATGCTGGTGAAGGACCTGCCCACTGGGGCGCAGATGCTCTTCCGTGTGCGCGCCCACAACATGGCAGGGCCTGGAGCCCCCGTCACCACCAAGGAGCCTGTGACGGTGCAGGAGATACTGCGTGAGTGGCCCTTGTGCAGTCACAGGACAGACCTACCCCTGACACCCTGGCCCTTGGGGTCAGTGGAAGTGGGGACATCCAGGGAGGCCGTGCTGCAAAGAGGGACTAACACTGTGCAGGGACAGGAGGGTTGGAGCCTTTATTCATGCCCCGTGGCCAGGGCAAATATTGGGAGACGGCTCCCTGTGGTTTTCTGGGACAGGGTTCTGGGACGGGGAACATGTAGGTCATCACACCGTTGTCTTTCAGCTCTGTTCTATGAGCCTCTCAGTTCAACAGGTATTGTCTCTGTGCTCATGACTCGGCATCAGATTGGCCCGTATGGGATCCACTTCCCGTTCTTCTATTCCCAGCAAAGGATCAATCATGTAAAGATTAGTTCTCAAAGTGGAAGGAGGCAGCAGACTGGGGTGGAAACAGCCTGGGGGATAGGGTAGAGACCAAACCCTACATTTGCATCCTGGCCTGTGACTTGCTAGCTGTGTGACCTCGAACTAGTTGCTCACCGTCTCTGATCCCTGTCTCTTAGAGCGGTGTGGTGAGGCAGGGGTGGGATTTTGTAGACCATCTGGGGCTGGGGCTGGGGGAGCTAAGGGAGGGGCATTTTCCTTAGCCCCAGCCTTTGGCCCCGCCTCTGGAGGGGAGGAGCTCTGGAGCTCCTTGGGGCGGAGCTTCCCCTTGCTGAGCTGCCCACTTGGCACCCACAGAGCGGCCACGGCTCCAGTTGCCCAGGCACCTACGCCAGACCATCCAGAGAAAGGTTGGGGAGCCCGTGAACCTCCTCATTCCTTTCCAGGTAGGGCTGGCCACCCTCCCTGTCCCCCAGTGTGTCATCTGTGCTTAGCGGGGAGATGTGTCTTGGGGCTGACCAGACCCTGAAATGCCACCCAGTCGTGCCAGGCTCGGGGGTGAGCTGTCCCTCCCCACAGGGCAAGCCCCGGCCTCAGGTGACCTGGACCAAAGAAGGGCAGCCCCTGGCAGGCGAGGAGGTGAGCATCCGCAACAGCCCCACGGACACCATCCTGTTCATCCGTGCTGCTCGCCGTGTCCACTCTGGCACCTACCAGGTGATGCTGCGAATTGAGAACATGGAGGACAAGGCCACGCTGGTCCTGCAGATCGTGGGTGCGTGGCACGGGGGCCCCTCCTCTGGGATGCCTGGAGCCCCTGCAGAGGGTGGCGGGCCAGGTCAGGCTGTCAGGGGAGGCACGTTCAAGCGGGGCTCTCTCCTGCAGACAAGCCAAGCCCTCCCCAGGATATTCGGGTCATTGAAGCATGGGGTTTCAACGTGGCTCTGGAGTGGAAGGCACCCCAAGATGATGGCAACACAGAGATCTGGGGTTACACAGTACAGAAAGCCGACAAGAAGACCATGGTGAGCCTGGCGTTCTGGGCCCCCATATATACCCTCCCTAGGGCTAGGCAGACCTGGCCCCAGCTCCCTCCCCTGTCTTTAGAATGGGCCTGGCTCATCCTCCCTCTCTGACCTAGTTCCCTCCGCAGTTGGGGTGCAGACACCAGGGCTGCCCCGGGCAGATAGTAGGCCCAGCCCCCAGAGAGCCTCCCTTTCCTCCACACCCCCAGGAGTGGTTCACGGTCTTGGAGCATTACCGCCGCACTCACTGCGTGGTGTCAGAGCTCATCATTGGCAATGGCTACTACTTCCGGGTCTTCAGCCATAACATGGTGGGACCCAGTGACAAAGCCGCCACCACCAAGGAGCCGGTCTTTATCCCCAAACCAGGTGCTGTACCTTTACTCTCACCCCCAGGAGGAGATGGGGCAGGGAGGCGGTGGGAGCAGGGAGGGGACCTAGCGTGGGGTGGCACTCTTGGTACAAAGTCCTATCACCAACAGGCATCACGTATGAGCCACCCAACTATAAAGCCCTGGACTTCTCTGAGGCCCCGAGCTTCACCCGCCCCCCCTCTGCTGTGCTGTCCGGGGTAGCCCTAAGGTAGAGAGCTTGGGGCCCTGGGCCAGGCAGACTGAGGAGGCAGGGTTCAGAGCCTCCAACCTCCATCGGGCCTCTCCCCAGCCTCTCCCTGCGTTCTTTCCCTCGGGGGCTCAGGGCCAGGCTCCTCTCCCTGAAGAGGGCCTTGGCCGTCTCCATGGGCTCCCTGTTCATTCCCTGCTTGGGCATCGTGTGGACTCCAGTGGGAGCCCCTAGAATAGAAACAGGTTCCCATGAGGTCTCTTGTCCACCTGAGATGGTCTCCCTTCCTCCCATTACCTGATCTACAGCCCAAGATTTCCTGGTTCAAGAACGGCCTGGATCTGAGGGCAGATGCCCGCTTCCGCATGTTCAGCAAGCAGGGAGTGTTGACCCTGGAGATTAGAAAGCCCTGCCCCTTTGATGGGGGCATCTATGTCTGTAGGGCCACCAACTTACAAGGCGAGGCACAGTGTGAGTGCCGCCTGGAAGTACGAGGTGAGGAGCCCATGGGACCCGGGGTGGTGGAGAAGGCAGGGAAGCAGCCGGGACTCTGCTGGCCTGGCCCACGCAGCTGCTCTGGCTGAAAAAGCAATGAGCCTGTCGTGTCGAATGTGGGTACTGGCTTCTGGGCTCTGCTGCCACAGCTGCCTCCTCGGCCTCCCAGGAGGCTGGGGGGACATGCAAGGCACTGGGAGGGGAAACACACATGTGGCATGGCCTCCTTCTCCCCTGCAGTGCCTCAGTGACCTGGCTGGCTCCCCGGAGATGGCCAGGTACGTACTCCAAGCCATCCCGACGCCCATGGCTCGTGTCAAAGTCCGAGCCCTGGCCTTTGGTTTGGGGGCAGCCATCAGGAAACGGAGGTGCAGGTAACTCTTCACAGGGTTTCGGTCCAGCGCATTCACAAGGGAACCTGTGTTACAGGTGCCGCAGGATGCCGGCCCGGGTCCCGGGAGCCTGGAAGGACGCTGGACGAGCCGCCTTCCCGCTGTTGGATGGGTGTGTGCAAGCGTGTATGCGGGGGCTGGGCTGGGGGAAGCATGAGTAGGGCAGCGCCGTTCAGATGAGCAGGCTTGGCGCTCTGCATAGACAGAACCGTCCGAGCTCCCCCTGGAAGCTCTCAGGTCTTTGGGAGAAGAAGTTGGTGGGCTCAGGAAATGGTGGCTGGGGACAGACCTTCCTGGCCTGCCACATCTTCTCAATGTGTAGGGGCAATAAAAGATGAGTGCAGTCACAGAGAGCTGGCTCTTCTTGTCCGATGGGTTTGTTTTCACAAAAAGCACACAGAAATGTACTTGCCCTTCCGAGGCAGGTATTCTGTCTCCCAGGTGGGTTAAAGGAGGCTGAGAGTGGAATCCTAAATTCATAAAACACTAGAAGAACCCTCAGTCTTCCCCCACTGCGTATGCTCTTCCAATGCGGAAAGCGAGGGCCACTGATGGAGGGAAGTGTATCAGCAACAGAGCAGAAACCCCAGGCTCTCTCGCCTGGTCCTGTGTCCTCTGTACGGTCTTTGTCCTGGTAACCTGTGCCCACAGCAGCCTGGATGTGGGGCGGAGCCAAACTTCAGCATGGGTCTGTGCCCATAAGGCCTGGAATGGAGATGCACCAGGCTGCCTTGGGGTCCAGTGCGCAACAAGCCCATGGCCCCTCCATACCCGTTTCCCAGTAGGAGAGGGTGGTCCTGTCCAGTACAAGATATTGGGAACCAGGGCCCTCCTCTGCTCTTCCTTCCCCCATGGGAGCCTAAATCCAGTCATCACTTTACTTTTGGGAAGAGCAAGCCAACAGGTCTCAGAGGTGCCCTAACAGAATGTGGATGGTCTTGGGGTGCGTGGGTGGCTCTTGGTTAAGTGTCTGACTCTTGACTTGGGCTCAGGTCAGGATCTCAGGGTCGTAAGATCAAGCCCTGCATGGGGCTCTGTGCTGGGCATGGAGCCCTCCAACCCTGCACAGCTCTCTTGAAAAAAACAAAAACACGGATGGTTTTTCTTGCCTAGGGAGTGCCTGAGGTTTCCCCATGGCACAGAAAAAAAAATTTCAGGAAGGCTGGTCCCAGGGTTGCTTCTGTCGGAGTTCTCCCCAACCCAAGGCACTGCTGGCCAAGAGCTCACAGCCCCTCTCTGGACCATGCCCGTGAGGGGCAAGGGAAGCCTTGGTTTTTCCTTCACTGCTACATGCCTCTCTGCTCAGGTGTCTTAGCTGGGTCTGGCTGCTTCCTCTGGTGGCCAGTTCTTAGCACAGCAGCCCCCTGCAGGGCTAGGGGGCAGAAGGCAGGAAGTCCCTCCCCTAACCTCTCCCTGGGAGCCCAGGAAGCCAGGTGAGGGGCCCTGCTGGGTCAGTGGGTGGGAGGCTGGGGGTTCAGCATGCCGGGACTCAAATGGGCATGATCTCATCTCTCTCCTTCTAGGCCTGAGGTGCCTTGGTCGAGTCCGGGGACAGCCTTCCTCAGGCCTGGGTGGAGAGGAGGCATCGTTAAATACAAGGCAGTTAGGAGCCCAAGGAGAGTTAAGGACGTTTATTTCACATTCACACATCTGTACATTTTCTATAAATAATGTAGAGCTGAACTATGTACAATCATCTCTTGCCCACTCCCAGGCCAAGGCCATCTCTCCCTTCTGGCACCCAGTGCCCGGAGATACTGCCTGCAGACACTGACCGCGTATACTGAACCTGGCCCTGCCCCACCTCACCCTGCTTCCTGCGCACAGTAGCCAGTGGTCTCCGGGACTCTCCCAGCCCAACCACTTTGCTCTCTCATGCCAAAGGCAAGCAGACCTTAGGGAAATTGCTGCTCAGCAAAGAGAAGCCCCTCGGCGCTGCCCCATGGCAGTGGTGGGGGCCGCGGCGGGCAGCAGCTACCAGCCTGGGAAATGCATAAGGAAGGAGGGAGGCTGCCACTCACCCTGCTGCCCGTGACTCTCCCTGCCTCTCCCTGCCCACCCCTCATCTGAGAGGATAGGCCCCAAGCTTCCCTCCCTCTGTACCGAGTGGAACTTCGCCCAGCACCCAGTCACACCGGATCCCAGAGGACGGAGAGCCAGAGTCCTGTACTGGAGGCTCAAAGTGCCAAGGACGAGCAACCACAACACGAATGTCTCTGGGACACGCAATGGTGGGCTCCTACTGTACTCAGAGTTCTCAGAAGCCACTGGCCCAAAAGACAGACAGACATCACTCTTGAGTCCTGAGGGGACAGTGAGCTGGTCTCCTGGGAGTGGAGAGGGAGCAGGGGGAGGAAACCGGCTGAGCCCTGTGACAGACACTGAGACACTCTGAGACACACAACTGTGAACCAACTAAGCCAAGGCGAGGGGCTTGCAGAGAACACACACGCAGCGTCGTGCCCTTGAGAACAGAAGACGCAAGGGCATCCTCTCCACTGGGGGGCTCTTAACCCCTCCCATCAGCTCGAGACGGGCCGGGGTGGGGTCCTGAGATCTTCCTCACTGCTATGAACTGCAGCCACATACGAGAAGAGACACAACACAGAGTAGCAGATCTCATGGGCCTAGAGGGGAGAGAAAAACCAGACGGATCGGATTCCTGAGAGTCCAACATCTCCGAGGGGAGATCTGCCCAGCAGGAAACTCTGCCCTCGGGAGGGGCTCAGGCCTCACAGCTGGCTGGTGGGACAGGGGATCTGTGTGTGTGTGTCTCTCCCAGGGCTGAAGACTCATTTCGGCTTCAGTTGAATCTGTGGCATCTAGACCACACTCAGCTCTCCAATCATCCCTAGTCCGCCTGACCCCATGCTCTCAGAGAGCCCGCCCCGCGCCGGTGTGAAGGTCCCCGGGGAGCCTGCGCAGACGGGCCTGCCGGGGCTGGGTGCCACACTCACCATTGGTGTCTTGTACTTGTGGCTCACCACTTCTTTAATTTCAGGAACTAAAACCGGACGGGCAAGAGACAAAACAGAAAGTTCAAAACTAAGAGCGATAGTGCCAGGCTCCCCCAGGCGGCAGCGCCCGGCACCAGGGTCCCCTTCCCCACGGTAGCCTGTCCCAGTGGCTGCAGCAGCTTACGCTCTGACAGCTCCTGCCCAGCCACTGCTGGACGAGAGGACACTGCCCCAGACTCCTCAGCCAGACCTGTGGGGTCTGTTGTGGCTCCCTGCTCGATGGCTGCGACACTAGCCGCTTCTGTGAGAGCCTCAGCATGGGCGCGGGCGGGCCTTTCACCGGCCTGCTCGCTGCTACTGTCCAGGGCCCCGAGGAGCTGCGGTGGGGCGTCCCCTCATGTTAGTCGGGTGAAGAGAGTTGTCTCTAGCCTGCGCCTCACCTTGCTGAGATGCCCGAGAACTCATCCCTGTCACCAGCCCGACACTCTGTTCATGTTAAGCATGGTTCCCTGTACTCCCAGCCCCTACGCAGAGGGTCCTTAGGCTGGATGAAGAAGTGGCATGATACTAAAACCCAGCAGACTTGTAAGCTTCCTTCCCTGAGTGGCAGGAGAGGCCCAGGCCTGCCTGTGTGAGGGAGAGCGTCAGAGGGCTCTGGAGCAGACACACCGAGCAGAAGACAGGCGAGTACAGCACCCGGGGAGGGAGGTGACAGGGAGCATCAGGCAAAATACACACATGTCCACAGCCCGGAATGCAAGACTAAGTCACCCCTGCCCCAGCCATGCAGGGGTTCTGCTTGGCCAGAGGAAGGAGGAAGGCCCCCCGGGGCTCAGCCATCCTGATGGCCCCTGGAGATGGGAGCAGAGGGGTGTGGCATCCCCCTGGGGGCCAGAAAAGGTAGGATGAGAGTTGGCCACACCTTCTTCTGACCCTGGGAGGTAGAATTCGGGGGACCCAGGGTTAACAGGGAATAAACTCATCATAGGCAGAGCAAGAAGCCCAGGTCCTTCTCCTGAGTTGAAAGATTCCCCCAAATATCTCTCTGGCAGAAGAGAGAGGGGAGCACACAGGGGAGAAAACTCAGAACCAGTGAGCCAGCACGAGTGGGGGGGGGAGGCTGGGAGGAAGAGGGTGGGGAGAAAAGGGATGAGACAAACTGGCAATGTGAGCAGCTGGTCTGGTTGAAGGGAGCCCATCCCACCCGCGGCAGGGCCCAGGCGGGGGCCTGGGGGGAGGCAGCACGAGCCGAGGTCACTTTACCTGCTGGAGAACGAAGGTTTTCATAGCAGCGATGAGGGGCACAAAAGAATGAAGCACAGACACAGCAGGAACTCAAAGCCCCGGGGTGAGAACCCACTATGCCACCGGTCAGCGTCAGGGCCACCAGTCAGCATCAGCGCCTGGCTGCGGGGACCAGCGACGACTGCCCTGCCTGCCTCTGAGGCCCGCTAGGCTTCCTGCCCTCTAGCATGAGGCTGCCTGGACCACCGCACGCCCCTCCTCCAGCACAGGGGCCAGGCGGACACCTGGATGGCACTGGGGTGGCCGGATGGAGCACTGGGCTGCTGGGAGGAGCTCAGCAGGTGACATGAACACATCAGAGCTTGGAAACTGCCTGTCTGCTCTGCCCCAGAACTTTCTGACCACCAGCTGGCCAAGAAGGGAAGGTGGCGCCAGCTCACTGAGCCTCCGCAGGAGTGTCTCCGAACTCGAACCCTGGCTAAGGCTATCTGCTCTTCTGGGACCCATTCCCTAGAGGCCACTGTCTGGCTCTTCTTTCTTCCTCCTTCCCCTCGCTCATCGCGGGTTCCCTTTTCTTCCCTATCACTCCTAAGCCTCCTGACCTCTCTGCAGAGGTGGCTCTTCTCTCTGCCTCTAGTCCCTCCTCTGGAGCGCCGAGGTTTGAGTTACTGCCATGTGAGTCCAGACCTAAGAGCAAAATAGTGTAATTACCAAATTCCTCCAGGACAAAGACGCCTCGGACTGTATTGCACTTTTTAATGTGATTCAGCTCTATGAAAACCTGCAAGAGAGGGAGGGAGGGCGGGGTCAGGCCCAGAGGCTCTCCCCCTGCCCCACAACTGCCCGCTCTCCCAGCTACAGCCCCGCCCCCGCACAGAAGACCTAGTTCCCAGAGGGAGGGCCGGAGAATCCACACACACACAACTCAAAAGCGCTAAGAAGCGAAGACAGCAGAAAGGGCATGTACCTTCCGCTCCTGGCCGGAGGAGAAAGCATGGGAGAGAAATGAAGGCGTTAGTTTTAATGGTCAAACCCAACCCGAAGGCCCCTCTGCTGTCCTGGGCTGCCCGCCCATACCCTCTGCCCAGGGCAGCGCTTGGAGGACACGGTGCCCCGGGGGTCTCCCCGCTCAGCCCATCAGCTCTCCACCCTTCCATGCATCGTCCTCCGGCGCAGAGGGCTGGCACGGGCGCAAAGCTCCCCTCGGACTGTCCTTGGGGTGGGAGGTGTTCATATCTTCCTTGAAACAAAATCCAGGCTCTCCCAAGAAGCACACGGTGAGAGAATAACGGCTATCGCTTAGGAGCAACTACGAGAGTTCTACGAATCCTATTTGCAATCCTCACATCCACGTGGCCCAGTGTGCAGTACGACCCTCGTTTTATAGAGGAGGACACAGGATCAGAAAGTTTATCTGCCCATGAGTAACGAAGCTGGGCTCTGAATCCAAGCACATCCTAACTCCAAAGACCCGTCTGTTACTCCACCCTGCAGGACTCCACGAGCGGGTCCAGTGCTTCCTCAACTCCAACGGACTGCTCGTGGTGGAACACGGACCCCACGGCCATTCTCTTGTGATCAGTCGGGGCCTGACTCCCCATCTCTGCAGGATCTGTCTTCTAGGGCAAAGCCTTAAACTACCGACCAGCTTGTACAAATCCGTGGACTGGTCAGACACTGGGTTTGTCCAGAGAGGGGGACCCAGAAGGGGGCTGGCTGTTGTTTAACAAGATCTCCTCTTCGGAAGGTGAGGCATCAGGGGGAGCCATGGCACTAAAAGGCGGTCAGAAGCCTGCTCCCCAAGAAGTGCTGGCACCTTCGTGATCCAGAAAAGTATTTCAGTAAACCTCTCCTTGGGCTGACCCTAAGGTCTCAAGTATGCTATTTAATATATTAAAGTCACGGATAGTAAATACACTGCCCGAGCAGCTGTTTCCCATCACACCAAAGCTGCCTGGTCAGGTTCCTGAAAGAAGAAACTAAAATGGCGAGGGGAGGAAGAGAGGCACGGAGTCCAGAGGGTCACCTCCCCTCAGTGTCTGCTGCCTGGCCCGGGGCTGTGGCGCTCACACATTCAGACCTGGCTCACAGCCTCAAGGAGAGGAACCAGGACGTCAGGGGAGGGTAGGGAAGGCACTTGTGTGAAGAGTCAGAACTGGGAACGGACCTGAGATGATGCGCTGGCCTCAGAAAGGAATTAGCTTAAGGAATGTCCACTGAGAGGAAAAGTAACACTGTGTTAAAAGACCAAGAGAAAAAAAAAGTCAGCTCCTCTGGTGGAATCACAGTGAGAGAAGGATGTATTCTGAAGGGCTCCCCAGTCAAAAGAAGGGGATGGGGCCTGTGGGGCAGGGGACAGAGTGGGGACACTCAGAGGGATGAAAAGAATAGGAAGAAGAATCAGCAGGAAAAACAGGCAAATAAACACACATACTCTAGATAGGACAGACACACACACACACACACACACACACACACGCAGACGCACACGCACACGCACACAAGCTTCACGCACACCGGAAACACGCGAGGAGATCAGCTGGTCTAGACTCTCAAAGCAAAACCACCAAGCAGAAGCACACCCTGGGAAGAGGGGAAGGCAGACACTGTGCGAAGAAGGGCCAAGTGAGACGCTCCCACTCACACTGTGCTGAGTCTAATGGACGGAGGCAGCCTAGCCACTGAGGCTCCCTCTCTTTCCCCGCCTCCCAGAGAGGCTCCCCACTGCACCTTCGCCAACGCACTGTGCCCCCCCGACTTCTCTCTCTGGTCCAGCTGCTCCCATCCTCCCACTAGGCCCGCAGGCTCACTGGGAAAGCACCGGGACCCGGAGACCGAGCCTGACTACAGGTGGGACGGAACAACAGGGCCAGGCAGCCGGTGCTGCCGCTCACACCTACCTGGTTGTGCATGAACTTGAGACTGATCCCTTCTAGGGTGACCTGCAGCAAGCCACCCTCACCAGTCTTCATGTCCTGCACTGGGAACTCGCCACCTAGTTCAGGGCCTGTGGTGGGGGAGGAGGTCATCAGCTAATGGGGGAGGTGGGGAACCCCGTGCCTGACCTCCTTGTCAGGCCTCTGACACTCAGAGGACGGATGGAAACAAACAGAAGGCCTGGCTCGGGGAGTCCGTCCCTTCTCACCGGGTTTGATGCTCTGCTGTCGGGCAGCGGCTCGCTCCATGCTGTCCTTCACACAGTAGTACAGCTCCCGACACTGCAGCACCGGGGAGAGAGCTGTCCTGTCATCCAAGCCTTCCAGGGTCCCCCTGCTCGGCTCTCCACCCGCTGCCAAGCGCCGGGGCCGATGCCGGGGCACCGGACAGCTTTATGTGTCCCACACAACCGCCGGAGGCCAAAGTGGGGCTCTCGACATGGACTGTGGAATTCTAACTTCCTCGCAAGAAACTCAACACTTTGCCCTCAACACCCACCCTCCGCCCGGCAGAGCTCCTGGGTACCTTCTTAGTATAGAACTTGTTGAGCTGGGTCTCCGAGCCGTTTCGACGCCACAGGCACAACACCTTGGTCTTGGGGCAGTAGGTCATGTTGATGAGCTTCTCATACCACCAGCGCTCGTACACCGTCCCGATGTTGCTACGTAACACCACGCAGTCATCGCACACCTGCAGGAGGGCACGGAGCGCTTCAGCGGTTCTTGTCGCTGCGTCTCCGTCAGCCCAGGCCACGCTACCCTGTCTCCCAGGCGGAAAGGATGGGGCAGCTGGTCCTGGGAGGCTCCCCGTGGCCAGCTTCTCCGCTCATGCTCACCGTCTTCCTTTGCTGGGGACACAAACACTGACCTGCTGGACCTACTGTCCACTAGGAGGTTTACTGCAAGAAAAGGAATCACTGAGAGGAGCTGCGAGCAGGGAAAGACGCACAATCAGTGTTTCTACTCTCACTTCAACCAGCGTCTATCACCTCTTACATGCTCTAGACATAAGAGGGTGACTCACGCCATGTGCCAACCTTAGGAATCATCTCTGTGGATGAGCGCAAGGGCAGGGGATTATGGCAGGCTTAACCAAGGAGAAAAAAATGGAACCAATGCATTTTCTAATGCTGGCTCAGCCCTAGTTCTGCATAAATCTTTTAAATAATTCATCACCTAAGTGACACATGGGCAATGCTTATTGCAAAAAATATATAATACAGGGTGATATAAATTAAAAGGCAAACTCCTCCTTCACATTCTCTTTTTAAAACTATAAGTCCTTTTAATTTATTTATTTATTTACTTACTTACTTAACTATTTAGAGAGTAAGCCTGTGTTCGCAGGCAAGTGAGCTTGAGTGGGGGGCGGGAAAGGGCAGAGGGAGGAGGGGAGAGAGGATCGTAAGCAGGCTTCACGTCTGGTGTGGAGCCCGATGTGGGGCTCCATCTCATGACCCTGAGATCATGACCTGAGCCAAAATCAAGAGTCAGACACTCAACTGACTGAGCCACCCAGGTGCCCCCTTCCCATTCTCTTCTTGTTCAATATTCTCCCTCTTAAGATCAGACTATGTTAGGTTTCTAGCTGTCCCATTACTTAGCTGTGTCACTTTGAACAAGGTGGACTGCATCTACATATGCTCATGTGCAGATTAAATAAGTCAATGTGCAAAGAATTCTTAGGACAAAGCCGGGCACATAGGAAGTACCCTAGAATTAGATGCTGTAACAACACTATAATTATAATATAAAAAATGTAACAAGGATATTATGACCCCATTGATGATTCTCAAGTCTTTCTCCATACAAGACCCATTGTCCTGAGCTCCTGAACCTCTCTCTATCTGGATGGCTCATGGCAGTGCTCTGATCTCATCATGTCCAAATCTGAAGTCAGCATGTCCTCCGGGGCAGATCCTCCTTCTGAGTCCCATAGTTGAGTAAATGGTATCGCCATTCACCCAGCTGCCCAAGCCAGAAATGAAGGAGTGATGCGAGACTCCTTCTTTTCCCTCTCACTACATCACTGAGTCTGTTTCACCTCAAATACCCCGGAACTCTCCCTTTCCTCCACTCTAGTCATTAATTTATACTTCTTTCAAGTCTAAGCTCAAAGGTCACTTTTTTTTTTTTTAAGATTTTATTTATTTATTTGACAGAGAGACAGCCAGCGAGAGAGGGAACACAAGCAGGGGGAGTGGGAGAGGGAGAAGCAGGCTCCCAGCGGAGGAGCCCGATGCGGGGCTCGATCCCAGGACTCCGGGATCACGCCCTGAGCCGAAGGCAGACACTCAACGACTGAGCCACCCAGGTGCCCCTCAAAGGTCACTTCTGAGGAGTCATCCACATCTCCGAGACCTTCTGCTATGTGCTCTCCTACCGCCTGCCCCCTGCGCATCTTCTCTCATAACGCTCATCATACTTTATGACACTTTGTTTCGTAAGCTGACTTCCCCAAGGGCCTGTCAACCCCATAAGGGCAACCGAGACCGTGTCTCCCTTAGTCACTGCTATAACCACATACCCAGCGCACCTTGGCATATACTACGTGCTCCATAAATATGAAGTGAACGAAAAAGGAACACACGAGACTACCAGGGTTAATCTACGACCTAAGAGTTATTGTGGTTCTGGGGCGCCTGGGTGGCACAGTGGTTAAGCGTCTGCCTTCGGCTCAGGGCGTGATCCCGGCGTTATGGGATCGAGCCCCACATCAGGCTCCTCCGCTATGAACCTGCTTCTTCCTCTCCCACTCCTCCTGCTTGTGTTCCCTCTCTCGCTGGCTGTCTCTATCTCTGTCGAATAAATAAATAAAATCTTAAAAAAAAAAAAAAGAGTTATTGTGGTTCTAAAAGCCTTACGGAGAACAAGGTCATAAAGCAGCTGAGCAGAACTCAGAATTCCAGCCCAAGTCTGACTCTAGTTTTTGAAAAATGAAAACTACTACCCCCACTTTCCATAATCTTTTAAGAACACCATGGCAAGGAGAGGAAAGGACAGGTATTTAAAACACATGATTTCTAGGCTAGAGAGATGACAGTAATAACGTACCATACTCGCCTCTGCTGCTGGGGGAGATATAAACTGCTACAGTCTTTGGGATGGCATTTGGCAGAATCTATAAAAACTTTAAATCTATATAAGCTTGATCCCGAAATTTCACACTAAGAATCTAGCCTATAGAAATTCTCATGCGAGGGGCACCTGTTGAGCGTCCGACTTCTGGTTTTGGCTCAGGTCATGAGCTCGTGGGTCGTGGGACTGAGCCCCGAGAAGGGCTCTGCACTCAGCGGGAGATGCCTGAAGATTCTTTCCCTCTGCCCCTCCCCCAGTGCACGCTTGCACACACTGCTCTCTCTCAAAATAGAAAAATAAATCTTAAAAAAAAAGAAATTCTCATGTGAGTGTGCAAAGACATATGGCCAAGTATATTCAATGAAGCAGTATTTTTTTAAAAAGTGGGAGGGACTAGTTGAATAACTTATGGTATACATCCATCTAACACCTAATGGCTAAAAAAACAAAACAAAACAAAATTAGTCATCCATTTAAAAAACAAAGACGGGGTGTCTGGCTGGCTCAGTTGGTGAAGCATGCAACTCTTGAGCTCAGGGTTGTGAGTTCGAGCCCCACATTGGGTATAAAGCTTACTTAACAAAAACAAAACAAAACAAAACAAAAAAAGAAAAAAGAAAAACCAGAGACAGATTTAGATAATATGTAGACATGGAAAGACGTGCGTCATAAATTAAATGAAAAAAATCAAATTATATAACAATATTTGTAGTTTGATACCACTTTCGTTAACACTGAAACAAAATTACATATAAGTAAATTGTATTTATAAAAATACGCATTTTCAAAAATCACACCAATCTCTTTAACGGTGGTTGCCTCTGAGACATAGCATTGGAAGGAAGTGAAGGGAAACATACTTTTTATTTCATTTACTTCTATAGAGTTTGAAACTTTTACATATAGTGTTCTACTTCTGTAATTTTTTATTATTTTTTTTTTCGAGAGAGCACGCATGCGTGCACAAACAGGGAGGGGCAGAGGGAGAGGGAGAATCTTAAGCAGGCTCCATGCCCAGTGTGCAGAGCCCAATGCAGGGCTCGAACTCAGGACCCTGAGATCATGACCTGAGCTGAAATCAAGAGTCAGACTCAACTGAGCCACCCAGGCATCCCGTCTACCTCTGTAATTAAAAAAAAAAAAAAAAAGTAATAAAGAAGATTTTTAAAGGTCTTTGCAATCGCTCTCCCAGCGCTCCTGCAGCCAGCAGGCTGTGCAGAGACGAGAAAGGCGACGTCAGGCTAAGCGTAGTGAGTGTGGCAAACAGGGTGAGTGAGGTACGGTCTTATTTGGCGCTTTAAGGGAGAGGTAGCTACGAGGTGGTGGATCCACCCAAACTCCAGGGACTTCGTATGAGGCTCCCCTGGATGGTGGTGAGAGTAGTGCTATACTTCAAGGAATCTTCTGGATTTATTTTTTAAAATGGAAAAGGAAAGGGTGAGGATCACCCGCCACCTCTTTGTGGTGCAGATGTCCTAAGTCAGCCCTCAGCTCGAGGAGACACCTAGCCAAATTCTAGAACTTTATAGTGACATGAACATGACTCTCTTCGCAGCTACACCAACACACATGTTTCTGCTTCGGGGAAGAACCCCCACCCCATGTTTGATAAACCACTGGTTTAAAAAGCTGTGGATGTAAAAATCAAACTCAACTAAACCAAAAGGAAACAGAATACTTGTAAAATTATTTAATTTTACTACTTTATATAGGAGTTGTACTTGGTTCCTACAATTATGTAGAAGAGATTCATTTTAGAATTAAAAATACAGCAATAAAGAAATCATAGCCAATTTCCTTTACAATTCTGGAATAAGGAAGGATTTTTCTACTTATAACTCAAAATCTAGAAGCTATTTTAAAAAAAAAGACTAATTAATTGAACTATATAAAAGTAAAAAGATTCTGCCAAGGGCCGGAGGGAGGATTAAAAAAAAAAAAAAAAAGTAAAAAAACTCTGCATGGCAAAAAAACCCCACGGCAAACTCAAAGGACTGATGAGGAACTTCACAGGGAACAGCTCAGACTGCCCACATCTAAACCCAGTGATCACTGGAGAGAGAGAGGTGGCCATATGGGGCAACAGGCAAGACACAGCACCACCCACGAAGCGTTCTTGTCAAAATACTGAATCTGAAACTCATCAAACCCCCAGACTGAACTACTAGTTTATCAAAAATACAAGCGGTAGAGAGACATGTTAACATCAAAGAGACGCAAACAGCAAAAAGTCTAGAATGTGAGATACTCCGTGGGGCATACTTCGTCAATGAAATAAATGGCAAAGTGGGAGGGGAACCATTATATGCTAAGAGACACTTCAGAGTCCCATCAGCCAAAGTTATCAATGTATTTTTTCTTTGGAGCATGACGGCACCTGGGAGCGCTTACAGAGTCTGTGCGTGTACGCAGGGAAGCAGACGCAGCCCCACGCACGGCAGCCTGTTCGCAACAGCACAAATGGGGAAGAAAACCAAGGGCACCTAGACACTGACTGAGTCAACTACGGCACAGCCACACCACGGAGCACTGTGCAGTTGTAAAAGGGATGAGAGCCAGAGGAAATACAGTGAATGACATCATAATGATGTCTGGTGACAGAAGGCGACCACACTTATCATGGTGAGCCCTGCATAATGTAGAGAATTGTTGAATCACTACGCTATACACTTCAAACTAATATAACATTGTACGTCAACTCTTCTTCAACTAAAGAAACATGAGAACCCTCTTTTTGTACTGACATAGAGATCTCCAGGATATGTTCAATGAGAAAAACAAGGTACAGATCAGTGGTCATGACGTGCTACCTTTCTGTAGAAAAAAAGAAAAAGAACTTATGTTCATATTTTATCATGTTTGTATAAAATACCACTGGAAGATACAAAGGAAACCAATAGAGGTGGTTACCTATGGGAGGAAGGGGTGAGGGGGATAGGAAATTGAGAGGAAAGGGATAAGAAAGAGAGCAACACTTCCCAACGCCTACCATTTTAAGTTGTCCTGACTTACGGACAATGGGACAACATCATCCATTCAACGTATATTTAAAAGAAATGATGGCGAATCATCTATTATATTATTTGCATAAGAATCTGACAATTTAATGATAAATGGATCATGAAGATGAATGAGATTAAGTGGGAGAAATAGTCTGGTATCAGGTCTAGGAGTTCCCTGTGACTCTCAAATGTCCGTTTGAGACATACCAACTAGCATGAACTAGCATTTACCTCCATGAAGAAGATATCTCCATTTGTGTCTGTCCCTGCATGTACCACAAATGTCTGCTTCTTCATGTGCCGGCTGCCACTGGACCGGATAGAGAGATCACGTCCATTCTGAGAAAAGAGAGATCTGTTACGGACATCCACGTATCTCTATCACAGAGCTTTCTGGGCCAAGAATTCCGCCCCCCACCCCCCACTTCAGCTATTGAAATCCTATCAGTTAACTTAGCACAGTGCCATCTGCTGGCCACAGGCCACAAGGGCCTGTGTTCTCAAACTTTTTGGTCTTAGGACTCTTATACCTCTTAAAAATTATTCATGACCCCCAAGAGCTTAGGTTTATGTGAATTATAGTTAGAGATATTTACCATATTAGAAATTAAAACTGAAAAAATTAAATATTAATTCATTTTAAAGTAATTAATAATTCATTTATAATACACCAATTACATGGTAATATAAATATTTTTTTAATAACATGTTTCCCAAAACAACAAAAAAATGAGAAGACTGGCACTGTTTTACATTTTTTCACATGTTAGTCTTTAAAAAATAGTTGGATTCTTCATACCTGCTTCTGCATTCAATTCATTGTATTATGTTGCTTTGGAAGGTATATAAAGAAAATCTGGTCTCACAGATACGTATTTGGAAAAGGGAGGAGTATTTTAATAGCTTTTCCAGATAAATATGCGTATTTTTCTTTGGTAATTATACCAAAATCTGAGAAGTAAGTTTCTGATAGTTTGTTGCAACAATATGAAGTCTGAAAACCTATCAATGAACATTTTGTACTTTGTTACATGAAATCTGTCTGTCTGCCTTGCATTTTGAGTGGATCTTTACTCCTACTTGAATTTGTAACACCACACAATGGTCTTCTGTAAAATACTGGTTTAAGGAGTAATGCAGCTCTTCCAAATATTGGCCCATTTCATTACAGAATATCAAAAAATCACATTGATTAATATCAATCTCATTACAAAAGCCTTTAAACAAATCAGGAAGCTTGAAGCTTCAAAGTCTGCCAAATAAACACCCAACTCTGAATAACCACAGTTAGTCATTCTTCCAAGTAAAAATGATGTCCCATGGACAAAACTGACAGTTCACCTTGCAACTCAAACTGTTAAAATCGCTTTTCCTTGAAATAATCATCCTATTTTGGTTTACAGCACAAATACATCCTGTATATTTCTCATTTGGTCACATAAATTATTAAAAAGATGTATAATCAATTATCAGATTTAGTAAAATTGGTGATTTTAATGCTTTCATCAAGAATATTCAAAAGTGCAACTAATTTTCTTTCTCTATTTTAAACAGCAAGTGCACGCCAATGGCTCCTAGCATGGTTTAGCGCCAATGCCTTCACCGGGTGAAGATAACCAGCAGTTTTATCCATCACTGCTTTTGTACAATCAGTGCAAATGCCAACCCAGTAAAAAAAGGCAAACATTTTAGTACTATTATGAAAAGTTTCCAGCTCGTGGATCCTTAGGAGTCCACAGACCACATGCTGAAACAGCTGTAGCAGGATGGTTTTAATACAGAGAATCCGATCAGAGAACAGAAGGACTAAAGCCTCATCTAGACTCAAAGCCCTATTTTCATTTTTTTTTTTAAGATTTTATTTATTTATGTGACAGAGAGACAGCCAGCGAGAGAGGGAACACGGCAGGGGAGTGGGAGAGGAAGAAGCAGGCTCCCAGCGGAGGAGCCCGATGTGGGACTCAATCCCGGAACGCCGGGATCACGCCCTGAGCCGAAGACAGACGCTTAACGACTGCGCTACCCAGGCGCCCCAGCCCTATTTTCAAAACTGGGGGTCTTGAAGATATACAGGCCAAGCAATGACCCACGGGGAAGCCTCTGCATTAGGTGACAAGGCCCCAGCCTGGGAGGCGACAAGTGCAGTGTGAGGGGAGCCTAGGGGACGGCGCAACATGCTTACCAGGTTCGCTAGCTGATCAAGCACTTCGTTGATTTGCTGGCTGTACACAAGCCCAATATGGGACTTTCCCATTAGGCGCCTCACCTTCTTCCGGATGTCGTTCTTATTTACCTGGAAAGCCAAAATGGGATCTTAATGAGGGATCTGCTCTCCCTGCAACTGATGTAGAGGGAATGTACAGCAAGTTTCCTACCATTTGAGACAATTCTGAGTCCACATCACAGAATATGAGAGAAAACATTCAACTGTCTATTCTGCCAACAGGCTGGGAAGGAAAACCCTGGGTGTCCCTGGGTGGCTTCCGTAGAAACGTAGCTTTTAGAGCAGGTGTGGTTCAAGTGGACTGGGGCTCAAGGAGACACTTCTTCCCTATCCCCAACCAATACTGTAACATTCACCCCTGAAGGGGCCTTAGAACCCCTGGGGCTCCTCAGACTATAGTTCAGAAACGAGGCCTTAGAGTAGCGACATTCTGGCTCGGCTGTAGCAGAGGCACCTTCCTGGGGTTCAGGATCACCACCCTTTCCCAAACAGAGTTCTCTGGGACCCCTGCAGTTCAACAGAGAGCAGTGAACCTTACCACAGAAAAGAAACAAACCTAAGTCAGCCTGTCAGGTGTTTTCTGCATCTGATCAACTAATCCCTTCTTACTTAGAGAGGCTGGGAAAACAGGAGGAGGAGACTCAGGGGCTTACTCTCAAAACAACTCTCTTCTACCCATCAGCCCCAAACTTCTGTTTCCCTTTCAAAGCAGGACTCATCTATTTGGTAACATACTTCTTCCACGGCCATAACAACCAAGTACAACCAAGTCAATCTAGAACCTACCATTAATTTTTTAACAAGTAGCTCTTTTTACGTCTATGGAAAACTCTATATGATAAAGGACTAGTGCTGAAAGATGAATTCTGACTATCCTTTCTAAGGTTTTAAAAACAAACACTTAAAACATTTTTAAAATTCATTGTATTCTGTAGGGAGTTCTACTGGCATCCTAGAACTACTGGGCAAAGGAAGCCCATTTAAAATTCAAAATAGGGGCGCCTGGGTGGCTCAGTCGGTTAAGCGTCTGCTTTCAGCTCAGGTCATGATCCCAGGGTCCTGGGACTGAGGCCCCCGTCAGTCTCCCAGCTCAGTGGGGAGTCTGCTTCTCCCTTTCTCTCTGCCCCTGCTCATGTTCTCTCCTCCTGCTCACATAAATAAAATCTTTAAAAATAAATAAAAAATAAAAATAAGATGAAACTCGGTAGAGTGTGCAACTTTAAAAACAATATTTATTCATTTTAAAGATTTATTCATTTATTTTTGAGAGAGAGGCAGCACGCAAGCGTGCATGGGCGGGGGCAGAGGGAGTAAGAGAAGCAGACTTCTCGCTGAGTGGGGAGCATGATGCAGGACTCGATCCTGAAACTAAGAGTCGGACGCTCAACCAACTGTGCCACCGAGGTGTTCCGAGTGTGCAACTCTTAATCTTGGGGTTGTGAGTTCAAGTCCCACGCTGGGTGTAGAGATTACTTAAAATTTTTTTTAATTTTTTATTTATTTTTTTTTAAATATTTTATTTATTTATTTGAGAGAGAGAGTGAGAGAGAGAGAGTGAGCACAAGCAAAGTGAGGGGCAGAGGGAGAAGCAGACTCTCCGCTGAGCAGGGAGCCTGATGCGAGGCTTGATCCTGGGACTCTGGGATCATGACCTGAGCTGAAGGCAGATGCTTAACTGACTGAGCCACCCAGGTGCCCCCCCCAAAAATTTTTTAAAATAACAAAATAAAATTCAAAATAAACAAATGGTATGGAATCACCAATCATCTTTACAACATTCCTTAGCACAACAGCCTGGCAGCTTCAGACAAATGGAGCACGTGTGAGCGGCAGAGAGACCCCACACTTTCAATCAGGAAGAGAGCCCTAGTAAGATGCTTGGCAGCTTCCCAACTGACCCAGAACTTAGGTCATGGGAACAAGCCTCGCCCTTCTGGCATCGGCAGAAGCTGGGCATAAGCAAAATCAACATTACCTTCATCAATAGCATGTAGGAGATGAGGTTGTGCAAAAGTGTGGCCAGCAAACGATCTTCATCATCCTCCAGGCGCTTCCGGTCATGTTCTCCCAGGGACAGGTACCTAAGCAGGAGACCAGCAACAAGTCGGTCCTCTGTGTGGGAGACCACAGAACTAACTTGGAAGAGGCTGAATTTGCATCTTCCAAGCGTTTACTAAGTGTCATACCTGTCGATCATTTCCTGGGGACCCTGGTCCATACCCATCCCTTCTCTCTCCAACATCACAGCATCTAAGAACGCATCTTCCCAGAACTGCATTTGGTCCCATAAAGTAGAACGTTCTTTGCCTGTGTGGAATAGAATTTTTCTAGGGGCTTATTTAATATATAAAGAATACAGCTGCCAAACCAAAGTAAAGAGTAAACTCTAGATAAAAGGGACAAATTCTAGGACAAAGCAAACGTGAGCCTCTCCACCCCAGAACTAACATTCCTGCCACCAGCCCCAGCTCCTCCAAGAGAGGCCCAGCCACTCCCAAGAAGGAGGGATGAACACAGCACACAAAGAAAGGTGGTTACTTATAGAAAAGGTCTCCATAGCCGCATCCTCTAACTGGTCCCACATCGATCCTTTGTCCCTTCCTGCCAATTTGTTAGCAGGAAGGACCATGGTAGCAAGAAAGGAAAGACAGACAGACAGAAAGACAGAGGCTGTTGATTAATACCAAAATCCAGTCTCTTCTAGTGCTCACCTACTGCTTTTTCCAGACCCAGTAAGTCGCCTTCTTCAGATATAAACACGCCCTCTAACATCAGCACTGAGATCAGCACAGAGCTAAGCAGCTACGTATTCAGTGCTACCCTCTTCCCCAGCTGAGTCCAGCTTTCTTCCAGTGCAAGAGGCCTTCCCAGTCTGTGTCTCACCTAGGAGTCCCTCGTAGAGATAGACCCGCTGGCTTACATCTTCAGACGAGCGAACTGGGCTGCCCACCAGCTTCTCCTTGACACTTGGCTTCAAGCTATGGGCTTTCCCCTACGAAGAAGAGGTGACAGGTCAGCTGCCCAAGGTACTGACGGACAAGGCAAAGTAAGCCGTGCAGCCCATTAAGAGGTCCACACACCCGTTACTCTCCGTTAGCAACATACACTCCAGCAGTCCTGCTTTTGCTACTCTGCTTGCCTCAAGGATTTGACCGGAAGTCAATCTGGAAGTGGTCCCCCACCCCACACTCAGTGCACTCGGGGTGGGGGACCACCCTGTCCGAGGTGTGTGGGGTAGGTGTGTGGAGTTGGGTGTCTTTATGATAATCACCTGTGACCAACAAAGAATAATCAGCCCCTAAAATGAAAGTAAGGTATTATCAATAAAGGTATCGAAGGTATTATCAATAAAGATGTTAAAAGGATTTAAGTTCCCTGGTTAGCTTTCTATAAAAGACCAACCCTAAAGGCCTTCGTTGGCCACCCTGTCGCAACCCTGTTGGGACCCCTCTCACTCTTGACGGCTTTTTCTGTGTTTTCATTTAATAAACTTCTATTGTTTTACTCAAGGAAAAAAAAAAGTCAATCTGATAATGCTGTTCTCTGTTACTGCCTCCTAAAACATGCAATCTTGTTTTCATTTTGCTTATCTCTACCCTTTAGTCTCTGTAAGACTATTCACTCTTAAAAATAAATCAGAGGCAAATCCTCTGTGGCAGCATAATGCAACAGAAAAAACACTGGTTTTGAAGTCAGACTTATATAATATAATATCTACCTCGTAGGACCATTATGGGAATTAAATTAGAAAATACATATAAAGCACATGGTTGGTATTGGATAAATGTTAATTTCCTCTTTCCTACCATCTCTTAGAAATATCTGCCTCTTAGAAAAATCACTAACTTTACCTGCCATTTCTGCAATATTAGACTTTCTATTCATTCAAAAAAGATTTCAAGTGGGTAAGAGGCAAATTTCATGCCCATTTCACAACTCATGCAGCAGCATAAGCAGAGAAGCGACCAATCAAAGGTTATTAGGCAACACCTAATTAGTGTGTCTACACGCCAGTCTCCAGGTTCACAGCCCAGTTCTTTGTTCAATGGACCATGCTGACTTAATATAACTTATTTCTTGCTAAAACAGCCTTTTTTTTTAAGCCACGAAATTTAAGTAATTGCTCTCAGCAACTCAACTGTACAAAAACAGCCCTTGCCCACCAGCACAGAACAAGTAAGAATTTGTCCCAGGAAGGTGCCAGGAAAGGCAGCACACAGCTGAATGGCTTCCTGCAAGACTGCTATCTCATAATGTCTATCTTAACGTCCAGAACGGAAGCACACTAGAAGGATTTAAAATACTCTCATTAAAATGGTCTATTTAGACTTAAGGAGAGCTAAGGTCCATTAACTTGAATGGTTCTGCTGACTCTCAATCCCATTCTCTACCTTTGCTCAGGGATGTCATTTGCTCTATTAGAAACACATACACAGAAAGCCCGAGGGTGGGAATGATCACCAGGGTTATACACTAGACTTCACTTAAATTTCATCTTCCATTCTCCCCACAAACCAAAGCTAAGGACTTATAAGCTCCTATAACAAATATCCATTCCCAGGGCTCCTGGGTGGCTCAGTCAGTTAAGCGTCTGCCTTTGGCTTAGGTCATGCTCCCAGGGTCCTGGGATCAAGCCCTGCATGAGGCTCCCTGCTCTGCAGGGGGGTCTGCTTCTCCCTCCCCCCAACTCATGTTCTCTCTCTCTCACACACACTTTCTCTTACTCAAATAAAATCTTTTAAAAAAATTATTATAAATAAGAATATTCATTCTCAGCTCTGTCTAATCAAGTGACAAATGTATCAGAGTGCTTAATGTTGCATAAAGAGGCATGTATACGCCAAAAAGCAGTGTGTCTGAAGGCAAGGACTAAATGGAATTACTTTCATTTCAACCGATCACTGGCTTTTTGTAGGATGTAGGGCAAGTTCTTTTTTTCCTAAGGCTTTGTTCCTGTCACCTGTCAGAAGACATTAGTCACAGCAACATACTGAACTGCAAACTTCTTGAGAGTGAGAATGTCTTATTCACCCTCTTTCTTTAGTACAGAATATAGGACTTAGTAAATCACTTAATAAATATTTATCAGTGAAGGAAAGTATCAAATAACTGTTAGAAATATACAAAAATAAAATGCTATTTTAAAGTGCTATATAAATAGGGGCGCCTGGGTGGCTCAGTTGTTAAGCATCTGCCTTCAGCTCAGGTCATGATCCCAGGGTCCTGGGATAAAGCCCCACGTCGGGCTCCCTGCTCAGTGGGGAGCCTGCTTCTCCCTCTCCCGCTCCCCCTGCTTGTGCTCTCTCTGTCAAATAAATGTCTAAAAAAAAAAAAAAAAAAAAAAAAAAAAAAAAAGTGCTATATAGAGCAGTGACCAGAATAAAACCAAACTATCCCACAGCAAGAGGCAGACTGATACAAAACGACAGCTGTCTTTGCCCTGGCATTGCCACAAAGGCACCTATCACCTCGTCTACTGTAAATATGGGGATAATTGCTACATAGGATTTGAAGCCCTGATCTGACTGGGCAGGGATTCCGACTCATCAGTGATTCAGGAGAGGGTCCTAAAAGCCCCAGATCATGGAGTAAAATCACTCTGAAAAAAGCCTTAAGAAACATTTTCTTTGAAGCCAAAGTTTTGGGGATAATCTATTCCTTACTTCCTCTTTTCCTTCTAATTGCCCCTAACATTTCCTTCTTTTCTAACCCATTCCCTCCCACGAAAGAAATGATCTCCTTCCGTTAGTAAACAAAACTTACGAAGATGGCGCTGGTAGCAGAGTTGGTCTCAATTTCACTATCGGACAAGGTGCCCCGAGAGCTTGCCAAGTGGGCGCTGCCCTCACCGCCTGGTCCATCACCTGCATTGCTGCTCAGGTCACTGTCTGCTCCAAGGGTCTCTCCAGAGCTATTACTCACCTGGAAAGGAAAGAGAGGTAGTAAGGGATATTCCCCAGTGAAGGGTTCCCAGAAATGCCCAGCTGTTAGAACTTTCTACTACAATTAAAAAAAAAAAAAAAAAGCACTGAACTTCAACGGTGTGTCAGATAGCCTCTGGAAGTACCTTCTTTACAAGACGAGTAGCCCTGGGTAAAATCTCAGGGTCTGATCCCACGCACACAGACTATGCCAGGTGAACATCTCCACCGTGAGAACCAAGCTGACATGAGACTAAGAGCCTCCAAAGGAGAAAGCAGCCCCCTCTTCCAAGGGGGGACTCACACCCCACCCACCAAGATGCCAGTGTGGTGTTCCCCTACCACGGTGCTAACTTCAGAGTCCTGACTTGAGCTTCGGATCATAACAGCTGGACTCACAGCAATGACAGAGTCTGGATCAGTCCTCTGAAACGACACGGGGACTCAGATACATTAGAGGAGGTGTCCCCTCTACTCTCAGTTTCCCTAAGAAATACTGTATCTTCTTCCTTCTCCTCAACCCCTACCTACTATTATCATCCCTAAACAGGTCATGAGAAGTTTTTTTCATGAATATAAAATATACATGACTTGATGATGAAAAATAATAAACATTAAAGAAATACATGCTCGCTACAGAAAATACATGAAATAATAAGGAAACTAAAATAAATCATAACCCTACCACTAACATTAATCACTGTTTAGGTTTTACTATACTTCCTTTCAGTCTTTTCTACATACATTTTAAAAATTAAATGGGAATCATACTACATATAGCTTTGTAAAACATTTTCCCATGTCACTAGATTTTTGAAAACACAATCTTCAGTGGATACTAGTATCGTACTACGTAGACATATTACACTTATTTCATCATCTTCCCATCACTCGGCATGCATGTTGTTTTGGCATTGTCTTTTTTTTATAACTTAAAGAAGTATTCTGAGATAGCAAATTTAATGCTCGCAATTCTCAATATAGTTGTCACAAACCTGGGAACCAGATGTCAGGCTCACGCCACTGTCCGCACTGATCTGGGACTTCTTCTCCTCTGTCTCACCGAGGTCAAAGACGGGTTTGATTACTTCAGGCCCTGGGTAGGGGAAAACCTCTGTCACTCCATACACAAAGGCAAGGGGCAGGCTGGTGAAGGGAGTGGGAGAGCACACAGCCAGGTCCCAGACCTCAGCATGTCCCAGTCACCTTTCCAGGGACTGCCCCCACATCAGGCCCTACTGGAAGAAGTCCCCAGATGCCTTAAGAACCAAGTAGGACAAATTAAACCTGGTCTCAAAGGGTTCTGCAGCCATCTTCACAACCTGAGAAGATTCTCAGCAGATCATTCTAAAACAGAAAGTTCCATAAACAAATGTCTAAACCACATTCCCCTATACTCAGAGTTGGAGCTTCACTGGTGTGTGAAACCAATTAAGGGTCCCCAGGTCACTCAGTGCTTCCCCAACAAATGTGTCTAAAGGGGCTAGAAAAGGACAGGCCCAACGAGATACAGAAATACCAGCTGTTTCCGTGGACACTGACTACCTCAACCCTACACCTTTCTACACTTGAGATAAAAACCACCCTCGTTTTTCCCCCACCCACCCGCAATGGTATGGCAGAAGGACAGAATGACAGAAAGCAAGAAAGCGTGCCTAGGCAAGCCACCAGAGAGAGCTGGGAAGCTACAGACTCAACACGGAGGGACAGCAACCATCTCTGCCAACTGTGCCCACAGGCCTTCTAGTGGGTGAGGGAGATATCAGCCAATGAGGGGCACTGAAATAGGCAAACATTCTCCCCACCAACTCTGGAGCAATCGAGAACCAAGTTCTAAGGGACTTTACTCAGTAGACGCCCTGATTACAGCCTGATTGCTAGGAGGAGAGGGGGAAAGAAGCAGCCTACAAGTCACGTACCTGGGAGTCACATACCACCTACCTGCTCTCATTCCAAATACCCCCCAAGAGCAAATTTGGGGTGGGGCTGACAAAGGGAGCCTGCCCCAACTGGGCCTGGGGAGTTGGCAGGTATGGGAGATTTGGGAACGGGAAGGGGCATTTGTTCCTTACTCTGTTTTTCCAAAGCTTTTTGCTTTTTCACTTCCTGGTGCTTGTTCCACAATTCTACCCCAGATGCAATGTAAGCAGGAGAGAAAGACAGACAGAGTCAGAGGCTGGTCAGACAGAATGGAAACCCACCCACCCAAGCTGATTCAGTCTCAGGCACAGGATTACAAATCAAGAGATAAAAAGAGATCTTCTTTTCGGGGAGTTAAAAATCAAGAGATCTAATGCCTTCCCCCCACCCAACTAATGAACTAAAGACTCTAAATTCCTAACCCGAACCTGAAAGTGGTAGTAAAACGCTGCGGACATTGGCGGTGGGGCTGCCTTCACTCCAGCTCCCCCATTTTGGCATGAGGAAACTGGTCCTAACGAGGCTGGAGCACTTCGCTCGAGATCGTGTAGCTTAGGACCAGTTTAAACATCCACCACGCCATGCTCTCTCTGCCAAAGGAGCTGGGCAACGACAATTTTGAAAGATTCCAGACAAGACAGATGATCACCCCAAGCAGCCAAAGGGGTTCGGAAGCATGAGCACCAATCTATTTGATTTGCCGGGCTGGACAGAGGCCACTCCTGCAGGCAGTTTGCACCCCTCCTTGCCGTCACCAAAAAATCCAAGGCACCCTCACAACCAGTGTCTGCCCTGCCGAGCGACCCATTCTTAGCCAGTCACAGGGAAGAATGCTTCTTGTAAAGGTGACAGAGAACACGAAATGGTCAAGAATAAGAGGTAAAGAAGAGCGAATACTGATAGCATTCTTTCCCTGGAAGAACTTGAGAATCGATTTAATCCGATCTCCTCATTTCCCAGATGAAGAGACAGAGACCCTGATAGAGGAAGTGCTTTGCTCCAAGTCTCATTCCTAGCTGGAGGCAGATACGGGACTAAAACTCCAGGCCTTCCGACTTGCAGGCGGGGACTTTTTCTAGAACATCACATCAGGCAGGAGGAATGCAGGGTTGATCGCCTCTAGGACACTATTCTGCTGGCTAGAGAAGGGAAGCTCCCCAACGAAGGAATCTGGCGGCGCACCACCATTTATGGGAGCACAAGACAACTAATGTGTGGCAAAGAAGCATCCGTTAGAAGCATCCTGCCCACGGAAACAGGATCAGAAAAAGACAGACACAACCTCGATGACTCAAGGTCAAGTACAGAGGGAGTCAAGTGGAGGTGCCACCTGGAGCTCAGGAAGGCACTGCCTGAGCGGGAATGGAGACACACTCAACACAAACAAGCTCTTAATCAAGCCCAGTAAGGAAAGGGTTAAAGAAAAACTGATTCAGAAATCTATACCTTGAGGTCTGGAGCCCTGGGAAATGGGGTTGCTGGACACCCCCCCAAGAAGCAAATTTGAGGGCAGTGTCATGGTTGGATGAGAGTAAACTGGCCCAGACGATCATAATTTTATAGACCAAAGATGCATCTATAAACTTTCTTACAGCTTCCAGGAGCTCACATGGCTCTCCACAGTGTGAAGAAATCCAGATGTAAATAAAGACGGACCAGGAGTACAGGTCAGACTCCCTGCACTAAACCTCACTGGGCCTTCTAAGTAAAACTTCCACTCTTCCTCTAAGATGTCGGTGGGGGTGACTGTAAAGGAAGCATAAGGGATAAAGAAGTACAAAGAAATACCATCAGAAATGGATGCAGACCTATCTCCCTCTCTAGAAAGCAAAGCATGGGAAACAGAAAGGCAGGATTCTGGATGAACTGAAAGGAGGGAGAGGTATTTAAGAAGCCAGAACCCTCCCTCCACCACACCAAACACAGTGATACATACCAACGGATGCTACAAAGTTCTCTTCCTTTAAACTTCTGGTGTCTAGTTCTTTAGGACCCTTTCCTGCAGCACTTGGAGCCCGAGGTCCCAGCTGGGGAACTCTCAGCTGTGCCAAAGCCTTTGGGTCCCCCCGGCCGGCCAGGCCAGGATCCTTGCCAACTGGGGTATTTACACTCTCTGTTGGACTTCTCTTCCGCTTGTCTGGTTCTAGGGAAAGATCGAACAGAGGAAGAGGTCAAAAGAGACCGCGAGGGGGAATCGAGCTATCGGAGTGAGGCAGGAGAAGCAAGGCTACAGAAGGATGTAGAATGGAAGAAGTGCAAGGAAAGAAAAGTAGACATCTTATTTTTCGTGACAGAAAAGTACCCAGTACAAACGTGCATTAAAAAATAAAATCCCGAAGCCTGATGGGAAGCAGCTTGGCCCCGGGAAACTTGTGAAAGAACAAGTTCCCTTTCCTCGGAGATCAGTGGGAGAGTTGTGGACGGCGCCGGCCCAGCCGGTGTGATCCCTACCTTTACTATAGTAGTGGGTCTGGGCGATCTCCAGAAGCCCAAAGATGCTGGCCATGCCACCCAGACCCGCGTGGGCATAGGACTGCTCCAGGCTGAGTACCGTGCACTTGAGCAGGTCTAACATTCCCTTGTACACCTTTCGACTGATCTCCTGCAACAACGAGCCAGGGGCTAGAGTTGGCAAAACTGCCGTTGGTGTCCAGGTCCCTCTTCCAGCTGATTCCAGCTCCCCACCCCAGACACTGACCACGTCGGGGATGGCGTCCTGCCGGGCATCCTCCTCTGACTGCACTGTGCGGCTCAGCTTGCTCAGGACAAAGACTCGCAGCTGCTCGCTCTCCAGCAGCCGACGCACCTTCTTCATGTTGAGCCAGCCAACGCCCTGGCCATCCAACACACTGTGGACCACCTCCTTCAGGAACTGCTGGTTCTCACTACAGGGCCCACACACCACTTCTGTGGTCATCAGCTTCTTTGCAGAGCACCCACCCTTCACCAGACTCGGTGTTTGCCTCCAGGGGCGAAACACAAAGCCAAGTCTCCAGACGTCCAAGTCCCCTGCACCCCCAGCCCCCCACAAATGGCCTGGTTTGCCCGCGTACCCAGCACTGCGGTTTCGTTCTCCTCGCCGGCGTGGGCGACTACCGCTGCGTGGGCATTCAGTCAGAAAGGGCAGTGTGCGCAAGAACTGATTTCATCTACCCAACTGAGAGGTGCTCTCCCACTCCTGAGCATCCCTAAAGTGTGGTACAGGAACCGCTACCTCTATCGCAGAACTTTTGAAATAGCTCAGCCAGTTATTACCTAGAATTGCTGGATCGCCCCTGAGGTGATGGAGGCTCTCTTTTCACTGTTGGGCTGTGTTTAATAACAGATGACTTCTGGTCCACTAAGGCCCTCCTGTTTCCTATAGCCAGGAAGGTAGGAATGAGAGACATCACTACTGGGGTCGCGTAGCCTGCGTCAGCACCGCCCTGGGGAGCCACGGTCCACACCCATTCCCCAGAAGGGCTGGGTGAGGATGGCCCCGGGGCATCACGCAGAGGTAGAAACCAGCCATGGCAACGTGGAGGAAGTGGGGATGAGACTCAGGCCACTCCCCATGCAGCAGCAGCGCGCCCCATGGGCAAGCACGGGCGTCACGGGGGACGGGGCAAGGCAGGTCACTCAGGTGACACTGCTTGCTCCATGAGGAGGGTGGCCCTCAGGCAGGCACGGAAGATGCTAGGAAAAGAAAGATCATGCACAGCTCACGGGCAAGACCCACCTTCACCACTCCCGGGGCCGGCTTCAGTAACAATCTCCATTAGAGTATTTAGCCCAAATACTGGGACACAAAATACACAATTAGTAGGTGCACCGTGATACCACAACCCCTGTTCCCCTCAATGGAGCTGTAAGTCAGACAATCTGAGGACTCTCCCAAAGCTTAGTGCACATAACCTCAGTTCTCAGGCACCTCACGGCTGGAAGCCAAGAGATCAGGAAACCACCAAGGCGCTAGGAAAGACCGTCCTTAAGACTATGGTCTCTAAAAGCCAGGGGCAGGGTAAACGACACAAGGGACCTTCAGGTACTAAACAGGCACATGCATGAAAGAGGGACTGCTGGTTTTCACGAAACATCTAGCGCAGGGGTCCAGAGGGCCTGCCGGTGTGCAGGGAGCAGAGACCCATCTTGCAGATGCTGTCATGGGAAGTGGGGTGGGGGTGCGAGGATGGGAGGCGGATGGAAGTGAGAAGGGCAACAAATGACATGAAGCATCAGCATGCGATGAAGGCATTTCAACTGCTTCCGCCCCAACTGCATCAAATGAAGCCAGTGACCCTAACACCTGTCCACCCCTCAGCTATGGAGTCGGGCGTGGCTTCGTGCCACAGTGCTAGGTAACCCCTACACCACTAACTATTATGTCCCTTTGACCGCCTACCCTATGTTCCCATCCCTGCCAGAGAACACTCCTTCGATTCCCGGAGTTTTTAATCACTGGGGAGAGAAGTCCGTTAAAATATACACGGGGCTGCTTCTCACTATGCTTTCTACTGTAATTAAATATTTCATCCCAATATCTAGAGAAAACAAACGTCAGGAGAGTAAATTCCAAAGAGCCCTTTAGATTCTCAAATGAAAATTAAATAGGTCTTAGTTGCCCTTAGCTGTTCAATACTACCTGGCCCACCCACGGGGCCCATCGATGTGAAGCCAAAGGAAGGGGCTTCTTGGCTCTATAAACACCGCCAGGCTCTTCCAACAGTCCCCCAATGGGCCAGCTCCCTGGGATGGAGCTCCTCCTCTGCTCACGCAGCAGGAACCCGGCAGATGACCCGTGGCAGCTGATGGTCCCTGTGTTAATTACGGATCCCCCAGCAGCGGCAGTAATCTCACAGTTGCTCTTATCCTAAATGACATAACAGGGCCTTCTCTTCAGCTACGAAGGTCGTTTCCATCTGAAAACCAGTCAGGCCCATCATGTGCAATGAAAGCCATGAGAAGCGGCATGAGGGGCAACAGCCAGATCAAATGAGTCGTCATACACAGAGCTCCTGACAAGCACCCAGAGGCCTGAAATATCTCCCGGAGGATCCTGGTTCGGCGGAAGGAGGGCTGTAGTTACCTTTCAGACTGGGGAAGGGTGTGGTTTTCTCTCGGGCACCTTTGGTGGGCAGTGTGAGGTTTGAAAGACTGAAGCTCGTACTGTGGTTTCGATACAGGCTGCCTGTCAAGGGGAGGGCGTGAGAGCAATGAGTTAAGAGCATAAAGAATCACAGCGGACGACTGTACCGTCATCTCCGTCATCCTCCTTTTCAAACATAATCCCAGTACCTCTGTACCCTACAAAGGGCCTAGTCTATAACGGAGGGCAACCACAGGGGCAACTGCCAGGATTGTTCAAAAGCCAGTAACAACTTCCTCTGACTACCTCCCATGTCTCTCATCAACTGCTAACTCAGCATGAAAGCTGACATTAATGCACTTTTAGTCAGAAGTTGGTGCTGTCCCTACCTGGCTTCTGAAAAAACTCACAATCATAATTATCCCCGATGTTGGCTTCTCTGGTCCCTGGTCCGTCCTCAATCTTTAACTGACACCACCCCTCATTTCCGGAAATATTCTCTAGGCACAAAAGTCAACCTCATATAGATTTCAAAGCACGTTCATGAAAAAGTCCTTCACCAGGCAAAGAAGGTTATTAGATACAGAACCCAAATCAAATTTGACCATTATATTTCCACAAAATATATGATGCTTAATACAATGACTATTTTTCAGTTGACCAGCTATCTTACCTGAGATAGACGGAAACCTCTAGGGATAAAGATAGCTACTACTCTGTCCCTGTCCTTTACTGACCTCCCTTGAAAATACCTCATTCACTGTCACCCAAACAACCTGGATTGGGGCTTGATAATGACAACCCAGCCCTACATCTGAAGTCCTAGGCAGCATCCACCATGGCCAGACCCTACTGCAGAGAAAATAGGACAGAGGCAGGAGAGCTGAAGGCACTTACTGGCAAAAGACATGATGCCCCCGAAGCCCTCGGTGCTGTTGTTGGAGACAGTGGAGGTGGGTGAGCTCGCTCGAGAGTCTGACTCTGCGTCTGAGTCGCTTGCCAGTTTCAAGCTGTTGGGCCGCAGCAGCTTTTGAGCCCTTGAATGCACAGTGGCACCTATGAGCCCAGGCAGGGGTACCTAGTCTTGGAAGTGTGGGCCTTATGCTACGCTGCCGTCACGGCTCCCTTCCCGCAACTTCTATATGCCTAGGTCAAAGCGCCACCTTGGGATGGTGCGCCACCAGAGCATTTGGACTTCTCCAACTTTCTGATTAGCCCTCACCCGGGGTCCACTGTAGTGAGGTCCTTCAGTCACCCATCTAGAAGGAATCCCCAGGCTCTCACCGATTGCCACTGACATGTTGGCTGAATCGGGGAGTGTAACTTTCCCCCTGCTCATCATCATCTTCCTCAGGGGGAAGGCCATACTGGGGCTCGAGGCATGGATTGTCATAGGTTCGCCGGCACACTGACCCCTCTCCAATTTCTGTCTGGCGCCTGTCCACGTTCGATTTGCCGATGCTGGCAGGCACGGTAGGGAGGGGCTTGGGGACGCCTACTGCCGCCTTATCATCAGCCTCCGTTGAGTCGGCAGGTTCCTAAAGGTCACATTAGATAAAAACTGCTCACCCAGTGCCCAGTGGTACCTTCCTGTGTTCTCAGTTTAGCAGGGCCTAGCCAGGCCTATCAGGTTCCCAACTCTCATCCTAAGGGAACGTGTGAGAAAAGATCTCTGTGACACCCCTGTTCTCTGTGCCCACAAACTATGCAAGGGGGATCTTAGGTAAGTCCTGAACAGAGCCCAAGGAGTTCCTTCTGGAGTCGAAACTGTATCTCCTAGGCTCTACACTAGGAGACCTATGGAGAGGAAGACAGGAAGAATGCGAAGAAAGAGGCAAATTAACAGCTTCAGCCTTGTCTGCCTAACAGAGGTATGGCCCACATCCCAAGTAACAGCTCTCACTTATCCACCCTTCCAAGTCCTCGCGTACAGAATTAGCTCCGTGGATGACGGTGCTGGGGCTACTGCTGGCGGTGGTGCTGGAGCTGGAGCGCAGTGGCGGGTTCTCCTGGGAGTTCTCACTGTCTGGGCCTGGCTCCTCTGATTCCTTCTGGTTCTGCAGCTCAGCAATCTCCACCTCACTGGCATCCCCCAGGGCCGCGTGTGTCAATGGATCCACACCTGCCAAAACCCAAGGTGGCACGTACAGACCACACGGTCCCAGAGACCATAAGCCTGCCCAGAGCCGATCAGTCTCCCCAAGTACACTTACTAGGAGTATCCCCATTGATGTCACATTTCATCATTTCACTGACAAAGTCACCGAGGGAGGAGTAAGAAGAGCTTGAGTCATCATAATCCATGCTGTCACTGCCACTGCAGAGTGAAGAGCATGAAAATAAAAACAAAAACAAAAACAAAAACAGAACAGAAGGAAGGGGCAGGCAGAAGAATCAGTGATCAGCATTAGGAAAAACAAAAAAGGAAAGACTCTCATACAGACACACACACACATTCACACACACACACGTGCACACTAATGCACACACGCAGGAATACTACTCAGCCATAAAAAAGAATGAAAGCTTGCCATCTGCAACAACAACATGAGTACAGCCAGAGTATAATATTAAACAAAATAAGCCAGGGAAAGACAAATTCCACATGATTTCACCCATATGCAAAATTTAAGAAACAAAACAACCGAACAAAGGAAAAAAAAGAGACAAACCAAGAAAGGAACTTTTTTTTTTTTTTCCATGATTTTCTTTATTTATTGACAGACATAGAATGAACACAGGCAGGGGGAGCAGCAGGCACAGGGAGAGGGAGAAGCAGACTCCCCACTGAGCAGGGAGCCCAACACGGGACTCGATCCCAGGACCCTGGGATCATGACCTGAGCCAAAGGCAGATGCTTAACCAACTGAGCTACCCAGGCACCCAAAGAAAGAAATTCTTAATAATATAGAACAAACTGATGGCTACCAGACAGGAGGAGGGTGGAGTGGGGGATGAAATACGTGATAGGGATCAAAGAGTAAGTTTATCATGCTAAGCACTGACTAATGTGATTTGCTGAATCACTGTATTGTACACCTGAAACTGATATAACGCTATATGCTGACTACACTGAAATTAAAATAAAAACTTAAAAAAAAAAAGCAGGGGGAGCGCCTGGATGGCTTAGTCGGTTAAGTGTCCGACTCCTGATTTCAGCTTGGGTCATGACTTCAGGGCCGGGGATCAAGCTCCGTGTCGGTCTCTGAGCTTAGCAGAGTCTGCTTCTCTCCCTCTCCCTCTGCCCCTCTGTGTGCTCTTTCTCTCTCTCTCTCTCTAATAAATAAACCTTAAAAAAAAAAAACTTAAAAAAAAAAAAGAGGTACACACTTAACTCAAGATAACATAAGTAAACTAACACAAAACGACCCACCAGAATATAACCAAGGCTTCAAAGACTAACGTCTAAGTCCTAGAGACTTCGTCATTGGGCTCAGTCAGGGCTAGTGAGAGCCTCCTTACCTTCCAGAGCGGTTTGGTGCTCACCTGTCGTCCGTAGGGTCAGAGTCAGAGCCGCGCTCTGGCGGCACACTCAGAGCCTCAGCCAGCTGGGAGCTGCTGTCGTAGACGCGGTAACGGATGGGCTGCAGCTGGTGAGCGTACCACTTCGGCTTGTCGCCAATCAGCGCTGGATCAAACATGTCTACCCAAGAGAAAAAAGAACAGAGTTAGCAGCAAGGAGAAAAAAACAAGCAAAACATAAAAGAAAGATAGGAAAAGGTCTAAGGGGAAATAGGAATGGAAGGGGCAGGTCGCAGATGAGAAAAGGCAAAGGGAAGAGCCATCAGGGGACAAAGGCAGAAGGTGGGGCAGAGCAGGGGGCAGGTGCACTCACTGTTGTGAATTCGCTGGAAGGCATAGTTGGTGGGGTTAAGGATCCATTCTCCAAAGTACTCCACAGCCTGAGTCCTGGCCAGCTTCTCAGCAAAAGGAGTCTGCCGGGGACGTGAGGCTAGAAAGGAGCCAGCTTGAAAAGCTACCACAGGCCGAGGGAAGAGACGCAGGGTACGTGTGTGCATCTGAAAGCCCTGCAGCACGTTGGGGGAGTTGAAGAAACGGACCATGGCCACTCTGGGGAAGAAGGGGATGGTGAGATAAGCCGAGTCCCACACCCTGCACTGTAAGGATGGCTGCAATCCAAGGTCTCAGACCACCTCCCCAAGCCGTCACTTCACAGGCTTCCCACATCCACGGGAGAGGGATCTTAAACAATCATCAATCTCTTTTTTCACTCAAGGTCTAAAAGGCCTGAGAGTATGAGGAACAGTTCTCTTTGCTTTTTCCAAGGTGGCAAATACAACTACTGAGAGCAGAACCCAGTTCAAGAGCTTGTGATCATCCAGTCAACTTGGTCGTACCTGGTTGCAACATCCACAGAATCCACATCATTGCCATAGATGAGTGGGTTGAATTCAGTGGAAGGTGTGGACTGCAGGTCATTAGAAGGCCTTCCCAAGAGAAGTGGGATCTCTTGGCCTTCATGGAATTTCTCCAGATTGAGGATGGGCTGGGTGTTGAGACTCATGCTGGCAAGGGCCTGTGGAACATCAAGAAATCCCCTATGGAACGCAGATTCCTGGGCAGCTAGCCAAGCTCATCTCCTAGGAAAGAGCCTTTGACATAAGAATCCAAATACTTTAACCTTTAGAAGATAATCTGAATTATGTAGCCTTTCAGTTTAAGTCAACCTGGCTCAAGGCAACTTGATAAAATCTAGACCCCAGAGCAAGAGTTTTCAAATTTATTTTAGCCATGAAATGTTGTTTCAGTTGAAGTCTATATGAAAATAGAAACAGCTGAAACACGTAAAAGTAAAGCTTCTCTGAAGGACATAAGGAACCCAGAACCTCACATGCTCAGTGTTCCCAGCCTAAATCCGCCCCTCAGAGGCTCCATGGGGCAGTTTGAAAACCACTGGTCTAGACCAGCACTGCTTCTTAGATATTAATGAGCACACAAGTCACCTGGGAATGTTGTTAAAATGCACACTGTGGTTCAATTTATCTGGGGTGATTCCGCACATTTAACAACCGCAGGCAATGGTAATGTTGCTGGTCCGTGGACCACACTTCAAGCAGCAGGGGTAAGAATACACGATTAATGAGCCCAGGGATTAACTCCTATGAACATTTAAAGTACAATTCTACATATAAACCTCTCCGTATCATCAGTCATACTAAAGCAATCATCAAGAATGAAAACCCAGCAAAGGCAGGCAGAGAACTTTCTCAACTTGCAATTCTCCTCACCAGTCTCTGCAGTAACAAGACACCATATTACATCAGCAGGGATGAAGCAAGTGAGAGGGAGAGGGAGGCTACAGAATGACCCATTTAAACCCAAACAGATCTCTAGAGGTTCAGCTGAGCAACTCAGACAGCACGGAGATTCCTGAAGACCCTTCAAATGAGAACAAGGATTCCTAAAGAGAAATACAGAGCTATCTACTGGTGGTCCTGTATCACACACACAAAAGGGTGAAGGAATGGGGCCCTGTCATATTTTACCTTCAGGTACTGTGTTCAGCATGCAGAAGAGGAAGAAAATCAATCAATGAAAAATGTATTTAGGGACCACCCGGGTGGCTTAGTCATTAATTGTCTGCCTTCCGTTCGGGTCATGATCCCAGGGTCCTGGGATCGAGCCCCACATTGGGTTCATTGATCAGCAGGAAGCCTGCTTCCCCCTCTCCCACTCCCCCTGCTTGGGTTCCCTCTCTCGCTGTTTCTTGTTCTCTCTCTGTCAAATAAATAAATAAAATCTTTTTAAAAAAATGTATTTAAAGGATTACTCAAAGAGAGGAATTTTTTTTTTTTAAAGATTTTATTTATTTATTTGACAGGATAGAGACAGCCAGCAAGAGAGGGAACACAAGCAGGGGGAGTGGGAGAGGAAGAAGCAGGCTCATAGTGGAGGAGCCTGATGTGGGGCTCGATCCCATAACGCTGGGATCACGCCCTGAGCCGAAGGCAGACGCTTAACCGCTGTGCCACCCAGGCGCCCCAAAGAGGGGAATTCTTGAGGAAAGCATTCTACAGGGACCCAGAGATCAATTCAAGAGGAAAATAAAAAAGGAGTCAGATTGTCCAAATTACTAGCTCCTTCCTTACAAGACTGACAGAATGCTCTAAAGCCATAAAGAATGGTAGACATGAGGGGCGCCTGGGTAGCTCAGTCGGTTGAATGTCTGACTCTTAGTTTCGGCTCAGGTCATGATCTCAGGGTCATGGGATTGAGCCCCACGTCGGGGAGGCTCTGCACTCAGTGTGGAGTCTGCTTGAGAGTCTCTCCGTACTCCTCCCCCTTCCCGTGCACTCTCTTTCTTAAAACTAAATAAATCTTGAAAAAAAAAAAAAACACCTAAACTAAAAGCCCTTTTTGAGATTCATCCTGACACCTAGAAATGGGACACACCTCTCCTTAGCTAAGAAAATCTATTCCCCTTGAAGACTGAAAGGAAAGTGGCTCTTACAACAGCTACAGCCTACAGGCTGCCCCAGAGTAGCTACTGCTCCCCTCATTTTCTTCACTCTTCACCCACCTGCTTCAAATGCTTTTTCAGCTCTAATGATTCCGGTTCCGGCAGGGTTGGTAGCACTTCTGCATTGGTGGGGGCAATCACCTACACCAGAAAAAGGATAAAAGGCATGACCTTAGAATTAATTGCTCAGGAGTTACTCTTCCATAAAAGTAAGTAACAAAACTAGTAAGTTGTATTCACAATATTTTCACCTATATGTGAACACATGTGTTATGGATACAGATACATATAAAATATGCACACATGCACCTAAAATGAAATACACCTCAATGTTACTGGTGACTAGCTCTACACGACAGGACTGCTGTCTTTATTTATTTCTTTATACTTACTTGTATTTTTAAAGTTTTACAATGAACACATATAAGGGTTCCT
>NW_024424786.1:30506163-30657674 GCF_017311325.1 Ursus maritimus | reverse complement strand
GAATGTATTCACACCACGGAATATTAATATAGATTTTAAGTCTAACAAAAAAGACGCTTTCTTGTTAAAAACGATACCCCAGGAAAACCATTAGGTGAGCTATACTGTATGTAGTGTTCCCACAATCACAACTGTCCTACTGCTCCTAGAGGCAGGGGAGCCCTTCTGGCAAAATTAAATCTTACACTCCTTTGAGTCCTAACCAAGGGCCTATTAAGCCAATTAAGTAAAAGCTAAGCATTTAAAAAAAATTGTTTCAATGAGTCACACAAGAGAAATCACCTAACCGAGGATCTTCCTGGGAATAATCTAGAAAAAGAAAACACAATCCTATTCTAGACTCTACAATCCCTCAGCCAAGAACCTCACCCTATTGCTGTCCAGATCCACCAGCCATACATCATCAGGCATTTTGAAGTCCAGTTTGTAGAGGAAAAAGCTGGCAGGGACCCCAATGATGTACGGAGTTGGAGCCAACAGCAGCTGTGGAAAGAAAAAAGAGGGTAAGAGACAAAAACTAAACCTATTTGATCACTTAGAGAATCAGGATCCTGGGGTGCCTGAGTGGCACAGCGGTTAAGCGTCTGCCTTCGGCTCAGGGTGCGATCCCGGCGTTATGGGATCAAGCCCCACATCAGGCTCCTCCGCTATGAGCCTGCTTCTTCCTCTCCCACTCCCCCTGCTTGTGTTCCCTGTCTCGCTGGCTGTCTCTGTCTCTGTCGAATAAATAAATTAAAAAAAAAAAAAGAATCAGGATACTTTTAGATAAGGAAATGCAGGTCCACAATCTCTTTTCCAAAACTCTTGAGGGTAGGTGTGTTTCAGTATTCACAATTTTTCAGATTTTAGAAGGGTAACAATGTATATTCTGTATATTATGTGACACCTGCAACAGTGTAGCCAATAGCCTATAATTATTAGCATTTACTTTTTTTTTTTTTAAGATTTTTCATTTATTCATTTGAGAGAGAGAGGGAGAGGGAGAGAGAGAGAGAGGGCTCGAGCAGGGACAGTGGCAGACAGAGGGAGAAGCAGGCCCGATGCAGGCCTCCATCCCAGGACCCCGCGATCATGACCAGAGCTGAAGGCGGATGCTTAACCGATTGAACCACCCAGGCGTCCCCAACATTTACTTTGATAAATAAAAACCATAAACAACATAGATTTTGCCATCAAATCAGTTCAAGTTAGGTCATGTTTTACAGACAAGTCAGTTATAATAAGGGATTGAAGATGAGTACTGATTTACAACTTCTGGTATTGATCGTTCTCCCTCAGAGCTGGACAGAGCTGGAAGACAGAGGTGACAAAGCCAGAAAACATCTGAAACTCACCTGTTCTGCTGAGGCCATGCAGGTGGGCAGCAGCGGGATTACAGGAAACATATACTCCAGTGGGTAGATCATTGCCACAAATGCCATCACAGACATGGAGAGGGCATTGTAGTCTCGAGACTGTAGCACCACCTGCCGCAAGCCATACCACAGGTATCATTCAACAGCATAAATAAGGTTGCTGAGAAAACAGTTTCCAGAGCTGTAACTTAATTTCCATTTCACCACGCCTAGGGCTCCATGAGCATAGCTTCCACAGTGATCTCTGCCCCTGTCTTACCTTCCCGGTTCTTGTTCCCCCAATTCCAGGACCACTCATTGGAATAGAAATACTGATATTTCCAGAGAATTAGGTCAGTCTAGTTAAGGATAATTCAACTGCGTGGCAAACCCTCTGAATACGTTCCTCTGAGAGTACCTTAATTCAACCCACACCTACGGGATACCTGCTGTATACCTGGCCTCATGTTACCTCCTAGGGACAAAAAGATGAAAAAGATGTAGTCCCTGTCTTTAAAGGTCTAGAAAGCTGGCTCTCTCACCTTGTGCTCTAACAGGATGCAGGTTAGCACCTGAAGACAGGCATCCACACCCAGAAGTTCCAAGGGAAGGTGCAGTGGGAAATCCACTAGGGTGAATCGAGAAGGGTCTGGAAGAGCGAAGGTCAGAGCTTGTTGGAGCTCCTGGGGTAGGACCTCGATGTCTACTCGCTTCTGCCCAGAGACGGGCACTGGGGAGCGCAGCAGTCGATATATCCAGGCCTCAATCTCTCGAAGGTCATGCAGAAGGGCACTTGACTTCTCCTCCACTAGCAATGATCCAGTAAAGATGCGCCACATAGTGTCCCTGAGGAGCAGACAGCAGGAAACAGACACATAAACACCAGGAGCTGATACCCCACTGCAACACAGTACAGTAACCATACAGTAAAAATGATCAAATTGGAAAAGCCTACTCTTTGGGCTCAGCTAGGACCAGAGTGTATACACAAGAGTAAGAACAAATGTAAAAATGTATACATAGCAGGACTTAACTGTCCCACCTGCCATGAAACATCGAACTCCAAACATTATTATGTTAGGAAGTCTGACTGCAGCAGTCTTTCCCTTAGGAAGGACTAATATGATATGCTTAAATAGGTGTATGAAGGACCTCAGGCTATTTTTTTAAATGATTTTTGTGGGTTTTTTTTTAAACAAAATTTATTCTTAAATGTACAACAGAATCTAAGACAAGACTTCATTCTAGCTATACGAAGTACCTCAGGCTTCAGAGGAAATTTCCTGCCCCTCATAGACCGGATATATGTCATCTCTAACTGCTTCCCTCTCTTCTGAGCGTCAGTGGCAAACCGTACCTTTGTAGGCCTCGAGGGAGGCCCAGTTTCTTGCCCAGCAGCCGCTCACTGCAGCAGTCCACCAGACGTTTGAGGGTGTACAGACATTCCCGGAAGGTGGAGAAGAAGGGATAGTGGCTGAGCACACACAAGGATGTCAGAGTACTATTGCGGGAACGGCTCCCCACCTTGGCTCGGGGTTTGCCCCGAGGAGACTGATTCACATCAGGGGCGGAGTCAGCACTGGGGGGCTGTAGGGACAAGCCACTCTCTGAGCTCTCAGTGCCAACCTCTTCTGAGGCACAAGTGGCACGGGGTCCTTCCTTCCCACGGGACCCTGCCCCACCTTCCCCCTTTTCCTTAGGCATACGCTTCTGGAAGGAGCGGTAGAAGTTAACACAGATGCCATAACGAGTGACCCCAGTGTCCTTGTCAGTGAGGGTGAAGACAAAAGAAGTGTCATCCCTCAGGCTCATGCGCCGCTGACGCACACTCAGACAGCCCTCGGGTTGGCAGAAGAACACCACGTCTGGGGGCAGGGGAAACTCCGCGTGGTCCTCCAATGGGTATCGCCGTAGTAATTCAGGAGTCTGGGCCACACTATCACTGCTCGGGTGCCTGAAGAACATAAAGACGAATTCAGCAGCTGAAGGGATAGGATGCCCTTTAAGATGTTAACCACAGTCCAGAAATAAAGCTCAAAATGCCATTTTGTCTTAAGTAACCTAACTGCAGGACCTTGGAAAACATGGGTGCAGCTTGCAACATTTAGCTAAATGAGGTCTGTACTGTCACGAAGATACCTATCTTGAAATGCAAGGAAAATTGCAGCAATAGAATTATTACTAATACCCTAAGATGATTAGCACTTTTTTTTTTTAAAGATTTTATTTATTTATTCGACAGAGATAGAGACAGCCAGCGAGAGAGGGAACACAAGCAGGGGGAGTGGGAGAGGAAGAAGCAGGCTCACAGCGGAGGAGCCTGATGTGGGGCTCGATCCCATAGCGCCAGGATCACGCCCTGAGCCGAAGGCAGATGCTTAACGACTGAGCCACCCAGGCGCCCCGATGATTAGCACTTTTGAAGGTATATTAGCTAATGAATTACCAACAGACTGTATGTAGGGAGAGAGAGAGAGAGAGAGCACAGCCTACTTTTCTTTACTAGAAAATCAGGAAACTGAGGTATACAGAGTATATTTGCACAAGAACACAAAGATGCTAGACAAGAGCAATTCTGCTCTGTCTCTCTTCCTCTGGGCCAATACTCTCAATCAACCTGACTGCTGTTTTCACTACTGGCATCAATACACCTGTCAAGGTAAAGTAATAGGGGAAGAGTGAGATATGTAAAATGATGTGGGTGTTGGTAAGGGGAATAATTACACATGTTGTGGTTATTGCAAATGACAAGACAAAAACCAGACTCTTCTTGGTTACCTGGCCCCTACGATCACTAGATAATCAAGTAACCGAGGACAGAGCTTCTTCTTTTGCACCATGGTTCCAATTCATCAGTTCATCTCAGAGAAACTTCAAGGCACCAGACAAGGAGTCAATGTTCCCAGGAGGAATTCTGATGTTATCTGCAAATTTAAGTCCAACAGGGAAAAAGTACTGATAAAATCCACTGCTATGTCCAAGGGACTCATCCCCCTCAGCTTTATTCCAGCCAGGGTCAGAGGTCAGAAGGGCTTCTGTTTTAGTCCTAAAGATGGGAGAACATGACACTTTTCCTAGTCTAGAGCTTGGTCTAGGCTTATGAAATCACAGAGTCAAGTGTTAAGAAGTAGGATAAATAATGGCTCACCTCCCCCATCCCTACAAAGCAGCCCGTTTCCAGCCTCACTCCTGGTGCTCTGTTTCAAAAAACAGACCCAGTTAGTCTCATCTGGACTCAGTTATTATGATAACAAAAACTAAGTCACTTTTAGGACAGCTCCAGGGTGGATCAGGATCAAACCAGACTCTAATCAGCACTAATCTATACTCCTACCTCTAGATGAAAACCTAATTATTTTCTGTTCCAACATTCTGCATTCAGCTTCATGTGAAACTACCATAAAAACTGTATACTTCATGCACTCAGACGATAACAACAGTGGGCTACTCTACCCTGTGCACTCTCAGATGAAAAATATCTATGCCCCAATTGCTTTGTCTAAACCATTTTTTTCCTCCCTCTTCAAGCAAGAAAGGGCCCCACTGGCTGACTGTTACTAGCTCTGCCCTTGGTGCTGAATCATAGTCTTTCTCCTTTATTTTACTCCCAGGACTGGAACCAGTGATACAATACACACAGATGAGACTTTGTCCTTGTACCTCTTATAAATTAAGAATTAGATGCAGAAACAACAGAACCTCTGCAAGGTCAGGGAGAGGTGCTCAGAGGAATTTCTAAACCATAGTCCAAAAAGTAGGAAAAGCTTACATGGTCTTAATTATAATTTATGTCCTCTTGAGTCTCCATACACGTCTCTAAGTAATATGTTTCACTCCATTACAAGGCTATCTTCAGTGTGTACAGGATTCTACCTCTGTACTCCACACATGGTCACACTAAGACCTCCTTCGCTATACACACAGATATTCCCATTACACTACATACACACACGCCACTCCCTTCTCGGCTGCTGCGTGCACTCCCACACCCAGACACGCATAATCCCTGTATGCTTAAGGTTCTATTTGATTTAGATAATGAGAAGTTCTATCTTTTTTCTTCCCTACTTAATAATACATAGGCTGCTCTGCAATACTCTCGAATCCTCAAAATACTGCTCCCTCCCTTCTGTTGCTGCCAATAGAGGACCTGCAGGTAATAGGATTCGGTATTGTCTCCATAGCGACTCTGGTGCCCAGGACTATTTATAGCATAGCCACAGCCCCTCCCCTGCTTGGTGACCGCACAGTGCTAGCAGCTGCTACTCCAGAGTCGGCCAAGGCCCATAACAATTCATTCTCCTTGAATCTAAAGACACCTCTTCCACTGACAGCATCTGCTAATTATTAGGTTATCTTTTCCCCCATCTATTTTTAGTTTATACTTTGTCCTAGCTCTGGATTTTGAGAGAGAGATCATCTATCCATACAACCGAAACCAAGTTTCTATGCATGCCATATACTCATTTCTAGGTATCACTACCACCCAAAAAGTCGTTTGGTTCTCTCCAGTGCCATAGAGTCGTGAGCAAACTGCAGAAGGTGGAGCACTATTATAAAGTTGCTCTCTGCTCCTCCCAAGCAGAAATGAAAAGGGACATGGGTAAAAAGCATAATTCTTTAATTATATGGAAAATGCTTATAGTGAGAGCCAATGTACCTTAAAATAAAACAGAATTTACAGGGCCAGAGCTCAAGGCTAAGCCTAGAAATCTACGTTTACACTGAAAACTAAGAGCCCTTTTCTGCCAAAATCTCAACAATCACACCTGAAGTATCTTCTACCATATTAGGGCATCAGGCCTCTAGGCTTGGTGGGATCTCAGCCCTGCCACTGAGAATCATTTGATAAAACTCCAGTCATTATCATGCTCTACCATGTTCACCTCCCTCCAGAATCACAAAGACCCTGAGATCTTGTGATTGTTGAGCACTAGTGATAGGATAGATTTTTAGCCACACTTCATATCTCATTAACAGCCACTACCTCTGGTTATTCAGACTGCAGAGATGGGCTTTTATCCACATTCTCTCCCCTCCCCACAAAGACTAACATCACCTATAACTCACATCCTGTCTTCATATCAACCCAGACTCAGACTCTGCCTTCTGCCTCAACCATGTTTACTAATAGAGAGTCCCTGGTTCTCAGCTCCTATATTCCAAAGGCATCAAGCTCAAAACGCATACCTATCTGCTGAAGTCCTACTTCCCCATCCACTCCATCCAGACTCCGATTTAGAATCCACACACTTTTAAGTTCTCTGTGTCTTTTCAGCCTACAAATGGCCACGTTTAGCAACGCTTTGGATTAGTCCCTCGTTAGGGGCAGAATGTCATAGTAAAACCACAGGAACCGGAGAGCTAGATGACATCTTTGCTGACGTGAGCACAACAGAAGGCTCTCTCCCCTCCTACCCAGGCAGTGACCTTGCAAGCGCATCACCACAGACCCGTCAGCGTCGGGGAGAACGAGAGCAGTAAGACAGGCAATAGGCAGGGTTGGAGAAGAGGGGAGAACAGGAAGAGGAAGAATTTAGAGATACACGAGGATGGGGAGGGAAGCAGTTGCAGGAAAGATGAAATGGTATCTCGACTCTCCCAACAAGCCAGTTTTGAAACACCAAAAAAAATTTTTCCTTTTTCAAAAAAAACCAAACATGATCTCCAAACCGTGATCAAATATAAGGTGTGCACACGCGCGCGCGCACACACACACACGCGCGCGCGCTCGCGCGCACGCCAGGTGCTTATCCCGGCTCGGTCCCCGGCAGGACGCTCTGCCCGCCCCCTCACCTGCTGGACAGTTCTCCCCCGCCTACGCCCCGAACCAGCGGCACCCGCCAACCCGGCAGGAATCGAGCCCAGCCGCCGCGAGCCGAGCCCAGTCCGGCAGCCAGCACCTCTTCGCGGCTCCAAGCGCCCTCACTTCTAGCCCCGCCCCCTTTCCTATGGAGCCCCCCTTTCCCCTGCAGACCCCACGCTCCCCCCAAAACACTCCTTTAGGGCCTCTTCAGAGGCGGCTTCCCCCTAGAGCCCCAGTTTCCTCTCAGAGCCCGTTCCCCCCGGGGAAGCCCTGTCCCAAATATCCTTCCAGGACCCCCAGTGGCCCGGACCCTCCTACCTCCCGAGCTGTGAGGAACCGGCCAGGCCCAGCCAGACGGCCCCCAGCAGCGGAGCGTCGGAAGCTCCCCGGCGCCACCGCCGCTTCGAGCGCGCGCCAGTTCCGTGTCTGCACCGGGGGGCGCGTACCACTCGGAGTCGGTGAGGGAGGGGGAGGTTGAGGGGGCCGGGGCTGTACCACGCACCACAACGGGGGACAGGGCTGCACCAAGCCGAGCGCTGAAGGGTGGAGCCAACCTCGGGAGAAAGGCGGCTACGCACACACCTATCCGTGTGGGAGTGGGAAGGCGATGGGGCGCGCTGGGCCAGCCCAGCGCCAAGCGTGCCACGGGGAGGACCTAAAGGAATACCTTTTGTTTAGGTTGCACAAAGAGATTTTAATTTGACATGGTAGTTGAGCCCATTTCGACGAGATGTGTATTAATCTGGAAGCGACTTCTCAAGATAAAACTGCTTCTGAGACTTTCTGAGCGTCTCCCACACCTCATCCTTCCTCCCCCCGCTAGCGGCTTGGAAGTGCCCAGCAGCCTGGGCTGCAAAGCCGGCTGCCCCGGAGGTGGAGCCTACCAATTCAGGGACGGCGGGGGGGGACCGAGGGCGGAAGGCGCGGCCGGCGTCTCACCTACACCGGAGCGCGCAGAACGAAGGGGGCGTGAACGGTGCCGCGGTGTCCACTGGGAACTGGAGTCCAGCCCTTCTAACAGGCCCAACCTACAACAAGGCAGCCTCCCCTTGGCCTCAGGGCATTTTTCTTCCCGTCCCACAGGGCCAGGAGCCCCAGATCACGGACTGTTCTGCCCTCTTTTTTTTTTTTTTTTTTTTAGGTACCAACGGAAAACCCCGAGGCATTATGGGGACGCGCACGAAGACAGGTGCATGGCTGGGGTGTTAGTTCTGTAAATTTATCCACACTCCCCCTCTGAAAGACAACTGATCCCACCTGGATCATTAAACGGGAAAAGGGTATCTAAGTCTCATCATTTCATTTACCCTCATGGGACTAGTAAAAGGAGGTCCCCTCTCACTGCCAAGGCTGTCACTTGTGACTTGTCTCCCTCTTCTGCGTCTGGAGGCAGATCCTAAAAGACGGTTTCCTCCTCTGTGGCCGTGCCCCACCCCCAATCCAGAAATGGTTTCTCTCGTTCTATCTTTCCTTTTGGTCTCTCTGTACAAATAGCGCCAGACCTATCAGTGAGGCAGCCCCGAGGCATTTATGGCCAAGCCGCAGAGTGACAGTGGAGAATTTCTCTCGGGGCCCTGTGGGGAAAACAGGAAGTGGTGGAGGCAGGACTGGCAGGGCCCTGGAGAACCTTGTGCAAATTGGCCCCCAGATCCATCCATTTGGTTGGGGCTGTACAGTCTTCAAATGCAGCATAGTTTTAGCGGGACCCTCCACTGCCCAGTAGCCACAAACTCCCAGCCCTTTGACTCTCCTTTAATGCCACATGAGGATCTCCTTTGCCCAGCTCCCAGGAATGTTTGCCCTTCTCAGTCTGCTTCACCTCTAGGAAGCAGCCGGGCCCCTCAGTCTTCCAGCCCAGAAAACAGAAGATATTGAGGGATAGGGAAGAGCCGTCATTCGTGCACATCCCAGATCTCAGAGAGCAGCGGGGGAAGCTTTTTGTCCTGCAGGCGCAGTGCAAACACTTGCTCTGAATGGACACTACTCAGTGTCCGGAGGCTCACCAGTTTCATTAGCATCCGTGGGAACATCAGTCGGTCCTGGGGGAAGGACAGAGACAAGTACAGTTTTCATCTCACCCCCAGGGAAGGGGGCAAGGGTAGGGGAATTGTGGGAGAGGTAGAGAATTGTCTGCGAGATGTAGTCAGGGAAGGATTCTTGAAGGGAAAGTAGGTGTATCAGGGGATAAGCCTGTAGGGAGGAGGGAAAAGGGGGGGAGACTCATGGGGAGACTCACATGGGGGTGGTGGATGGAGACGTAGGCATGCAGGGCCTCCACATATGTGTGTTGCAGCTTTTCTACCTGGAGCTGGTCCTGCACGTTGGGCCGGTCTATAGGTCACCAACAGAGTTGAGGAGCAGGTCTGGCCAGGGTCTTATTTCCATACCCCAAATCACAACCCCCCAAAGAGGGATATGCCCCACCCAGCCTCTCCCAAAGTAGCAGAGCAAGGGCTTCCACTCCCATAATTCCCGCCCTATAGGGCCTGCAGCCCCCTTGGTGCAAATCTCTGGCTCATTTTCCCTCCTGCCCGTCCTCGCACCTGCAGAGAAGATGCTGATGGCAATGAGCAAAGCAAACTCGGCGTCGTTAAGCTGCAGCTCATTCATGGCTCTGGAGAACTCGAAGATGGGGTTGATGAACTCCACCTGCAACCCTGTGGAGGAAGAAGGGAGGCTGGGGCGTGCAGCACGGGCAGCAGGAACTTCCTTCTCTCCAACTCCTCAATTTAGGGGAACTGTAAGGAACGCCCTAAGAAGTCTCCAGGGCTCTGCTGGGTATCATCAGGCAAGTTTCTTAACCTTTCTAAGCCTCCTCTGTGAACTGGGAATCCCATCTGAACTTATAAGACTGTTGTGATTGTGAAATCATAAAGCAGACAAAGCATGTAGTGCTGTGCAAGGCACATAAGAGGTGCTGGATTCAATGATAATACCTGTTCCGCTGGAATCTCCAGGGCCCCACATTACTAGAAACAGAGGCAATGCTTGTTTTTGTTTACAAAGAAAAGTTTTTCACTGGCAATTGGCCTTACTTCTTTGAATACCAGAGATACATTTCATGTTTCACGTCCCAGCAGGAACATAGCAACGTGGTCAGGGGCATGGACTCTGGCATCACACTGCCTGGGTTTGAGTCCTGGCTGGACCTATTTATTAGGCTGTGTGACCCTGGGTAAGTTATTTACACTCTCTGGGCCTTGGTTTTTCCATCTGTGGAGATAGTAATAGTAGCTACCTCATAATGGGTCCTCAGAATGGTAACTACTATATAAGTGTTCATTAAATTAATGAATGAATAATAAAACTGAAAACATAGAACCAGTCTTCTTGCTGAGGAGGGTGAAGTTCAACAAACCATGGCCTACAGTCATGACATCTAAAGAACACTTCTCCGATCACAAAAATCTCCCGACCCCACCCCGTCCCCTAGGCTTTCTCAGATTTCTTTCAGCAGCCATCTGCTAGCGTTTCCATTCGAGGCTTCCTGATTAGTCACTTCCTGCACTTTCACCCCGATGTTTATCAAGTGTGTGTTGAGACAGTTGAGACATTTAATGGACAAGCGCCGTTACATAAAGCCTTTCTTGGTAAGGTGTTGAGCCGCAAAATGTGCTGAACGGCCTCTTTGTACGGAGAGGATGAGGAGGTTCTGGAATTGGGCCACGCGCCCTGCCCGGTCCTCTCATGCTCGCTAAACGCGCGCCTCCACTGCGATGGGTCCACATCCTGAGTCGTCCACCGCATGCGGCACACGGTAGTGGCTGCAGAGATGGACGGACACCTGACAAAAGACAGCCCCCGCTCCTCCTCCCCAAGACCTCACTGACAAAAAGAAATGAAAGGCAAACATGATGGCATCCAAAGTGCTTACACCAACGGATCGATAAACAGGGGCTGATTCAGATGGCACGAGTGCGCAAGTGCTGAAGGAACATCCAGACGCGAGAACGGCCAAGGGTTCAGAAAGGAGGGTGTTAGGAAGGAGGCAGCGACCATGCTTTGGGGAAGCATTTGGGGAACAGGCAGATAAAGAGAGCAGGGCTGGGCTTTGAAAGCTGGAGAAGGTCATCGAATTGCCCCATGAGATGCCTGCACACTCCAGCAGCACACGGGGCACTAAAGAAGGCGGGAGACGAGCTCTGCCACGCCCGAGAGTTTGAGGGAGGCCTTCCTAGAAAGCTCACTGGGGGGGCCTGTGTTGGAACAAGAGGCACATGTGCTGCTCTGTGTCACCAGAAACTAGAGAGGACTACGAGCTCTGCCCTGGAAACCAGGACCTACCAACCCCGAGAATGGAGTCATAGCCTCAGCCTTATTTCACAGACCCACTCCCACAACACCAACGTTACCAGCAATCGAATATGAGGAACGCAAGGCCACTTAGCCTGCAGGATGGGGTGTGAGGGTAGACAGGCAGCTGAGCCTACATGAGCAGTACCATGAGCGAATTCGTGGAAAAAACACTCCAGGTACAGCACGGGGATGGAAGTGTTCACTCTTATCTGAAAACTGCCCTAAAATTGCCATGTTTCAGCATGTTTTTAGCTTTAAGAAAAAACAACTGAAAAAGAGTGGTGGTGGTGGGGGAATCAGTCCCCATGATCCTTCAAGAGCACAGCCAAGTTCGTCAGTAAATACTAAAAGGCTTGGGGCAGCGGTTTTCAAGCTTTTTTTCTGAGCTGCAAAATCGTTTCTTCAAGCAAAACATTATGTAGAAGCACAATATTAAATGGAGTTTCTTGTTTGGCCAGAAAGAGGATGAAGGGCATTCCCGTGCTTCTCTGTTCCTCCTCTAAGGTGACACTTCTATGGAGCCCCACCCCCCTCAGGCTCCCTGAAACACTGAAAACCACCAGCCAAATGAAACAGAGGACAGGGGTCTCTTTGGAGCAGCTGAGAGAGGCCTATCACCACTCCAACTTTCTGTGTAGGACAAACAAGTGGAGCCTTCCCCATACAGCCGCCCAAACCCTGGGCCTGTGTCTCTGTAGTCACTATGAGCCCGATGGCAACAAGCATCTTTCCATCCAACCCAATCCTTTTTTGATCTCAGTTCTTACCTGCTTTGGCAAAGTCTTCCCGGTTATAACTGAAATCCTTGAGGAAGGTGATACTCTCACTGCCAGGGTTGTACCTCCGAGATGTCTCCAGAAGCATCACCTGCACACAGGTAGCAGACCTCAAACAGGGACTCGGAAGGCTGGTCTTGGCATGGGGCACCTTCGCTCCCCACCTGGCTGTCTGGAAGCCCCTGCCAGAGACAGTCCCGCCCTGGCTCTCCCTTCACCCCTCAGCCTTGCCAGCCACCTCGATCGCAGAGGTCTTCAGCAGGGCGATCTGATCCTCCCGGCTGAGCTGCAGGAAGCCAGGCAGCTGTTTGGCAAAATCAACGATCTCCTGCACGGAGACGATGGCCAGCTCGGTGAAGTGGGCAAAGCGCTGCTGACGGGCCTCCCGGCTCTGGGGATCTGGGGCCACAGGCCAAGGCTACCCAGCCGGGCAAGGACGGAAAGAACGAACTGCACTGAGTCAGCTAGCAAGAAGCCACCTGGGGCTCTGGGGACAGCCACCTCTCCCCAGTTCCCTCGGTTACCGTGACCCGAAGCCGGTCAGAGAACGAGCGTCTGTTACACTGCTGCTGGGCAGCCACCAGCTTCTCAATCATGCCCCGCTGCTCGGGGCTGAGCTGGGGCAGGACTTGGGGAGGTGAGGACACCCTGGGGGTCATGGACGTGGCCTGAGCCTGTTCCTCCTCTTGCCGCTTCAGTTTCTTCAGGCGGATCTGCTCTTCTGACAAGACACCTAAGGACAGGGTTGGACATGAGGAGGGGAGAAGAGGGGGAGGCAAGAAGCAGGGATGGGGCAGAGGGGTAGTTTGAGGCTCTAGAAAACCAGAGAGAACTGGGTAAAGTCAAGGAAGAGGTTTTAACCCCTACTTAGGGACCGGGTGGGAAGGCCCTGTAGACTCAGCTGCCTGTCTACCCTCACACCCCAGCAACCCTTTCCCATCAGCCTCTTCCCCCACTCCTGTCCCCAGACACTCACATTCTTCCCGCATGCCGGCCTGGCGGCATTTTCGAAGACGACACTCCTGGCACTTGCGACGCATGTAGGTGTCCATGGGGCAGTGGCCCCCACTGTGGCAGACATAGCGCGCCCCTTTGATGACACTGCGGCGGAAGAATCCCTTGCAGCCCTCACAGCTCAGCACGTTGTAGTGGAACCCGGAGGCCTTGTCTCCACACACACTGCACAGCTCGTTCCCCAGCATTTTGGGGGCTGGCCCCTTTTTCCGCTTTTGTGGACGGAGCTCTGGATACAGGGGAGGGCCTTCGTGTTCTTCTCCAAGGAAAAAGCTTGGTGCCTAGTTGGCCACAGCCCTGAGCACTCAGTGACCCTCATTCCCTTCTGTTACGAGAAAGCAGCTCTCATGCGCCAAGTGCCATTCTGTCCTAGGTACTGCCTGAGCCCTTTCTATGCATTGATCCTCGCAACCGTAACAGATAGGTACTGTTATTATTTCCATTTTACAGAAAAGAAAACTGAGGCTCAGAAAGGCCCAAGGCAGAGACAAAATTCACACTCAGATGACTCAGACCTAGTCGAATCCAAAGCCTTTGGACTTCACCATGATCTTATAAGGTAAATAGCCCTCCCAGATCCAGGGGGCCCCTACCTCCTCCAAACCCAACAGCTCCTCACCTGTAGACTCCGGAGGGGTATCCACCCCAGGGAGCAGGACTGTGGGCTCTGCTGCCTCTGGCCCTGCCCCCAGAGAGCCCCCCACAGATTGGAGAGTGCTGGCTTCCTCCCTGAGGATGCACGCGTTGCCTCCCAGCGCCTGGCTGCCGGCATCTTGCGTATCTGGCTCCCACAGCTGCACTGCAGAGTCTGAGCCCCGAAAGAGAGGCACAAGGGGGTCTCAGGTCCCTCCCACGCACTTCCTCTGGTAAGTTACCTCTGGGAAGTTACCTCTGGGAAACTGCAAATTTATCTCTACCCCTAGAGGGCAGCAAAAGTTGGCTCAGCCTCCAGGACCCTGGGGTTTGTATGGGCTCTAGGGCTAGTCACTTGCAGTCCCCTGCACCTCAGTACCTTAGATGAGGATGTTAACCTTTGTCCCCTTGAGGGGCTGACTTGCATCCACTTCAGAGGTCAGACAGAACTCTTCAAAGCCAGTGCTGGTAAGCACTAGACAAGCCAACTCTCCCCAGCAGCAAGCTCACATTGAGAAGGACCAGCACCAGACCCAGCGTAGAGGCAGTCTGGGCAGAAGGAGGCAAGCGATACCAAGAACAACTCTGGACTGCTCTCCGGGGGATGGCAGAAGGCAAGTAGTGAAGGGGTCTGATTCCCGAGGGAGGAGAGGAGCTGGGACCTGAGCTCAGAGGAGAGGGCTGGAGTGAAGCTTACCAGGAGAAGCATCAGGCACAGGTGCCTCCAGCCACAAGGACATCTCTTCCTGGAGCCCTGGACATTACCAAGGGGGCTGTCCTGCGGGAATGACCCATGTTACAGTCTTCAGAACTGCGCTTTCTGGCCTCAGCAACCTTCTCATCCTGATCCTATGAGTACTAATATACCCGCTAACATTTACTTGCTATGTATGTATATATCAGCCTGTGCTAAAGGCTTTATATGCCTAACTCTTGATATGCCTATGGTGTCATGACTATTCTTAAGCCCATTTTATAGATGAGGAAACTGAGGATCAAAGAGATTTAGTAAATTGCCTATAGCCACACAGTTAGGCAATGGTAGAGCTAAGATTCCAACTCTGGTCTCTCTGACTCCAAAGTCTTAGCTTTGGCTAAGGTGGCCACCTTTTCTTCCCTAGGGACCCCTCCAGGCCATCACAGAGTGTTTGGGAACATCTGTCCAGCTTTTGTCAGAGCCCCTTCCCCTCCCCCCAGCCAAAGTTGGTCAGGACTAGGGTAGGGGATTGAGGATCACTCACCCAGTAAAACTCACTGCTTGTTAGATAACTTCACTGCTGTCACTTTCCAGGGACCCAGCACAAACCTCCTGCCTCCAGGAGTTGTTCCATTTCACAGCCAGGACCCCCACCTCCAGAACCCCTCAGGAATTATTCTGGGACCTAAATAGAATCCTGTTGCTGCCTGGGCTGCCATCACTATCATCATCCTTCACTTCACCCCAGAGACCCCTTTCTAAGATCTACAGGGTACCACCCCCTCCATCCCAGACTCACACACAGAGCCCCAGGCCAGTGCTGAGGAGCAGACCCACCGAATCCCCAGGCCACCAGACTCCTGGCTGGGGTAGTCTCTGGACCCCCTTGCTGGGAGGGGAGGACGGAGCAATCCCCCGTCTGGAGGCCTCGCGCTGGCAGAGACGGAGCTGAGCAAGTGAGGGACCGGAGCCCCAGGGAAGTAATGTGGGGAAGGCTGAGGGGAGGGACTGCCAAGGGGTCGGGCCACTTCTCCTTCCTGCTAGGCAGACCGGAGACGACTGACCAGAGCCCTGGCTGCCGTTCCCCACACCCACGGGGCAGCTTCCCCACCATGTTGACTCCTCCCCAGCCCGCCCACCCCCTCAGCCCAGCCTCACCCCTGCCCCCCTGCCCCCAACCATGACAGTTGCATTTCCCTGTAGACCAGCCCAGTTCCACGTCTCTCCCCTTCCTCTCCTCACCCCAGTGGCTCTTAGCTGCTCTTACAGGACTGCCTCCCCGGCACCCCTACCCCAATCCCGGCAGCCTCCAGAGTCGGCATTCCCTCGGCTCCATAGACACCTCGTAGAGCAAAGGTCCCGGCACTGCCCAGAATTGCGACACTGAGCCCCAGCCTGCCTTCCCAGCCTCCCTCCTCCTCCCCTGTCTCTGGGAGGGGGCCAAAAAGCACTCCCTACTCACCCCAGGCCTCAGCCAAACTAGTGTAACTCCAGGGGTGGAGAGGCAGGTGCTTATCCTTCAGGGAGTCTCCGAGTGAGTGTCGAGTGCGGTACACTGCAGGGGACCACTGAGATGCGAAGAGGCCAGGAGAGAGGAGCTAAGGCAGGTCTCGGCTGAGGGTAGGGGCAGAGATGGCGGGTGACCCAGGTGCCAGCCCAGGATGGACCTGGGAAAGTCTGCAGGTTCTCACATCTGGGAACAGTTCCATCTGAAGTGATGGTAGGTTCTATTCAGCATCTACTGAGACTATAGCCATAGCCGTCCTGCCCTGTTGCCTGGAACGTGAGAAGGGAGACACCATGTTTTATTGATTTTATCTCCCCTGTAGCCTACGGAACAGGGCCTAGCACAGAGCGGGCAACAGAGTAGGTACTATTCTCCTGTTTGATAAATGAATAGGTGAGCAAGAAAAATAATACGATCCTCTTCTACACCTGTTAACTCTAGTCCATTTCATTTCATCATGTTGATTTAGCTCCTGAGCTCTGGGCCTGGCCTTGCCTCTGCCTCTTAGTATCTGTGTGATCTTGATTAGATAAGTTACATAATGTCTCTGAACCTGTTTCCCTACCTTTAAAACAGGGATGATAATAATAATGGTTTTTGCCACATAAGGTTGTCATGAGAAGTAAACAACGTATCACACAGCTCAATGTGTGGCACAAAGTAAGTGTTCACGAAATGGTAGCAGTTTTCATTCACCTCTCAATCCTTTCATCTGGAGGTCTTCCCATCACCTCCAGTCTGTACACTGTTAACCTTCCAGTGCTTGTTTCCATATACAAACCCTACACTATCTCCTTTGGTCCTTAAAGCAGCCCCAAGAGGGAGGGAGGGTCAATAACAGGAGCACCATTTCACAGAGAGCACTGAGCTCATGGGAGAGCCTCTTCCAAGACCACACACAATTAGTGACCAAGCTGGGATCAGAATCCAGATGTCCTCACTTTAGTCCCTGTGCTCTTTCTTTCTCCTGTGTCAGAATCCAGGAATACTCTCATCTGTTGTCTCTCAGGTCTGCTGGACCAGAGAAGCACAAAGACGGAAGAAGCTAGGGCTGGAGGGCTGCAGTGGGAGAGACAGAGAGCCCTGGGGATGCTTCGGTCCAGATGTGGGAGGCGAGGAGCTGAGGTTACTGCTGGTCGTTCACCCCCTGCCCTGCTCCCAGTTTCCTGCTCCCAGGCTCTTCCTGTTTTGCTGTGAACTCCAGTTCCCATGGGCCCCACATTAAAGGACAGAAGGACAGAGGGCCAGGGCAGGCAGCCAGAGGGATTGAAACAGATGAACAGGGCACCAGGGAAGAGAGGGAAAAGGGAAAGAGTGGACAGAGGGTGTGGAGGAACAGGATGGGAGAAGGACAGAGAAAGCAGAAACAGAGAAGGAGCGTGGTGAGAGATGGGAGGAAGCACAGGGTGGCGCAGGGGAACAGGAGGGGGTTGGAGAGCAGAGACTTGAGAAGACAGCAGGCTGCATGGTGTTGCAAAATCCACCCATGTATTCACTTTCACATTCCAGAAAAGCCCCTCTGACACCCCCCCATCTCAAAGTTCTGCCTGCGTTTTAGCTCTTGTTCCCTCTTATTACAAGGTCATCCCCTCATAAGGCCACCACCCTTGTCTGAGCATCTCTGAGTCACGAGCACAAGGCTCTCCATTCCTCTTGCATGGGTTCCTTTCCCGATTTTCACAAGGCCCCAGCTGTCCTGGGAAAGTAGACACCAGGGACTCCAACCCCTGGGAAACTGCAACCATCCTGTCCCAGCACCCACACCATCCATCCAGTTCCCCCCTCCACCTTTCCCCACCCCCAGAAGCATCAGCATAGAAGTACAGCCAGAGATGTCACTGCAACACCTGGTTATAAGGAACGTGGGATGTAACGTGGTCTGGGGCTTGATGACCTATCTTCTGGGAGTTGGAAAATACCTCTCTCATCTACCCCTGATCCTTAGCTCCCTCTCCTGACACCTTAGTCTCCTTGCAGCTGAGGACCCACAGCCACACATGAGCCCCATCTGGAGCCCTCCTGACCCAGGCTAGCACCAGTTGCTCAACAAACAGGTCAGGGCACCATCTCTTCCAAGCCAGGGAGTCAGTTCGCTTTATCTCAAGTAGAGAAGGAAGAAGCATCAGCAGTGCTTTACTGCCAGAGCGACCCCTCAGGTTACAGGGATTCAGGAGCCCCCCCGCCACCATGAAAAGGGAAAGGGAGAGGAAAACTGGAGAAGACCAAAACCTGTTGGCACTATCTCCACAGAGTTTTTGCAGACCAACCACTAGGACTTCTCTCCCAAACAAGAGCAAGTAGTTACATGATCAGCAGCTGGGGTCACATGTCTCACTTTGCCAGACCCACTACCCACAGAATGGTCCCACCAGCCCACAGGTGTTAGATGCAAAGCTTCCCAGCGCCATAGGGCCTTTCCTAGGTTTCTTTGGCTCCTAGGGGATCCTAGAATCTTTGGGGATCTTCCAGGTCATATTTGTGACCACCTAGGCTTTTCCTTGCAGCAAGGGGAAACTTGAAGCAAAAACAGAGGAGCATTCACCATTTCACAGTCATATATACAACTTGGTAATTCCCCTGACAGTACTCCAATTCCTGTCAAGCAGGCCACAAGGTACGGTCTGCAGGAACAGACTGGGGAAACTGGTTCTTGCTCCCTCCTTCACCATTCTGGAAAGATGCAGAGTGTGGAGGTCATCCTGTAGGGCACCCAAACAACTCCTGCCCAACCTCCAGTCACGAGATAGAGAAGAACCCAGGAATTTCTGCTTCCCAGGCCTATGAGTTGTGATGACATACCAGGCAAAAAGGAAAAAAAGTCACATTTATTACTACATATATTTATCTTTGCATGTGTTATTTTATTCATCCTCATGTATAACCCTAGGAGATAGTTACTAGCAAGCGGGCAAATATCAAATTTGAATACAGGTATAACGGACTCAAAAGTTCAAACTCAAAAAAAAACAAAAAAACCACCTCACTCCATAACACAAAACTGTCTCCCTAGATGGAAAAAATGGCTAACTCACCAGGATTTAGATTTGCTTCTGACAACACAGGGTGGAACAGTGGTTTCTAAACCTGGCCTCATTTTCAGAGATTCTGATTTATTTGATCAGGGGTAAGCCCTGTATTTATCTTCTATCTATCTATCTATCTATCTACCTAGTTCTTTGCATCTGTAGTTAGGAACCAAGGTATGGAGAGCACAGAATCATCTGGTAGAAAATATGCAGAAGCTGGGGGTCAAGAAGCCAGGGTTTAGCTCTTGGTTCTACCATGTACTTGTGATACACCCTTCCTGGATTTGTTTCTCCCTACAGAAATGAAATAATATCTGCTCCATCAATCCCTCCTACATAGGATACTTGCAGGCACAAAGGATATAGACATACTTTAGCAAGTGGGAAGAAAAGCAAAAGATGAATTTGTTCTACTCCCCAAAATTTAGTGGGCCCAAGATTTACATTCTGAAATCACAAAGGTCTGGCTACATTGCAAGAAGACTAAGGGATATATTAAAAGAAACATTCAAGAACTCCCACTAACATAAAGAATTTTGCCCATTAGTTGTGCCCCATTCAACCCCACCAATATGAAAAGGTTTCTGTTGTCAGAAATCTCTATTCAAAGTATTTGGGAGCCACGAAATATGGTTTAGCAAAGCAGTTTGAGTAGCCCGCAAGAAGTAGCCTATTATAAAGACTAATTGGGAATCAGAAAACTTGAGTTTTAAACCCTTCTCCTAAACTCTGTGACCTTGGACAAGTTCCTCTCTCTGGCTTTGTTTCCTTATCCTTTAAAGTAAGGGGACTAGGTTAGATTGGGGATTCAGAGATGCTGACTTATGAAAACTACTGACATTCTTCATGAACCTCTTGAGATTATATGCAAAACTCCATTTGTGTGTGTGGACATTTTTCCGGAAGACAGGGGGGTAAATCTTCATCTGATTCATAAAGGTCCTTGTGACTAAGTAAGATTAAGAACTATTCGACTACCTATCCTTCAGCTCTCAGTTTCTATTCACTCTTCCGTAACAGCTCTGTAAGGTATATGTAAATAATTGGATCTGAAGTCCTAGGGCAAAATTATGACCCTGCTTTCTCCCATATAGTTCTTATCAAGTTTTATTTCTCCAACTATCTGAGATGATTTTGCTTCCAGTGGGCAGATCTGAATCAAAGCATCCCAAGGGCCTGTGATCCTGGAGCTGTGAGTCACACCAAGCTCAGTCACAAAGCCATGAAGCCAAATTGGCAGCACCTGGATGCTAATGACCAATGCCTAGAGGGCCTCTAACTACTCTCACTTCCCCTTATCCCTATATATCCCCGCACAGGTCTGAAATTCCTCCCTATGGATTCACTGCTTTGGTTTCGCAAAGTGTGAACATACTCTGCAACCCACTCGTTTCGGAGGGAGCATGACACCTTGCAAGACATTCAAAACTCGGAAGTGGAAGGATGGGAGGGTAGGGAAGGGACTGGAAGGGAAAGTGAGAGGTCTTCTGGAGCTTTGCTCAAAGGCACGAGCTGTAGGCTACACTGGGACCAACCTCAAGGGCACAGGGAGTCCAAAGAACTGTTGACACGCTGTGCCCTGCATCAAACGGGGCCTCCCCCGGGGAACAGAGCCAGGGCTAAGGCTCAAATTCCACCAGAAAGGCAGGGCCGTGGTGAGGGGCGTCCTACACTTCCCAACCCTCGCCTCAACTCAGCAGAGGCTCCGGCTCTCTGAGCTAAGGCCCGGCAGCACCCCGGCCCGAGGGGGCGCTCGCTCTCCCATCCAATGTCCGGCCCACAGCAGGCGCCACCTTGTTACTGGGTCTCCGTGGCAGAGGCCAACCTGAACTCGGTTTTGTCTTTACAAAGACGAGGTCTTCAGCATCTTCTGCCGCGCGAGGTTGCACTACACTCCCACGCTCCTCCGCCGCGGCCACATCGCGAGCCTGCTACACGCATTCCCTTCCAAATTCTGCCTTCTCCCACCATCTCTGCGCCTCCTTTAGCAAGATGGCGGCAAAGGCACTTCCGGCGTGTGTCCTTACCGGTGCGTCCGGGCGGCAGCTGGAGGTGCTACGCAGCGGGTTCCAGCCTTTTTGCAGCAGTCTCTAGCGGTGATGGCGGGCAGACAGTTTTCGTGGAGTGGGGCGGCTCTTCTCCAGCTCCTTCTTGGCGTGAACCTGATAGTGATGCCCCCCACCCAGGCCCGGAGTCTGCGCTTCGTTACTTTGGTAATGAGAGGTGGGGTGGCCCAAGGGCTCGCCAGAGCTGGAAGGGCACAGGCCTGCTGTTGGAGGGAGGGGCGGGGCTTGTGCTGGGGTCGGGGTCTTTGATGGATCAGGAGCCGGTTTAAGGGGAGACGACTGCCCTGGAGGGCTGGGGGCCTGGTTCGGAATTGATGTGGAGCCCGACTTATTTTGGGGGGTGGCGGGGTGTACGTAGTTCTATATCAGGGCATAGGTCGGGTGAATCTGTCTTGGGACATGGATGTTATAGAACTAACGGTCAAGAGACTCACCCTTCACTCTTAAGCCTTTGGTGATTTTCCCTGCATTTCCCCCACCACCTGCATTGCTTTCATTTCCGTTTTCCTTTTCCACCTGTATCTTTGGCTTTGCCTATGGTCTCCAGTGGTGTTGGTTGGACAAATTAGAATCCCTGGAACCGTTCAAAGTTACTATTTCTGAGTTGGGGGTCTTTTGCAGTGGGCAGAGTTAAGGCTTCACAGAAGGAATAGGGCTTCCCTTCCTAAAAGGGCAGAGGTGGGCTCTGTGTCCCCATCGAGGAACCTTCTGACCTGTAGGCAAACCATTTGTTTCCTCAGCTGTACCGACATGGAGACCGTTCACCAGTGAAGACATATCCCAAGGACCCCTATCAGGAAGACGAGTGGCCTCAGGGGTTTGGTCAACTAACCAAGGTGGGTCAGAAGCCAGCCCCCACTCCGGATGTGCTGTGGAATGAGTGACCTCGAGAGCAGGCTACAGAACTTGGGAGCCCCACCATACTGTCATTTCCCCTGTGGGTGCTGACTTTGCCCAGATTTCTTAACCTTACTTTCCTCTGTGCCTAGGACAGGTGTCATACACAATCGGCCCCTTAATTAACCCCAGATTAACCCACTCCTCCTTCCAGCCAGGGGAAATTTGGAAAGCAACAGTGCCTAAGCCCTGTGGGACTTGCGAGCTGTCCCTTCCCTGGTAACCCTTGGGTGTGCCCACAGGAGGGGATGCGGCAGCATTGGGAGCTGGGCCAGGCTCTGCGGCAGCGCTACCACGGCTTTCTCAACACCTCCTACCACCGGCAAGAGGTAAGGCTGGGAGCTCAAGAGGCAAGGGGAATGGAACCTGCTGTTCTCACCCTCTGCCCTCAGGGAGCCTGGGGCACTCTGGCCTCCTTGCATGCATTTTTGGTTACACCTACAGGTCAAGACATCCAAGAGCTGTGTAGGACAGTCCTAGAGGCCAAGTTGCCCCTCCTTGACTTGGAAAGGGCAAAATGGATCAAGCATCCAAGCTCAGACTTAAGGGCCTGGCAGAGTCTTTTCTGATTCTGTGAAATGACCTGGATTTTCCATCCAAGATGCTTACTGAGTACCTACTAAGGGCAAAGCACTGTGCTAACACTTTGCATTAATGGTGCACCACACAGATATGATCTCTGTCTTCGTGGAGCTTAGAATGTAGTGGGAGTGACAGATGATAAGACTCCCAGGGCCAAGAGATAAAAGAGCAGGGATCACATGTAGAGAAGGCGTGTCAGGGAAGATTGGCAAGTGTTCCAGCTCCTTGAAGCCCTCTACCCCAGGGATGGGGATGGCTGTTCCTCTGGTTACCACTGTTGGCCACAGGCATCTCAAGAGTCTCTCAGTGGTATTGTTCCCTTGAGGGCCAGCTCTATCCTGGTCTTGCCCTTCCCCACTGCTTCCTCCTCCTTTTGCACAAGCAATTATCTCTGTTCCTTATTTCCTCTCCCTGATCTCTAAGCCATTTCATAAAGGGGTGTGTGTTGTTGGAGACAGTTTCTGCCCTCAAGGACCCCGATGTTGATAGGGAGATAGGCGTTGTTAGAAAACGGGACAGAACTGACAGCCTTAGTGACTAAGCACTTGGGACTGGGAGGGCATTTGAACTAGAGCCATTCCTCCAGGAGTTCTTCACAGAGTGGTGACAGTTAGCCCCTAACTGAGTGTTTGGGCCTTTGCTGAGAAGAGGGACAAGGAAGGTCAGATTGGGGGAGAGGGCCACAATTTGCTGGGTAACAATCAAGAACAGGTTCTCCCCCTATAGTCCCACCCAGGGGCCAAAGCTCCCCCGCCCCACCCCCAGAGGTGAGACTGGTGTTGTAATCTCTGCAGGTTTACGTGCGAAGCACAGACTTTGACCGTACTCTCATGAGTGCTGAGGCCAACCTGGCTGGACTCTTCCCTCCCAACGGGATGCAGCGTTTCAACCCAAATATCTCTTGGCAACCTATCCCCGTCCACACTGTGCCCATCGCTGAGGATAGGGTAAGACTGGCGAGCCCTTCCCTGGAGGCGGTAAGAGGGACGACTCTGGCCGTGAGCCTGTTGATCCCCAACTCCTTCTCTGCCTCTGTTTCCCCCCTTCGGTCTACAGCTGCTGAAGTTCCCGTTGGGCCCATGTCCCCGTTACGAGCAGCTGCAGAACGAGACCCGACAGACACCAGAGTATCAGAATGAGAGTATTCAGAATGCAGTGAGTGGGGCTGAGGTGGAGGTCACCACACTGGTCCTTTCCCCCAGGGCAATGCTGATCCCCTTGATCCATTTTTCATAGCAATTTCTGGATATGGTGGCCAACAAGACAGGGCTTACAGACGTGACACTGGAGACCGTCTGGAATGTCTATGACACACTCTTCTGTGAGGTGAGCCCACCTAGGGTCCCCGGTATGGCCCTTCTTCCCTCGCACCTCCACAGGCCCAGGTGACCAGGACAAGTAGCATACAATGCCTGGACACCACTCCCACGGGGAGGTCCAGGCAAGCCGCTTCTTGTGAAACAAAGGAATTTCCCTCACGGGTGAAAAAGAACCTCAGAGTGGGAAATGGTTTATTACATGTCAGCAGTTCTTGCCCCTCTCCACCCAGAACTCTCATGGTACCCGACTCCGTTCTGCTGAGTCACGCTTTTCGTGCCTGAGCTTCCTTTCCTGTGTCCTGTCCACCATGTCTCCTGGTTCCAGTCCCTCAGCCTCATGTCTCCTCTCCCTCCCTCACACACACACAGGCACCTTCCCGCTGGGGAGGAGAGCTGTCCCCGGAGAGGCTCTGGCCTAGGCCTGGGGAGCTAACCTGCCCGCTGCGCTACACAGCAAACACACGGGCTGGTCCTGCCACCCTGGGCCTCACCCCAAACCATGCAGCGTCTGAGCCGGCTAAAGGACTTCAGCTTCCGCTTCCTCTTCGGGATCTACGAGCAGGCGGAGAAGGCCCGGCTTCAGGGGGGTGAGTGACAAGAGCTGCGCGTCACTCCCCTCCTCAGGACCCTTCAGCATTAAAAATCTGCTCTGGAGGGCTTCTCACACACTTCCCTCTCCAGCTGTAGTGCTCTCTGCCCCTTCACAACCGGACCTCCCGCTAGCCACTGACGTCTTCCCAGTTCCTCCAAATGCTTAGCTCCTCTGTCACTGTAGAATGACCACGGTCAAGTTTGTGTGCTTCTTTTCTACCATTCATATTCTCAAGTGTCAGCCATGTCAGAAGACTCTCTGTCTCCTTCAGTGAATACCTATCTCCAGAGAATCACCGGGGGTCACTTTGCAAGAAAGCTGAGAGTAACACAGATGCCAGTTTCTTGATGCGAGCACCCAAGGGAGGGCCGGCTGGCACCGCTGCCCGAGCCCGCACGTGGCAGAGCTCGCATACGCAGCCGCCATCTTGTGTGTTCTGAAGCAACCTTAAGTTTACATTTGTTCCAGTCTGGAGTAATTGTTTGGCTATGGGCAGGGCCTTGCAGCTCATTTTTAAATGGGCAGGTCTCTGTATCTGTGTGGAAATACGGATATCTCATTTTATCTTGCTTCCCTCTGTAAATGTGAAAGCTCTTAGAGAACAGGGGTGCCGAGAGCTTCCTGCATGGTTCCCATGCCCCTAAGAAGAGTTCCCCATGCAGGTGATCAGACTCAGGACTAGCAGAGGGTGAAGGGGCACAGATAGGTCTGCTCAGAGACAGGGGTAGGTGGCGCCACTGACACTGGGGACTCTTCTCCTTCAGGCGTCCTGCTGGCTCAGATACGGAAGAACCTGACCCTGATGGCAACCTCTTCCCAGCTCCCTAAGCTGCTGGTTTACTCTGCGGTAAGCTCCCGTAGTCCCCAGCATGCTGACGTCAAGCGAGGAGCTGGATTTCCTCTCTCTTCAGCGCCGGTATGGGGGCCAGGGGGTGAGCAGGGCTGATGGGGAGCTCCCCTCTCTTACAGCATGATACCACCCTGGTCGCTCTGCAAATGGCACTGGACGTCTACAATGGGGAACAGGCCCCGTACGCCTCCTGCCACATATTTGAACTGTACCAGGAAGATAACGGGTGAGTGCAGCTCCCAGTCCGCCCTCTGGAGGGGCACTCGTGTGGTCACTGTGGGCAGCCCAGTGGCTCAGTTACAGGCCTGCTGAGCCGCTTCCATCTCGTCTCCTCTCAACCCTTAGGAATTTCTCAGTGGAGATGTACTTTCGGAATGAGAGTAATAAGGCTCCCTGGCCACTGGTCCTGCCTGGCTGCCCTCACCGCTGCCCACTGCAGGACTTCCTTCACCTCACAGAGCCCATCGTGCCCAAGGATTGGCAGCAGGAGTGCCAGCTGGCAAGCGGCCCCGCGGACACAGGTGAGCTGCTGCCTGCCTCTGCGAGGAACATCCCAGAACAACTTTCAGTTCCCACAGGTCTCCAGAGAGCTGCTGTACCTCTCACCCCTATCGCCCTCTGACTCATTTCCCTAGATGGTTCACTTCCCCACCCTGAGACCATTCCTCACCTTCTCCCTCCTCGTTCTCAGGCGATGGCCTCCCTTCTCATATCACTGAGGAAAAAAGTGGTGTCCAGGAGTGTACGGGTTCATCCTCCCACCAGCAGGTCTTCCAGCTTACTTGCTGGTATAAGCCACTTCCTAAGGCCAAGCTCTCCGCAGATGCTCCGGGTCCATCTCTTCTCCCTTCCACAGGGACTTGCGGGGCCTCAGTGTTTCCTGTTTACTGGGTCAGTCCCATCTTGAAAGCGTAAGGAAGACCCGTCAGGGCCCCATCTTCCTCCAGCCACCGCTCCGTTTCTGTTCCCTGTGAAAGTGGAATCCTTTGCCTAGACTCTGGTTTCAACTTTCTCAGTGCCCATTCTGTCAGACTCATGCTACACAGCCTTGTGTCACCTTCTCCAGGGAAGCCACTTTCATAAAGGACCAGTGCTTCCTATCAAAGCCTGACTGGTTCTTAGCTTCTCGCATCTCTTAGTGGCATGATATAATCGACCCTTCCTTCTTTAGACACTTTTTTGGCTTCTCTGGTTTTTCTTCGACTTATAGGTTGCTCCCTTACTGGCTTTTTCTGCCCACTAAACAATGGATGGCCTAGGTCTTATCCTCGCCCTTCCCCATCTGTGCCCACGCCCAAGGCGGTCCCATCCAGCCTCATGGCTTCACATACTGCCTCCATGCAAGGTCCCATCCTTTGACGACTCAGGTTCGTGACCTTTTCTCTGAGCTACAGACTCACATATCCAACTGCTAACTTGAGGTCTCTCCAAATTGATACGTCTGAAACCAAACACTCTTACTCCTAAATCCTTTCTTCCTCCAGGCTTGCCCATCTTAGCAAGTGCCACATTAGTTACCTGCTTGAATACTGTGACCCTATGAGTCATCTTGAATACCATCTTTCTCAGACCCCACATCCAGTCCACTAGCGGATCCTATCAGCTTGACCTTTAAAATATATCCTCTTGGGGCACCTGGGTGGCTCAGTCGGTTAAGTGTCTGCCTTCAGCTCAGGTCATGATCCCAGGGTGCTGGGATTGAGCCCCACATTGGGCTCTCTGCTCAGTGGAGAGTCTGCTTCTCACTTTCCTTCTGCCTGCCTCTCTCCTCTCTCTCTCTCTGTCAAATAAAATCTTTAAAAAAAAAAAAATATATATATATATATATATATATATCAGTTCACATCAATACCCTTCTCAAAATCTTCCAGCGGCTTCCCATGACATTTAGAACGAAATCCAAGTTCTTCCCCATGGCCTTCCAGGCGCTTCTTGTCTGATCCTCTGCTCTGGTCTGCCCCTCACTCACTCTGCTGTAGTGATCCTGATTTCGTAGCTGATCCTAGAATTTGCCAAATTTATTCCCACGTTAGGGTCTTTTATACTTGCTTCCTGTCTACCCACATGCTCCGCCCTTGCCCCAAGACCCTCTTCTCTCAGATTCAAGTGTCTCAGTGACTCCAGGTCTCTAGTCAGTTGTCCCTTCCTCAGTGATTCCTTCCCGACTGGCCTACCTTTCCATCCTTTTCTCTTTGCTTTGCTTTTCTTTAGAGCATCTGTCACTAACTTGTGTATGTCTCCGTTGGAAGAGCACCTGGTGTGTGGTAGACAGTCAGATATTTGCCCGATGAACACTGATATGCCCTTTCTCTCCCCCTCCCCGTCCCGTGCCCAGAGGTGATCGTGGCCTTGGCTGTATGTGGCTCCATCCTCTTCCTCCTCATAGTGCTGCTCCTCACCGTCCTTTTCCGGATGCAGGCCCAGCCTCCTGGCTACCGCCACGTCGCAGATGGGGAAGATCACGCCTGACAACCACTCAGCCCCCTTCCCTCTGCCTCCTAGGGGAGGTGGGCTGGGCTCTTGCTCCTGACTGTTGCTGCTCCCCAGCCCATGGACAGGAGACCCTGGGTTGGCCTCCCTCTGATAACCCCAACCTAGATGAACAAGTGGGACTCGGCTTGGCCTGTGGCACCTATCACTCAGCATTCACGTGCCTCCCTGTTCACTAAGTACTGTGTTGGACTTGGGCTTTCTCCAGACAAGATTTGCCTCCACCATGCTTACTAAGGACCAGGAGTGTAGACAAGTATTCAAGTTTCACTCAGGACCTGGGATTGAAAAACTGAAGGACTTAGTGCTTGATCTGCCTCAGCCCCGCCGATCAAGCCTTGCCCTCTCTTGCAGCCCGCAGTCTTTGCAGACAGTTCAGAGGACACAGTCTTGCCTCTCAGTGCTTATTTTAGTGGGAAAAACTGCACAACATTGGGGGTACAGACACCGGCCACCAAGGAACCGAATCGCCCAGAGGTCAGCCAGCCAAGTTTTCCTTTGTCCCCCTGAAGCCACCATTAGAGTCAGACATAATGCTTCAGGCATCTCTGTCACCCTGCAGTTGGAGCAGGTCAGAAGGGTGTTTGGACCGGGGAAGGAGCAGGGGGTGGGGGAAGGGGCGTGAGTTATGGTACAGTCATGACACTACAATCCCTCTCAGCTAGGCTGGGGTCTCCACGGACCAGAGGCAAATGCAGGTTGTGAGCTGGACAGCTTGTGACTGTGGTCCAGAATAGGGCTAAGGCAGCTGCCAGAGAATGAAAGTTCTAGACTCTTAGCACTGTTTCTGTGCCTTTTCTTCATTTGGGGGCCCCAAGGAGCCCTTTGACCAGGTCAGTGCTGGAAGATCCACTCAGCAGCTCAGTTGGGTATGGTTTTATTAGCCACGTCAATAGTGAGCACAAACTGAAAACCACTATCTGACCACTCTGTCACTGCACGTCAGAGGACAAGCTTGGCTCCAGGCTAGATAGAGCAGGGACCCTTGGGGCACCTGGCGCACCAACCCTGGAGAAGTTTCTGGAGCTAAGCCCAGAGCAGTAACATGCCAGTGTCCCAGTCCCACAGTGTCCCATGCCACAGTGTCCCTGCTCCAACCCTAAGACTTGGATACCTTTGGCCCTTTAACACACAGCCGCCTCTTCTCACAGGATTTGTTCCCAGGCGGCGCCAAGCTCTGGCTTGGCCCACACCTTCATTAATGTCTCTCATGTCCGCCTTCCAGCTTCCTCCTGGCTCCAAATGAGAATGTGATAACCTAGGAGGAGTGAGACCAGTCTGACTTGGACCTTCCATGATCAGTCTCTGAGAATTTGGGGGGCTGGCCCAGGGAACCTAGGACTTGGTCAGGAAATACCAGGAAACAGGACAGCAGCCAGGCATTGTCACGACCAAGACAAGGCAAGAGGCATGGAGGGCCTAGGCCAAAGAGTCCACTGTCTCCTGGAAATCTTTACTGACTCCTACCCTGGGGTGACTGGCAGGGCTAAGCTGAGGGGGGCCTGCACTCAACCTGGGGGAGTAGGGTAGGGCTTGGCCAATCTGAGATACAGCCTGCTTCACTCACCCATCACAGAGGCCAGCGTGTCCCCCATGGAATTGAACTCATTGAGCTGCAGAGACAAGGGCATAAGCATCAGGAGGAGGTGAGGTATTGGGAGAAGCGCACGTGAGGACTAATTTCTGGTCATTTTTGGTCAGTGAAGGTAGGTTGAAGCCCTGCTTCCTCCCATCATTATTTGAGGGCCCAAACCTCACCGAAATGATACCAGAAGATTCTGGGTCATAGAGCTGATACATCATCTTCCCTGAGTTTCCATCAAACACATCAATGGTCCTTAATTCATGGGGTGTACAGCTTTTGAAATTAGGATCTGGGTACCGGCCCACGACAATGAGGTTGTACCGAGGATGCCAGGTTGCCTAGGAGATGGAGAGTTATCATGAGAGTAAATGCGGAGTGCTATCAAGAGGGACATCAAAAGTATTCTTTGCCACTCACAACTGTTAATACAATTGCCAGCAATTTAATAATGGAGATAAGACCCACACGAAACTACAAGAACAGCTTTCAAGTGCTTACGCATCCACCATCCCAAATTTTTAATCCCAAATTGGCCTCTCTGGACCTTGGGACACCTTCTTTTGTGTTTCCTGAGATCATACCAAGTGATAAATGTTTTAACATCAGCTTGACCCAGACATTAATCAAAGAGGTAAGCCTACAACCAAGCAAAAAGTCTCTGGTAACCAAACCAAATAGGATATAAATTCTGAAGTAATCCCACTACTGCTCCTCCTCCATCAACGCGAATGAAGAGTTGAGCAGAAAATGGCTAGTGGCCAAGAAAGGGAAGGAAACCTATGTTGCCAAATTACCGCCCTCAACAAATCTGGCAGTCGGAGTGACAGAATCACATGGGGTTTTCCTAAGAAATCGCAAGGAAGTGTTGAAGGAGGAAAGACATGGTTAGCAGGAAGGACAGAGTGGTACGTGCCATGGCTTGGAAATAAGTCACAAGTCTCGCCTGGGCAGCTGGAAATTGTCCTGGCTGAATACAAAGTGGGAGACGACACATGGATCAGTGGGAGCCAACCAGTGAGGAACCCTTGTTCTTAAGAGCTTGGATTTGATTTGAGGTATGTGGGAGCCACTTTAAGATTAAATGATCACTGCTGACGTGGTACTTCCCAGGCACTGGACATGTGTTTTAAGTGTACGGATTCTTCCAACAACCCTGCCTGTCAGATACTGTCATTTGCTTTTTGGAGATAAGGAAACATCAAAATTCAAGCGGCTTACCCAAGGACTCTAACTGGGGGTGTCGGCCTGCCTGAAGCTGGTGCCCCCACCACTATGCTGTGTTGATGAAAGTACAGGCATGAAACCCAGAGGTCTGAAAAGGGGCTGCGGTGTTAGAAAAAGAACAGAAACCGGGAGAGCAGAGGAACGGGCAGAGTTGAGGCTGCCTGGGGCGTGGGCAGGAAGGAATCTGAAGACTTAAAGACTGTCAGCCTTGGGGGCTGAGGTCAGCTGGGGGGCCAGCAGCACACACAGGTAACTGGAGGTGAGGGCAGAACAGCTGGGAGGTGGGCTGGGACGAGGAAGAGAGCTCATAGGAGACAAAGAAAATACAGCACAGTGGGATTGCAGAAGGGGGACAGAAGTTGCAGAGAGTGCCCGGAGAGAAGAGACAGCTTCGTGTGGGTGCAGGATGAGATCTGGGATTAGGGATTCCTGATCCGGCCTCTCCCAACCTCGGGTAGACCCGGTCCGTCCAAGTGATCACAGTTCCCTGCCTCCCTCACTTACCTTGATGGGCGTCAGGTGCTGGAAGTGGCGGTGAGGGTGTGGGATCAGGCTCGGGGGGCAGTCCCACTGGGAGGCCGAATAAACCCGGAGCTCACTCTTCTGGTCAGTGGTCAGGAGCTGGGCTCCATCAGGACTAAAACAAGCTGGCAAGTGAAAAGCCCCAGAGCTGAAGGAAACCCAGGCCCTTGTTATCCTGGCTGCCACAGGCCTTCTCCTGCAGGGGCACCCTCTCTCCCACTCCTCTCTAGATGGGGGTGGAAGGGAGGAGGTGAATCTGGACTCTGAACAAAAACATTCTAGAAACTTGGGGCGCCGGGGTGGCTCAGTCGGTTAAGCTGCTGACTCTTGATTTCGGCTTGGCTGGGTTCGTGATCTTAGCATCCTCTCTCATCGGGAAGTCTGCTTGTCCCTCTCCCTTTGCCCCTCCCCCTGCTTGTGCTCTCTCTCAAAAAAATAAAATAAATCTTAAAAAAAAAAAAAAGCACCACCATTCTGGAAACTTAGCAGCTGTTGGAGGCAGCTAGAATCAGAAAGTTTCCAAGACATCCACTTGGCCGATGCTCTTAGGGTAGAGGTTTAACCTAGCAGCTTCTGAACTTTGAGGGAAAACGCCAGAAGCGGTTGGACAGGCAGGGTCTGCAGGAAGGGTGAGGTCTGGTATATCACACCTGCGTTGACAGGATGGCTATGCGGCAGCGAGTGGAGGAAGCTGGATTTCCCTCTAACCTGGCGCAGGTCCCAGATTTTCACTGTTTGGTCTACGGAGGCTGTGGCCAGGAACCAATCACAGCATGGGTTCAAGGCCACGTGGGTCACTTTCTTTTTGTGCATTCTCAGATTCCAAAGCTGCAGAGAAGGGCTCCCTTCAGGTGGGGCGCAGGGAGGCCGGGGCAGGGGGGTGGGGTGGGGTGGGTGGGTGGTGGTGGATGGGGGGGTGAGGGAGAGAAAGGGAGGACCTGGGCTCCAGAGAACGCACCTCCCTGCCATCCATGTTCAGCAGGATCACGTGCCCCACATTGTCTCCCGTGACCACCATTCGGCTTCTGGCAGACACATCCAGACTGCAAAACCAGAAGCTGGAGGGAGAAACTGCTGTAAGATTCTTGGGGACAGAGGCAAGGTCCATTCAGTCACTGTTGCAGCTCCAGTGTCTAATCAGTATTTGCTGAGGGAATAACTGTCTCGCCACAGACTCCCAGCGAGGATCCCTCAGACTTGTCTACTGTCCGACAGAGGGGATGGGGCTGACGGGCTCAGAAAAATGTCCAGTTACTCAGCTAGTAAGGGTCCTTGAAGCAGCCACGGCTCTGAGCCATGAGGCAAATCCCCAGGCTAGCCTGCCCCTACAGCCCTGGGTTCTGAGGAAGACCTGCTTATTGCCCTCTCTCTTCACTCTCTACCCTTTGGGCCAAAGGAGATGACAAACCCAACGGGGACTGCCCAGTTCTGTTCCGCAGATCTGGTGACAAAGGAACTTCTGCCCCCTTCTGAGCATTTAGGGGAAAAAAGCATACACAACTTTAGAAGCATACACAACTTTAGGAGCTCTGTCTTGCTCTTTTGTCTCTCAGACGACTTGAGGACGAAGGGGTTGGGTTGCTTCAGGGAATCCTAAAACCTGGCCAGGAGAGCTCAGATTCATATTTTTTTCTCCTAAACACTCAAATCCTTGCTACAGTGCTTACAAATCCCCTACAAATGTCTTTCAGAGGGAGGGTTTCTTGTGGAAGAATGACATGGAACTGAGTCTATCCCGTCTCCTGCCCTGACCTCAGTGGGGCCGCCCAGGAATAACATCCAATGCCAGTTAGACCCCCCACACCCTGGATTCTTCAGAGAACAGTAGGAGTCAGGTCTCTGCCTAGACATCCAAGGGGCGAGCATTTTGTCATGTCTCCAGCCCCTTGCTTTTGGGGTGTCCCACGTGCTCTGTGGACTCGACTCTCTCCCTTTAGGCTTCCTTCCATCAGTGAACTGGTTGCGACATTACACCCCAGTGACGTAGGGAACGAAATTTTAAATTCATAGCTCCTGCTCCAACCTTCCAGTGGCTTTCCAGGCCAATGCCATGTTGATGACTGAGAATCCAGGTCTAGTCTAATACAGGAGTGCCTCACAGAGCAGAAGCCCCTACCTCGCTGGGAAGAGCGGAGGTTCTAGACCACCTCACTGAAGCAGTAACACCCCCGGAATGCAGGAGGAACAGCTCCGGAAGCTCTCAGACAGAGAGGGGAGGCTGGGAAGTGGCTACCACCTCACAGTTCTTCCCCGTGCCAGGTTTGGGGAACACACGTGAGGTCTGGATGCTCTCACCAGAACTACACCGAGAGCCCAGAAGCCCTTTCCCTCCTAGTGAGGTTACTCACTTGCAGGTGCCTGAGCTGGTAAAAACTCGGAGCGTGTTGCCTTTAAAGTCTTGCAGCCTAGTTGTTCCCTCCATTGAGGAGGTGAAAAACTGGTTGGTATCAAGAGGGTTAAACTTCAGCCCAGTGATGCTCCCTCCAGCTCCAATCTAACACAAGGAAGAGAAAAGCCAGTGAGTGATGACGGCCCAGGCGGAGGATGAGGCCTTGGTACACGGACTCCACCGACCAGAGCCAGGCAGGCCGCAGGTGCAGCCAGGCCAGCCGAGGGGCCCGACACGGGGATGCGCTCCATGACGCTCCCTCTTACTTAAGACTTTAGTTTTAATGGCGTGGGTAAAAAATTAACATACGGTACATGTGGCTGTTTTTAGAATACAGTTCTATGAATTTGAACACACGGTAGAGATTTGAATAGCCACCACCCAAATCAGGACGGAGAACAGTTCCATCCCCTCAAAAAACTCCCTGTGCTCTCCCGTCGGTCACACCCCCTCCCCACCTGTAACCCCCGGGCACAGTGGTTCTGTTCGCCATCATTCTGCTGTGGCCTTGCCTTGAATAGAGTCACAGAAGCAAATCCTACAGTACGCGTCCTTTTGCGACTGGCTGCGTTCACCTCACTCAGCATAATGGCCCTGAGATGCAGCCAAGTTGCTGTGTATACCCTCATTAAGTGCTTATGAAACTCTACAGCTTCCAGAGCTCCTTCTCCACTTCCCATGCTGCCGCTATCCCAGCCTTACAGACTACAGGGCCTCTGACCCAGCGTCCACTTAGCTCACTCCACATGCTCACTGGCACGTCCGTCCCCCGTACAAAGCATTCTAACTGGTGCCCGTGGTCTGCCCAACCCTTGCTGCCGGGATCATTGTCTGCTCCCAACAGCTGAGTCCTGTGCTCACCGAGGCTTTGCGGTGAGCTGTTCTTAAACCCATTTATGCCCATTGTACTTTTTGTTGTAATTATGTGATTTAATTAAACATGTCACTTAATTACATGTCGTGTATTAACCGTGTCATTAAAAATTTAAACTTTAAACATTTCAACGAAACATTTAAGCATTTACTTAAACATGTAATTTAATTAAACACAGGAACTACGTGCAGAAAGGAAGACCACAGTTATTTCTATAGGAGCCATGTTGAATACTTGGAAAAACTAGGTAAAAATGAATTGTTAAAAATGATAATTGTCAAATTAAGCATGGGTGAGATACTTATAAACACTTAAGAAGTGGGAAATAATAACAATTCAAAAAGAATCTGCAATCGGATTGCTTCACAACTGCCTTTAAATTATGTCTCCATGGGGCACCTGGGTAGCTCAGCTAGGTGTCTGACTCTTGATTTCGGATCAGGTCATGATCGCATGGGTTGTGGGATCAAGCCCTGTGATGGGCTCTGTGCTCAGTGGGGAGTCTGCTTGGGATTCTCTCCCTGCGCCCCATTTGTGCAGTCTGTCTCTCTCTCTCTCAAATGAATAAAGAAAATCTTTTAAAAAGATTTATTTTTTTTTAAGTGGGAGGAGAGGCAGAGGGAGAGGGAGAAGCAGACGCCCCACTGAAGAGGGAGTCTGACACAGGGCTTGATCCCAGGACCCGGAGATGGTGATCTGAGCCGAAGGCGGATGCTTAACCATCTGAGCCACCCAGGTGCCCCAATAAATAAATCTTTAAAAAAATTATGTCTCCACTTTCAGGGAAGGGGAAACTAGACCCTATAAAGAAGACGTTATGGGTGTGATTTATGTAAGACCAGGTGAGCCCTAATCAGTGAACGGTTTCTCCCAGAAAAGGACTGGTCTTATGTCAGAACATTAGTAATAAACACATATATAAACATTTTAAGTTAAAATGCATGTGTGTTCTTCTTCTAGTAAGGGTAGACTTCAGTGGTTATGAACAACTCTGAGAAGGAAGAACAACAGGTCAAAGTATGATAAAGAAATAAATTGGAGCTTCCAATCCCAGAGATGGTGGTTAGCTCGCATTGGGCCAGCCCTCTGTTGAGCACTAGAAAAGGGAAACAAAATCGTATCTTTAAAGAAAAGTTTTTGAAGTCAATGGAGAGCTATGAAGGCACCAGGGACTTGAAGACCAACATCCTAGAGAGAGAAGCAGAAAGGTAGGCCTGACTTTTGGATGCTGCTTTTCCCCTCCAGGCCTATGCAGCCCAGAAAGCTGTGGCTTTGAAGCAGAGGAACCGAACTGCAGAGACGCTGAATGGAAAGCGGTGGGTGGCTTCAAGGCTGAGAAGCCGGGCTGAGGTCTTGCCAGTCTCGCAGGGCAAAGGGGGCAGAACTAGACTTCTGACCTGCCAAGGAGGGAAGGTGTTGGAAGAAATCTAGCTTTTACTTAGGATCCCTGACATGCTAGAGATAAGAACAAACTGGAAAGAGCCTGACCCCAACAAAGACTGAAGTCCAGATTCAAAACATTTCTTTTTTCTTTTTTTAAAGATTTTATTTACTTGACACAGAGAGAGAACAAGCAGGAGGAGCGACAGGCAGAGGGAGAATTAGGCTCCCCGCTGAGCAGAGAGCCTGATGTGAGGCTCAATCCCAGGACCCCGGGATCAGGGGATCACGACCTGAGCTGAAGACAGATGCTTAACCGACTGAGCCACCCAAGCGCATCCAGATTCAAATCATTCCAGTCTCATTGGACGAAGATGATCTCATTCCATCCTACCCGCCTGTCAGAGGGGAAAAAAATGGTCTCTGGAGGAAAATACCACCACTCAAAACTCCAAATTACCTCTACAAGTTTTCATATGCAATATTTGGCATTAAATCTAAAATCACCCAGCATATCAGAAGATAAGACCAAAACCAAAAACTAAGAGGAAAAAACAATAGTTGAAAGACATAGGAGATCTAGATATTAGAGCTATTAGATACAGGCTTTAAAATAATTGTGATTAATATACATTAAAATAAACAGAACTGGGGTGTCTGAGTGGCTCTAGCTGGTTAAGCGTCTGCCTTTGGCTCAGGTCATGGTCGTGGGGTGCTGGGATTGAGCCCCACATTGGGTTCCCTGCTCATTGGGGAGTCTGTTTCTCCCTCTCCCTGTGCCCCTCCTCCCACTTGTACTTCCCCCCAACTCTCTCAAATAAATAAGTACATTCTTTTTAAAAAAAACAGACCTAGGGTCACCTGGGTGGCTCAGTGGTTAAACGTCTGCCTTTGGCTCAGGTCATGATCCCAGGGTGCTGGGACTGAGCCCTGCATTGGGCTCCCTGCTCTGTGGGGAGCCTTCTTCTCTCTCTCCCACTCCCTGTGCTTGTGTTCCCTCTCTCGCTGTCTCTCTCTGTCAAATAGATACATAAATAATCTTTAAAAAAATAAAAATTAAGAAAAATAGACCTAATTTAAAAATGGACAAAGGATTTGAACAGTTTTCCAAAGACATGCAAATGGCCACGAGCTCATGAGAAGATGTTCAACGTCATTAGTCATCAGACATACCATTTCGCACCCACTCAGAGGGTGATGATAAAAAAGATGGACAATAACAAGTGGTGACAAGACAACCCCTGAAATGGAAGAAAATACTTGCAAACTAGATCTGATAAGAAGTTAATATCAAAAATATATGAGGAGGGGGCACCTGGGTGGCACAGCGGTTAAGCATCTGCCTTCGGCTCAGGGCGTGATCCCGGCGTTCTGGGATCGAGCCCCACATCAGGCTCCTCCGCTATGAGCCTGCTTCTTCCTCTCCCACTCCCCCTGCTTGTGTTCCCTCTCTCGCTGTGCTGTCTCTGTCAAATATATAAATAAAATCTTTAAAAATATATATATGAGGAACTCAATAGCAAAAAACAAACAAAAAACCCCCAAATAACCTAATTAAAAACTGGTCAAAGGACCTCAGTTGACCTTTCTCCAAAGAAGACATACAAATGCCCAACTGATATATGCAAAGGTGCTCAACGTCACTAATCCTGACCCCAGGGAAATGCAAATCAAAACCACAATGAGCTATCACCTTACACTTGTTAGAATGGCTATTATTAAAACAACAAAAGATAACAGGTGTTAACAAGGGTGTGGAGAAAAAGGTACTCTTGTACTCTGTTGATGGGAATGTAAATAGGTTGAGGCACTGTGGAGAACAGTATGGCGGTTCCTTGGAAAATTTAGAAAGACCACATGATCCATTAATCCCATTTGTGGGTATATAGCCAAAGGGAAAAAAAAAAAGAACTTCTCACTGTGTTATCTTCCCTCCTGTGTTCACTGTAGCTATTCCCAACAGCCAAGGTAGGAAAACCACCTCAGTGTCTGTCGACAGATGAAGGGATAAAAAAAATGTAGTACGTATATATGATGAAATATTAGAGAGCCTTTAAATAGAAGGAAATCCTGGCATTTGTGACAACCGGGATGCAGTTATGCTAAGTGAGCTAGGTCGGACTCAGACAAATACTGCAAGATCTCACTTTATGTGGAATCTACAGATGGGGAATTCATGAAAGCCGAGAGTAGGATAGTGGTTGCCAGCTGCTTGGGAATGAAGGAGATGGGAGATGTGGGTCAAAGGGTGCAAAGCGTCAATTATGCAGGATGAGTAAGTTCCAGAGATCAATGTACAGCACGGTGACCATAGTTAATACTGTATTGTATATTTGAAATCTACTAAGAGAGTTGATCTTAAGTGTTCTCAGAACACACAAGGTAATATGTGACGTGATGAATGTTAATTAGCTTGACTGTAGTAATCATTTGCAATGTACCTGTGTTAAAATTCATACTGTATGCTTTAAATATGTGCAACGTTTATTTGTCAGTTATACCTCAATAAAGCTGGAAAAGAACACAAGCATTGTTAAGGATATGGAAAAGTTGAAGCCCTCCGACATTGCTGGTGGGAATGTGAAACGGAGTAGTCGCTCTGGAAAATGGCTTGGCAGTTTCTCAAAAGCTTAAACATAAGGTTACCATATGTTCCAGCGATTCCACTCCTAGACGTATACCCGAGAGAACAGAATATGTATGTTCACGTGAAAACTTGTACACAAATATTCATAGAAGCATCCCCAGTGAAAGAAGGGTAAAGATCAATGACTCAAAACATGCATCTCAAGGGGTTGTGAAAGTAACAGGAAAAGAAAGTAGGAGACGGTGGGTGACTCAGTAGGTTAAGAATCTGACTCTTGATTTCATCTGGGGTCATGATCTCAGGGTTGTGGGATTGAACTCCGTGTTAGGCTCTGCACTCAGAGTGGAGTCTGCTTGTCCCTCTCCCTCTTCTTCTCCCCCTGCTCTCTCTCTCTCTCTCCCTCTCTAAAATAAACAAAATCTTTTTTAAAAAGTAGAAAAAAAGAACAGAAATTAATGAAACAGAAAACAAATATAATGTGAGAGAATTAAAAACAAAAGTTGGGGGGCGCCCAGCTGGCTCAGTCAGTAGACCACACGACTCTTGATCTTCAGGGTCGTGAGTTCAAGGCCCACGTTGGGCAGGAAAACTACTTAAAAAAAAAAAGTCGGTTCAACGAAAAGACTAATAAAATTGATAAATCCCTGGTGGAACTGACCAAATGGAAGTCACCAATAACCAATATGATAGATCAAAAAAGGGACATCAATATAAATCCTAGACATCTTAAACAATTATTAAGAGGATATAATAAGCAATCTTATGCCAATAAATTTGAAAACTTAGATGAACTGGGCAAATTCCTTAGAAAAATACAAGCTTGCTAAACTGACAGAAGATGAAAGAAAATCAGAATAGTCTGATATCTACTAAAGACACTGTATTCACAACTAAAAACTTTCTTTCAGAGTAAATTCCAGATCCTGGTAGTTTCACTGCTGAATATACTAAACATTTAAGGAAGAAATAATATCAGTCTTTTTTTTTAACTTTGTTTTCCAACTATCTCAAAGTCTTAGAAAAGTTGCAAAAATTATACAAGCACTGCTTTTCTGTAAAAAAAAAAAAAAAAAAAAAAAAAAAAAAAAGCTTTTCCGGAATCATTTGATAATAAACTGCCAACATGATGTCCCATCACCCTCAAATACTCTACTGTGTATTTCCTCCAAGAACATGCTCCTATGTAACCACAATAAGACCATCAAAACTTAGGGGCATCTAAAGTAGTTCAAACTCATAGAAACAGGAAGTATAATTGTGGTTGCCAAGGGCTGAGGGAAGGGGGAAATGAGGAACTTATTCGGTGGGCACACAGTCTCAGTTTTAGAGGATGAAAAAGTTCTACAGTTCTGCTCTACCATAATATGAATACAGTTAACACTACCATACACTTAAAGATGGTTCAGTGATAAGTGTTATGGGCTTTTACCTCAATTTTTAAGAGGCAATAGTACTTGCTAGAGATAGAATTGGAAAGGTTAAGAAAAGGGGGGGGTGAGAAAATTTAAATGAAAAATTCAAATATAATAAACTAAAACAAACATACAAAAATTACTCAGTGTAGGGGCGCCTGAGTGGCCCAGTCGGTTAAGTGTCTGCCTTCAGTTCAGGTCATGACCTCAGGGTCCTGGGATGGAGCCCTGCAGCAGGTTGGCTGCCTGCTCAGCGGGGAGTCTGCTTCTCCTTCTCGCTCTGCCCCTCCCCACAACTCATGCTCTCCCTCAAATAAATAAAATCTTTTTTTTTTAAATCAATCAGTGTAACATCACATTAGCAGAATAAAGGGGAAAAACCATATGCTGATCTCAAGAGATACAAAAAAGGTATCTGATGAAATCTGATTATCATTCATGATAAGAACTTCTGGTAATTTATTTAGAAGTAAAAGGGGAACTTCCATAGTTTGATAAAGGATATTCAAAAACAGACAAGTTTTAAAACACAAACAAGCACCTATGTATATACCTAAGAGAAATGAAAACAGTTTTCAAACAAAAACTTGTACATGAACATTCACAGCTGTTGTATTCATAATAGCAAAAGGTGGAAACAACCCAAACGTCCATCCGCAGATGAATGGATAAATAAAATGTGGCATATCCATATGACGGATTATTATTCAGCTCTAAAAAGGGATGAAATACTGAGACATGCTACAGCATGGATGAGACTTGAAAACATTATGCTAAACGAAAGAAGGCAGACCCAAAAGGACAAATATTGTGTGATTCCATTTATACGAGGTACCTAGAATAGTCAAATTCATAGAGACAGAAGGCAGATTAGTGGATCTAGGGGAGGGTAATAGAAAGTCATTGTTTATGGGTACAGAGTTTTATTTTGGGAAGATGAAAAGGTTTGTCAGATGATTGGTGGCGACAGTTGCACAATGTGAATGTACTTAATTGTACACTTGAAATGGCTAAAATGGGGGGATGCCTGGCTGGCTTAGTTGGAAGAGCATGCAACTCTTGATCTCAGGGTTGTGCGTTCGAGCCCCATGTTGAATGTAGAGATTACTAAACAACAACAAAAGACCCTTAAAAATGGCTAAAATGGTAAATTTTATGTTAGGTATAGTTTACCACAATAAAAAGTAGAAGAAATCGTACTTAATGATCAAATATGAAAGCCTTCTATGGTCAAGAACAAGACAAGCACGTCTGCTATACTTAATATTCAACAATATACTGGAGGTCTTTGCCAATAGAATAAGGCAAAAAAAGAAGTATAAGAATAAAGAAAGAAATTAGGGGCGCCTGGGTGGCACAACGGTTAAGCGTCTGCCTTCGGCTCAGGGCATGATCCCGGCGTTATGGGATCGAGCCCCACATCAGGCTCCTCCGCTATGAGCCTGCTTCTTCCTCTCCCACTCCCCCTGCTTGTGTTCCCTCTCTCGCTGGCTGTCTCTATCTCTGTCGAATAAATAAATAAAATCTTAAAAAAAAAAAGAATAAAGAAAGAAATTAAATTCTCATTATTTGTCGATGACAAGATTGTGTAGGAAAAAATTTTAAATCCTCGGAAAAACTATTAAAATTAGTAAGTGTGGATTTCTGCTTCCAACCATGATGGAGAGTCTTCTTCTCCTGCCTTAAACAAGTAAATAAATGTATAAGATACGTGAACTAGATTCTCAGACACTGGACAACAGGCAGCACAAGACAGGAGGGAAATAAAGGAGTTAGCCCTGCAATTGCCCCAACATAACTGCTTGGAGAGAGTACTCAGGCTGCAAGACAGGAAGGAACCACACAGCCTAGCAATCTCACTGAGCTGAGGAAACAAGAGTTTTAGGAAAGCCAACATAGCAAGAATTGGGCAAAATGCTGGGGAGGAGAGAGACACACAGAAGGAGCATTCTGGAGATTTTCCCAAGGGTTCCCTCAAATCTTTGAGGGAAGTATTAATGTATAAATGTGTCTGAGGAAACCACCCAAGACTGGGGGATAGGGGCAGGGAGAAACGCCATAAAAAAGTAGGGGAGAAATCCTCAGAACAATCTGTATTCTCAATGTCCAGGAAGAAAAGACTTAATATACAAAACATCAAGTCCTCAGAAGGGTATTGCCTCAGGGTGAGGACAGCTTGTATCTATAGGCTGCCTTGAACTCATGCTAACTGGGGTAGATTGAATAATGGTCCCCAAGATGTCTATGCCTTAATCCATGGACCCTGTGAATAATACGACAGATGACAAAAGGAACTTTACATACGTGGTTAAGTTAAGGATCTTGAGATGGGAAAATTATCCTGGATTATCTGGGTGGGAGAGATATAATCAAAATCAAAATGGTCTTCATTAAGAGGAACACAGGAGGAGTCAGTCAGAAGAGAAGGTGATGTGATGACAGAAACAGAAATTGGAGTGATGCACTTTGAAGACAGAAGAAGCAGCCATTGGGGCGCCTGGGGGGCGCAGCGGTTAAGCGTCTGCCTTCGGCTCAGGGCGTGATCCCGGCATTATGGGATCGAGCCCCACATCAGGCTCTTCCATTATGAGCCTGCTTCTTCCTCTCCCACTCCCCCTGCTTGTGTTCCCTCTCTCGCTGGCTGTCTCTATCTCTGTCAAATGAATAAACAAAATCTTTAAAAAAAAAAGAAGAAGAAGAAGCAGCAGCCATTGCCCAGGAATTCAGATGGTCACAAGAAGGTGAGGAAAGGAAGGAAACAGATTCTCCCCTCAGAACCTTGAGAAAGAACCAGCCCTGCCAACACCTTGACCTTAGCCCAGAAAAAATTATTTCAGACTTCTGACCTCCAGATCTCACCGTAAGAGAATAAAATTGTGTTGTTTTAAGACAGCAAGTCCATGGTAATTTGTTATAGAGGCAATAGGAAACGAATATAGTAACTATATTAACAAAGCTTAAAAGCGAGCCTTGAAGGTCTCAAACTGATTATAAGTAACTGCTTCCCAGAACAAAGCCCAACAGTATGTAAAAGAATACAACACAATCCAACATCCAACAATGTAAAATTCACAATGTCTAGCATCCAATGAGAAATTACCAGGCATGCAAAGAAGCAGGAAAATAGAACTCATAACCAGAAGAAAACTAAATGAATAGAAACACCCTCAGAAGTGACACAGATGATAGAATTAACAAAAACATTAAAATAACTATTATGAACATACTCTGTACGGTCAAGAAAGTAGAGGACGTAGTGAACATGAAAAAAGAAATGGAAGATATTGGGGCGCCCAGGTGGTCCAGTCAGTTAAGCATCTGCCTTTGGCTCAGGCCATGATCCTGGGGTCCTGGGATCGAGTCCCACATCGGGCTCCTTGCTCAGCAGGGGGCCAGCTTCTCCCTCTGCCGCTCCCCCTGCTTGTGCACACACACTCCCTCTCTCTCCATCAAATAAATAAATAAAATCTTTTTAAAAAAAAGGAATGGAAAAGATTTAAAAAGGCCCGAATCAAACTTCTAGAGATGATATACGGTATCCAAAAAAAACCCCTAAACATCTAATACAGATTAGATAATGCAGAAGATCAGTGAACATGAGAGACAGCAATAGAAGCTATGCAAAATAAAATGAACAGTTTATCAGTGACCTGTAGGGCAATACCTAGGAGCCTAACATATATATAATTGGAGTCCCAGAAAATAAAGAGGGGGGAGAAAGTACTTGAATAAATGATGGCCTAAAATTTTCCAAATTTGATGACAAACCCATAGAGCCAAGAGATACAATGAACCCCAAAGAGGAGAAACATAGACAAATCACAATCATTTTTAAAGCAGCCAGAAGACAAAAAGAAAAGAAAAATAATGTAAAGAGGAACGTAAGAATGAGAGAAGACTTTGCATCAGAAATCATCTCTAAAGTAGTAAAAGCAAGAAAACAAAAACAAAAGCCCGTGAACGTAGAATACCTAGTAAAAATATCTTTTCCCCTAAAAAAAGCAAACAAACAAAAATGTATCACCAAACAACCTACATTATAAGAAATGTTAAAGGAAATTCTTCAGGCAGAAGGAAAATGTTACAAAAAGGAAATCTAGGGGCTTCTGGGTGGTTCAGTTAGTTAAGCGTCTGCCTTCAGCTCAGGTCATGGTCTCTGGGTCCCGGATCGAGCCCCACATTGGGCTCCCTGCTCAGCGGGGAGTCTGCTTCTATCTCTCCCTCTACCTGCCACTCCCCCTGCTTGTGCTCTCTCTCTCTCTCTCTCTCTGCCCCTCCCCACTGCTTGTGCTCCCTCTCTCAAATAAATAAATAAAATCTTAAAAAAAAAAAAAAGGAGGGGTGCCTGGGTGGCGCAGTCATTGGGCGTCTGCCTTAGGCTCAGGGCGTGATCCCGGCGTTATGGGATCGAGCCCCACATCAGGCTCCTCCACTGGGAGCCTGCTTCTTCCTCTCCCACTCCCCCTGCTTGTGTTCCCTCTCTCGCTGGCTGTCTCTGTCAAATAAAAATAAATAAAATCTTTAAAAAAATAAAAAGGAAATCTAGATCACACAAAAGAATGAAAACCACTGGAAATGGCAAATATGTAAATATTAAAGTTTTTCTTCTCATTTAAAAAAATCCTTAAAAAATACCTACTCTATAACCCAGTCATTCCACAACTAGGTACTTACTCAAGAAAAATGAAAACATATATCCACACAAAGCTTGTACATAAATGTTCATAATAGCTTTATTTTTATCTGGAAAAAATCCAAATCATCTTCTGCAGGTGAATGGATAAATTGTGGTACATTGATATAATGGAACACTACTGAGAAAGGAAAAAAAAAACCCTACTCATACACGTATAAATGTAGGTGAATCTCAAATAATTATAGAGTGGAAGCCAGGGGGGAAGAAAAGAGTATATATTGTGCTATGTCATTTATATAAAAGTCTAGAAAATGCGAATTAACCAATAGGGGTAGAAAGCAGATCTACGGTTTTCAAAGGTACGGATGGGTGGACTACAAAGGAAACTTTGGGGCTGAAAAAAAGACACAAACAGCCCATATTGAGAATGTGAGGGGAGGTATCACTAAAGATCACGTAGACATTAACAGGACAGTAAGGAAATACCATGAACGAATTCATGTCACAAAACTCAGCAACTTAGTTAAAATGGACAAATTCCTTGAAAGACAAACTACCAAGCTCATTCACAAGAAACAGAGAACCTAAACTACCCCATAGCTATGAAAGATATTGAATACATAGTTAACTTCCCAACAAAGAAAACTCCAGTCCTAAAACTATGACAAAAATCTTAAGGAAGAGATAGTATCAATTCTACACAAATAATTCCAGAAAATACAAGAGGTAGGAATACCTCCTAACTCTTTTTATGAGGTCTGCATTACCCTGATACCAAAGGCATTACAAAAACAAAGGGATAGGATATTTTCAGTGGTCATCTGGTATATGATTTTAAATGAGAATACCTGACATAATAAGCAAAAGACAACAGATTCTAGGGTAGAATATTTAATCATCTAAGCAGAAGTATGGGTGTGTGTAATAGTGTATACACACAGAGAAAGATCCCCAAATGGAGATTTCAAGTCATCTTTATTCTCTATGCTTTTCTCTGTATTGTTTGAAATTCTTATAAGCATGGATCATTTTACAATAAGAGAAAAACCAAGTTATCTTCATTTTGAAAATGTCATACGTGTTTCCTTGCCAAAGGCCTGCAAGATGTAAAGATCAGAGCCAAGGTCAGAGGACTAAAGAAGTAACAAAATGAGGGGTGCCTGGCTGGCTCAGTCAGTGGAGCATGTGACTCTTGATTTCGGGTCGTGAGTTCAGGCCCCACATTGGGTATGGAGCCCACTTAAGAAATAAAAAAAAAATTAAAAATTAAAAAAAGAAGTAGCAAAATGAGGCTCCTTCAGTCCCTGTTCTGAAATCAACTTTCTGTTAGTATCTGGGAGTAAAAACAGATAGCTCTCCAGACCACCATAGCCTTCCTCTGCTCCTGTCTAGCCTCCTGCTAGTCAGAAAGTTAGAAGCTCAGCTCAATCTCCGAGACGGTGTGAGAGGAAATGTCCCTCAAAGGCGCATTATACTAAAGAGTGGTATAAACCAAAAGGCAGCCTCAGCCTGGCACAAGTTGAAAGCAGATGTCTTTCCCTTTTTGGTCAGGAGGCTCTTCCCCTAGGACACCCTTAGGCTACTTCTTAAATTTCTCTATTCCCATGTCCTAGATTCCTAGGGAAAAAAAAACAACAAAAAACAAAACCAAAAAACAAGTCTCTTCCTGTCTGAGCTCTGGGTTTTGACTTCAATTTAGAACTGCCCCTTCTGGTGGTCACCTGTCTCACCGGCTGGGCAGGAAGCCGAGCTCTGTCCAAAGCATTTTCCCTGGCTGCCTTTCTTCTGGCTTCAAGCACCTGTGTTCTTGAACACCCATCTCATCTCAAGCCTGTCTAACCTGGCCTTTTCTGCTGGGCTGCTTTGGGTTCACCCTTGGCCTCATCTATCTCTTCTGTTCCACTTCTGGGTATATGCCCCAAAGAACTGAAAGCAGGGACTTGAAGAGCTATCTGCACCCCCAAGTCCGTAGCAGCATTGTTTACAATAGCCAAAAAGGTGGAAGGAGCCCAAGTGTCCATCAGCAGATGAACGGAGAAGCAAAATGTGGCAGATGCATCAAGTGGAGTATTACTCAGCCTTAAAAAGGAAATTCTGACACCTGCTACAACACGGAGGAACCTAGAGGACGTTATGCAAAGTGAAATAAGCCAAAGGATAAATATGGTATGATTCCACTAATGCAAGATACTCATGAGAGTGTCAAAATCATCAAGACAGAAAGTAGACTGGTGGTTGCCAAGGATGGGGAGACAGCAGTCAGTGTTTAGCGGGTGCAGGGTTTCACTTCTGCAAGATGGAATTCTGGACACTAGCGACACGAGAACCCCAGGGTACTTAATGCTGCTGAACTGCTCACTTATAAATGGTCAGGATGTACATTTTAGGTGTATTTCATCACCATCTTTAAAAATCAGAACACTTCATGTAAAAAAATTAGGACTTCAGGCTTCATTTGAGCAAATCAGTCTGATACCGTCATGGGACCTAGATTCTTCCATGTCGGCCGTCTCCAGTTTACTACTGACACCACCCCCCATCATTTTTTTTCCTGTTTGGCTTCGTTAAGCATGTGAGTTTGTGGCTTCTGCTCTAAACCCAGAGCCTCACTTTTTACAGTACGACCCTCCACTATCAGCCCCCTGCTGGGCTAACTACAGGTCTTCTCTTTGCTGGAGGGGGCGACATCCTCACCCCTCAGCAACTGGTGATAAATACTACCCATCCCTAAAAAACGCTATGCCAAGCTTTGCCCCAAACACACGCTGCCTTTCCTTTTTCTCTCCATTTACCTAATTATTGCTCTTCCTCGCTCCCCACTCACCCATGAGCCTTCTCTGTTGACTCCAACTCACCAGAGGTTCTTCCTTCTCTCACGTTTTGTAGCATTTAGCATCGGTACTGCCAATTATCTTGCATGTATACGTCCCATCTACCCAGTTACACTTCAAGGCCCTCACTCATCCAACAAACATAAAGCAGCTACTCTAGGCCAAACATTGTTGTAGGCACTGAGGATACGGTGGGGACCCGAAAGACAAGGTCCCTCTCATCATGGAGCTTGTTTTCCAAAGACATTTGTATGGGCACAGACATACAAATGAGTAAAACATTTTGGGTACTGAAAAACATTGTGGGGAGAGGGGAGCAAAGCAGGGTAAGGGGATAGGGAGTGAACGAGGGAAGCAGAGGCTCCTTTAGACAGAGTGGTCAGTGAAAGCTGTTTGAAGTATATTCAGCCAAGACCTGAATGGTAAGAGGGAGTCAGCCGTGAGAAAACCATGGGAAAGAGAAGAGCAAGTGGAAAGACCCCGTTTAAGGGATAGAAACAGCTAGTGTGGCAACAGCATAGGAAGTGAGGAAAGAGAGTAGTAGAAGACGAGGCCAGGGGTTAAGAAGAGGCTCAGATTCTGTTTTATGTGATAACTTACAAGAGAGTGATCAATATTTTATGCCTTCTAATGTGTTAAGGGCTGGCACTCAAGGAAGATTTGAGTAGCATTACCATTTACTTGTTTGAAAATACCCAGTTCCTTCTGATCCCAATCATCTCCTCGTTCCTGGATAACTTTTCATTCCTTCAACAAACACTTCTTCAGCACTATTGACTGGCCCAGGGAACTGCTCACCCCTTTAATGAAGGTGGGTTTGTCCTTTATGCCAAAGTTCCAGAGCATGATATCTCCCCCTTTGGAACCCACAGCCAGGGTGCTGGGGTGAGTTGGGTGCCATGCCAAGGATGTGGCCCTCCTGTCAAAGGGGGCAGCCTTTTGGAATATCCGGTAAGAAGCCAGAGAGTGCAGAAAGGCCTGCTGGAGACCCTGACACAGAGGAAAAAAAAGAATTAAGTTGAATTAAAACCCAAGTCCTGGGCAAATTGCCAATCTCTGTCTCCTCCATAGACGAGCTCTAGGGCCAAGTCCTCCCACCAAGGGAAAACTAACTGCCTGGCTCTATGCATGAACTCATCCTGGAAAGCAAGGGGGCAGAGTGCCTTCCAGATGAGACCTTTGCGGCCTGAGACTTCTACCTGGCTGAATGCCCAGTAGGTCAGTCACCAAGGTAGAGGTGATCTGACCATGTCGACAACTGACTGACCCAACCCAGCATCTAAATTGAGAACATCCCAGTAGTGAAAAGGTACCAGGCAACCCCCTGAGCACTTCAGCCAGGAACCGCCTCACCTGTTGCAGCGATGGCCAGGCAGCGTTGCCCAGCTTATGCTGGTGGAGGGCCCTGACGATGCTGTATGATGGCGGGACCTGCAGGCTAGCCAACCCCGCCCAAAGGCAGCCCGAGTCAAATCTTCTGCTAGAACCTGCCAAGCAGAACAGACACATATTTTCCTCTCTCTTCTCACGCACGGAAGAGCTTCCTGCTGAAATCTCAGAAAGAAAGCCTTGTTTTTCATGCGCCATAGGCAATCTCTCCCATTACCTCCTAAGGCCTTTCCAGGGTCTGCTCACTCTCACCCAGCACAAGAAATAAATAGTGAGTAGGGGTTCAGCCCCTTGCCCCAAACACTCCCCAAAATAGTAATTCTGAAGTGAAACTAAATATGAAATCATATGAAACCAAACCCTTGCAGGGTTTCTGAGCACGAAGCCAAAGAGACACGCAGGAATAAAGTTTACGCAGAACTTTTCCCAGTGGCTTGGAAAATTCATACTAGGGTTGGGTGGCAACTTTAAAATTACATATGATACACAATAAAAGGATTTTAGGATAGCACAGTAGAAGTGGCCTGGGGAAAGAAGTATCTTTAAATCCTGTATTACTATAATGTAGAGGTGACCAGTTGTTGGCCCTGAGTCCAATCTGTTCTTTCGGAAACCAGCAGGATCCAGAGGGTCTGGAATGGCTCTACATCAGCTAAGTCGCTTTTGGAGAGGTGGATACACTTGGAATAGAAATAAAGATGTATTTGAGGACCTGGTCTCTATGAATCTGGCCTCTTGACAACCCATTCCTTCTTCTTTTGGACAAAAAGCGCTTCATCAACAACCCCCTGCTCCAGTCTTCAGTGTTCCCCCACGCTCCTTATCGCCCCAGGTTCAAGCCCCAATAAACCGCAGAGAATGAATTTTCTAAGGAAGGAAATTGAGGGTTCTTACAGCGGAAACCAAGAACACACAGCTAGCAACCATGACTATCGAAATTCAGCACACACACCACCAGGCAAGGTAGGATTATTTTAAGCAGTCCTCCGTGTGTAAAAATCCTGGTACAAACAAGGAATTTGAAGGTCCGTTGTGTGTTATGTAATGGAGCTCATCTGCCTCTTCCCGTCACCTGAGAGGGGTTAAGCCCAAGCTCTATGATGTCAAAGGACCTGCAGAAAAATGCACAGCCCGAGGCATCCGAAACTTGGGACAGCCTCGAGAAACCAGTAGCACCCATCCCCCACTCCAGCCTCCTGCGTGAGAACCCCAAAAGGCGGAATTATTAAAGCAGCAGGCGCAGGCAGTACCGGGGCCCTTCACACAGAGCTTCTTGGCCTCGGGCTCCAGCTCCCGGGGGCTTCTGCTCCTCTTGCTCTTGGGGCGCACAGACACCTCGGGGGTCTTCTGGGTTTCTGGGCGTTTCCTAGGAGCCATCGCGTCCTCCGTGCGAAAGGGTACTATGCCCTATGCCGAGATCGTGGAGGCAAGATTGTGAAGCCTCTGGGGAGAAACAAGGCGGGGACCAGGGAACTAAGCCAACTTCCCGCCAAACAGCCTCACCGCTTTCAATCTGGCTTCTAGCTCTGGCCCCGCCCCGCTCGGAGAGGCCCCGCCCCTCCCGCGGAGGCTGGGGCACGGGAGGGGAGGAGCTCCTGGGCTCCCTAGGGAAACAGGATCGCGCCTACGTGCTGGGCCAGCTTGTGCCCGTCAGCTGATCTGCCAGAAATAAAGATGGCCGCCAACGCTAGGCCACCCAACTTGAAGCCCCTTCAGAATCGGCGCTGCCCGGCCTGTGCGGGTCCGTGAGACCAGGTGCCAATCAAGGCTCTGGCTCCGCCTCCTCTGACTTTTAATTGGCGATCCCGCCCTCTCGGGCTTTAGGATTGGCTGGTTCTGGAGATAGGCAGCTTTGTAGAAAGCTGGCCACCTCCCTGCGGTGAAAATCAAACTCTTCCCGCCAGCCAGCTTTGCCATAGGTGTCGAGTACTTCTGTATGCCCAGCTCCCCCGAATCTCAGTTTCTCTGTGCAGAGTGGTTGAAACTTGAAGCTCTTAAATACGGTTTCCCCAAACCTGCTGAGTGTCCCGCCTAGGGAGTAATGATGAGCTGGAGGACGGGCAGGCTAACCCGTCTTAGAGGTCTTGTGCCCTGATTTAAGCCAGAGGCCAAGGCATTGACTCTCATAGGTAACTCTCTACCCGGCCCCAGAGGAGACAGTTCGGATGTACCCTGCTTTCTGCGACAAGCCAGACAGGAGCTGCGGCTAGTGGAGGACTGCTGGGCCTTTCCTTCTATCCGCTAAACTCCGTCCCAGGAGCTATGGAAGGGCGAGAGGAGACAACAATGCATTAACGGTAGGTCCCGCACTAACGGACAGGTAGTGACAGAAGACATTTCCAGAAATAACTCTTGGGAAGAAATGAATGCTCCAAAAGAAAAATTCAAGCATGGTTTCTTGATGGGAAGATGGAAAGATAAGGTCAGAGTGTTAGGGGAAAGGCAAGCCTGTGGCTTCTCCCCTGCTGGCTTGTAGCTGTGTTTTCAGAGCTGTGTCACAGAAGCGGCCTTGCCCCCTTTACTCAGACCTGCCATTAGTTTCACTCGTCAAGGTTCTCAGTTCTAGGGGGATGCCGAAATGTAAGAAATGACCTAGGAAGGCTTATAACCTACAGAGCAGAGAAGAAAAATACACGTGAAACTAGTCAAACCATTCCAGAGAGAAGGCGGTTGAATACTAAATTGTGGTATGCTGGCCAAGACTTTTAGATGCATTCAAAAAAGATAATTCAATGGAGAAAGAAGTATTTAGGAAAGCCTCACGGGGAAGATGGGATTTTGTGGAGTTCAAATTGAATTTAAGTAGGTTTGGCTGAAGGACGGAGAAGAAGATCCTAGGCAGGAGAAGAGCTTGGTAAAAGTTAGGAATGGGTATGAGTTATGAGAAAGAGAGAGGCAGGCCCTGGCATCTGGACACTGGCCTGGTAAATCAGTTAGACCTTGGTGTTCTGTCGAAATAAACAATTGCACAAAACAACACCAGACAAGGCCACTCTGTGACCATGATCGATCAAGACAACAACATGATCACTCATGTCTGAACACAGGCAGAAGTAAGAATATTGTCCAAACCACAAAAATAACCAAATATCGCCCTATTAGTTTGGCTAAAATAAAAGCAGCTTCTTTGCCAATCACGGCTTTAACTTTGCTTTTGCTTCATTCCTCCCACCTTGTGGATAAGATTTATTATCATAGAATCACCCCCATTTCCTGACAACCTCCAATCCAGAGCAATGCCCCGCTTTCCTGAACCCTTATGCAAATCATCCAACACAAACCAAATCCTACAAGTCCCTCCTAACACCTTCTTACAGAGATGTTCCACCATATGCAGTCTCTGCTGCATCGAGCGGTAAACCCCAAGTTCAACTACAGGGATGTTCTTGATGCTGTTTGATTGGAGGCATTGACATTTATGAGTAGGGTAGGAGGCAGCTTGAAGAGGAGAAAGTTCGTCATATTGATGATCTGTTCCGAGAGGCCAGATGGACGGGGAGGTTGAATGTCAGGCAGAATTCAAATTTCATTCATTCTACTGACATTTATCAAAACTTACTCTGTTCCTGGCACTATTCCAGCAAAAAAGAATGCTGAAATGACAAATGCTCTTTGCCCCCATGGAGTGTGCTTTTTATGGTGGGAAAGACAGGTAATCAATCCTATAGCTACAATTGGGCGTGATGAGGTTAGCGAGAGAGGAAGCATTGGGTTCAGGCAGGGCTGGGGGTGGGCACGGAAAGAGGACGCTAACTCAATGTGGAGTAGCCTTAAAAAGGAACAGTATCAGGGGTGCCTGGGTGGCTCGGTCGTTAAGCGTCTGCCTTCGGCTCAGCTCATGATGGGATCGAGCCCCGCATCGGGCTCCCTGCTCAGTGGAAAGCCTGCTTCTCCCTCTCCCACTCCCCTTGCTGGTGTTCCCTCTCTCGCTGTGTCTCTCTCTGTCCAATAAATAAATAAAGTCTTAAAAAAAAAAAAGGAACAGTGTCAAAGAGGTTTTCCCAGAGAAGGGGCCCACTTAAGGTGAATCTTTTTTTTTTTTTTTAAAGATTTTATTTATTTATTTGACAGAGATAGAGACAGCCAGTGAGAGAGGGAACACAAGCAGGGGGAGTGGGAGAGGAAGAAGCAGGCTCATAGCGGAGAAGCCTGATGTGGGGCTCGATCCCATAACGCCGGGATCACGCCCTGAGCCGAAGGCAGACGCTTAACCGCTGTGCCACCCAGGCGCCCCATACTTAAGGTGAATCTTGAGAGATAGAAGGGGTGGGGGAAAATATTCCAGGCAGAGAGAGTCGGAAATGGGAAGGCAGGGATGCAATAATAAGCCGTGATGGATTCATGAGCAGAGGAAATGTCCTGCTTAACTCCAGGATTTCCCAGAATCTGTTTTTAGGATTGGGAGGTTCTCCATGGTGAATTAAAACAAAACCAAAACAAATACACGTGAGTAGTGGACACCCGCCTTGAACATGCCAGGAAAGTGTTTTGTTTCAGGTTGTGATTTGCAGCATTCTTACCCTGGGTTTTGCTGTGTTTCACCACGAAACAACAGTCTAGGGACTTAATGTCATCCATTCCCATCTGATGAACCATCAGGGGCAGGTGAACAAAAGTATTTAATACATATTTTTTGATCCACTAATCTGATAGGGAAGTGAATGGTGCAGCCTGGCTCTGGTTTCCTGCCACCGCGAGCCTGTGCTATGAAGCCCTGTGTATAAATGTTTTGGTCTTATCTGTGACACTACCTTTGACATAAGGCATCACATGGCAATTCATTCGAAAGCTGCTGGTGACAGCAAACGAAGGTCTCGTGTTCACACTGGAAGCCGGGCACGACCCACGAGCATGACCCTAAATAATGCCAGTTTCTTTGATCTGCAAAACAATATGTGGCTTACGTGTTTTCTGGAACAAAGAGTATGGCACAGTGGCAAGAGCATTGTTCTTAGATGATGTCTCTTGGGTTCCTCCTTTCACTTTTAAGTTTCGTCATCACAAAGTCAAGAGGAGGTACTCAGTGGTCTTTTGCCCAGTTTTAAAATCTGGGATCTTGTGAGCTGCTGTTAAAGCAGCAGAAACCAGTGCCTGCTTTCCACTCTGGCCTCCCTGTGGGAAATTTCCATGTAGTAGGAATCATTTCTCTGGTGCAGGCCGGTACATGACTGATTCTGATCGAGCCGTCTATGGGTCCAAAAGCTCTGCTGAGTCTGCAGAACCATCTATAATCCACGAGGATGGTGTGTGCAGGCTTCCCACGCTGTTACTGCTTCCAGTGATTTGCAAATGACAGCCTCAAGGATTCTGCAGAGCTTGCAGGGAGCTGAAGTTTAAATTCCTCCTCAAGGATCAGAAAGACCTGAATACAGCCTCCAACGTCCTTGTTCCTTGGCCTCTCCAATACATCGTTCAGTGCCCAAATAGAATAAATTCTGGAATGGTGCTAAAGGAAAGCATGGCTCCCACCCTCTAGGGAATAGCATCCATTTTCAAAAATATAATTTGGGATAGCTTTGGAAGTGTCAGACAGTGGTGTAAATACCAAAAAAAACAAAACAAAACAAAAAAAAAAAACCACCCCCCAAACCCCACTTTCTGTCTTCACTGTGGGGCATAAGGCACCATCCACACTCTAAATCAATATCATGTCATGCGAAACCGTAGGTGCGGGATGCCAGGAAACTTCCCTAGGCAGCCAGATTTGCAGGGCAACTGCCAGGGTGCTGAGATAGTCTGTGTGAAAGTACTCTGCATGCTGTAAAGTGTTCTACAAATAGCAGTTGTTATGTAATCTCCTGGCAATATGCTATTGACCGATAAGCTCTGAAAGGGGTGGTGAAGAAGCTTCTTTGCCATCCTCAGGAGTTCGCACCAGGCAGGTAGCCATCATGGGGAGAGCGGGGCCCAGAGAATCGGAGAGCAGGGGTTTGAATTCTGGCAGTGCCTTCCACTCCCTGTCTTCCAAAGACTCTCAAAATCCCCAGTGGCAGAAATAAAAATGCTTCTGTCTGTGTTAGAGCCAAGCCGGTTGCCTATGGGGGGATGAATCACATGCTCGTGGGACCGGGGGAACTGCATTTATATTCCCCTTACATTCCCATCCTCCCACTCCAGTCTCCACTGCCCCGCTTTTGGCTCCTGTCCCAACTAGGACATGGACGCTCCTGGAGCATATGACAGAAAACTGGCCCAAGGAACCGCAGCGAAGTTTCTCTCTGTAGAGGAAAGCAGGGGGCTGCTTGGGTAGCTGTGGTTCTTTCTGGTGAAGCCAATGGCCTGGAGGAGGCTATCTTGGTCCAAATCCACTCACATCCTCCCCAACACTTCAGACTTTCAGGGCGCATCCCCGCAGACACATTTACTGTACATTCCCCTTCGTGCTTGGCTTTCCCTGTGACATAAGGCCCCGGAGTCTGAGAGCTTTGTCATAATTATAGGCTGCCTAGAAGACCAGGCCACATTTGTGTTGGCAGCATGGAGGCGGCTCATCTATTCTGCAAAGAGGCACGTTAGCGAAACTGGACGAAGAACATCTCTGAAAGGCAGCCTGCTTTTTTAAGTTCATGTCGTATTTTACTAAATTTCCGAGGCTGACAGCTGTGGCCTCCTCCAGGCTGGTGTGGTGGGTTGAGTCGTGGTCCCTGAAAAGAGAAATCCATATGCTAATTCCCAGAACCTGTGAATTATCTAGAAAAAAGGATCTTTGTAGGTGTAGTTAAGGAGGAGATCATCCTGGATTATCCCAGTAGGTCTTAAATCCAGTGGTAAGTATCTTTGTAAGAGCAAGGCAGAGATAATAGAACATTGTGTGTCGATCACACTTCAATTAAAGACAACAACAGCCGCAAACGGTAGCATGATGTGTTGAGTTGTGGAGTCACGGTATTGCACACCTGCAATTAATGTAACATTGTGTGTGAGCTATACTTCAAAACAAAACAAAACAAAAAAAAACCCAGTGAGGCAGAAGGCGAGTGAGACCCAGACAGACACACAGACACACAGAGAAGACAACATGAAGATGGAGGCAGAGATGGGAGTGATACAGCTACGTGCCAAAGATTGCCAGATTGCTGGCGGCCACCAGAAGCTAGGAGAAGGGCAAGGAAAGCGGAGACCCCAGAGCCTGGGGACGGATGGCATGGCCTTGCCGATGCTTTGATTTTGGATTTCCGGACTCTGGAACTCTAAGAGGAAGACATTTCCGTTGTTCTGAGACACCTAGTCCGGGGTGCTTTGTTAGCCCCAGGAAACCAACACACCCAGTCTCAGCCGCGAGTGCGCTGAGAGAGAGAGAGAGAACACAGGCAGGGGGAACAGCAGGCAGAGGGAGAAGGAGAAGCAGGCTCCCCGCTGAGCAGGGAGCCCGATGTGAACCTCCATCCCAGGACCCAGAGACCATGACCTGAGCCGAAGGCAGACGGTTTAATGAATGGGGCTCCCAGGCACCCCTCTTTGAGCAAATCTTAATACCTCTCTGAGTCTGTTCCTTCCTTTGGAAACTGGGAAGAATTAGGCCTGCTGGCTAGGGTTGTCGCAAGGCTTGGGTACCAAAGGGCCGAACGCAATGTCTGCTGTGCTGCAGACACTCCATACATGTGCACCCCCGTGTCCGCCGTCACCCGCCTTGGCCTGCCTCACCTCAGCCACAGAGCTCCCAGCCTGCGGTCAAGTTGCATGGTTTTGCTACCTTCCTCTGGCTCGCGGGTGATGTCCGGCCCCGCCTTCTTGACACACCCACTTGGACATCTCAGCGTCTCAACCTACGATATCCAAAAGAGAAGTCTTGACTTTCCGCTCTTCTCCTGCCTTTTTCACATCTCCACCGCCTGGGTAAGTGGCACTTCTGTGCCGAGACTCAAGGTAAACACCCGTGAGGCATCTCTATTTGTTTTATGTTTAAACTTTTCCCTTGGACAGAATTTCAGACTTAGAGTTGAGAAAAGGTTACAAAGAATTTCCATATACTCGTCCCTAATTTCCTGAATGTAACATCAGATATGAGTACAATACAATGATCAAGAGGAGAGAATTATGGATTTCGCGGCTGGCTCAGTCGGTGGAGCATGGGACTCTTGATCTCAGGGGTCATGAGCTCAAGCCCCATGTTGGGTACAGAGCTTACTTAAAAAAAAAAAAAGATGAGAAAATCAGTACTAATGATACTATTATCTAATCTACAAACTTTATTCAAATATTGCCAAGTACCCCAGTCCTGTCCTTCTCTGGTCCAGAATCCAATCCAAGATCACAGGTTGAGATTCATTTTGAAATGTACCTTTCCCTTACCATCCACATTCAACCGATCCACAAGTTCTACCGATTCCTTCCCCCGGGTACTTCTTCAGTCCCCGTCCTGAGCAGCTGCACCGTGACCAGCCTAGAATAAGCCCCTGTCCCTGGTGCCTGGATGACTGAAGGGACCTCCTAAATGGTCTGCCTCTTTTTGTCTCCCTCTAATACAGGGGCCACGTGGTTTTTGGGTAAGGGGCTTGATGGCCAACATTTTAGGCTTTTCTGGCCCTGTGATCCCCACCCCAAGCGCTCCACTCTGCTGTTAGACAGCCATAGCCATAGATAATACATAAACAAGTTGAGTGTTACTGTGTTCCAATAAAACTTTATGGACACTGATATTTGTCCTTAAAACCTTCACACATCACCAAATCTTCTTCTGATTCCTTTCAACCGTTTAAAAATGTGAAAAGCATTCTTCGCTCGTGGGCCATCCAGCCTACTGTTTGCTGGTGCCCTGTTCTGATCCGTCCCTCACACAACCTCCAGAAAGACACTTGGTCACTCCTCTGCTTGAATTCTGCACTCAGAATAAAACAAAGCCTGCAGTGTTTGGGTGCTGCCCGCCTCTCTGACCTCACCCTCGACCTCTCAGTCTCTCCTTCACCACGCCCTACTCACTTCACCTTCTTTCCCAGGAGGTCGAGTTCCCATTTCTGGGCCTTTGCACATGTTAGTCCTTTCATGTGGAATGCTCTCTCCCAGGTTCCCTCTTTACCCAGCTTATTTCCATTTGTCTTTGGGGTCTCTTGGGCTGTTTTGGGGTAGAGAAGCTGAGACTTCCTGAAAGAGATCTTCTCTGACCCTCCCCTCATTGAAATTATGCTCCCCCTATTCTCTCATAGCACTATATCTTAAATGTTTTTTTCCTTTAGAACTCTTACCACGATTTGTAACTACGTATGCAGGCCTTTATTTGGTTTGAGTGGAAAACCCCACAAAGCCAAGGGGCGTGTCTGCTTTGTTTACATTGCGGACCAAGCACCCAGCCTGGTGTCTGGCATCATGGGTGTTCCTTGAAAGTCAGCTAAATAAATGGAACCTCTTTGGCCAATCAGGAGGCCCCCAGGGGACTTTAGAGAAGGGCCCAAATGAACCAGGGCAGGCTTCCTGAACAGAACCCTTCGCCTACTGAGCTGATACCTGGGCTGGGCCCTGGCAGCTCAGGGCACCTTCCAAAGAATCTGCCCCGGGGAAATTCCTGACCCTGGAGAAGCCTGCTATGCCTTTTGACTCTAATGCCATCCATCTGCTGTTCTTCCTGCCCAGAATAGCTTCCCCCACTGAGGGTAGCCCCTCTCAAGAACTCTGACCAGTTTTTCTACCTGGGGTTGCCTGAGATCTTAACAAAAACATAGCCATTGAACCAGAATACTTTACTCAGCTGTCCGTCAGGAATGCTGGGGCAATGTCCAGAGGCCACAAAGAGTAACACAGCAGCCTTCCAAAAAGACAGCCAGCCTGCAGCCCTCTCTGCCTGCTCTCCTCGGCGTCTTCTCAGGGCTGCCTGCCAGACTTCTTCAGAGAAATCTCCTCTAGCCCCTCCCTCAGGCTCTTCCCACTGCCTGTGGGATAAAGTCCGAACTCCTCAGCCCACCTCGCAAATCTTCACTATTCCATCTCAACTCATTTCCAGCTTCATCTTCCGTCTGCCTCCACCCCATCCTGAACTCAATATTCTAGGTAGTCTAGATTGGAACCGCCCAATACAATTGCCACGGGCCACATGTGGCTGTTAAAATTTTAATTAATTAAAATTAAATTAACTTAAAAATTCAGTTCCTAACTACAAGTGTGAAATAGCCACAGGTGGCTAGTGGTTACTGTACTGGGCAGTGCAGCTATAGAACATTTCCACCATTGCAGAAAATTCCATGTGGACAGCCCTGTGTTAGACAATAAGACCCACTCATGATTTCCTTTTTTTTTTTTTAAGATTTTATTTATTTATTTGACAGAGAGAGAGAGAGAGAGAGAGAGACAGCCAGCGAGAGAGGGAACACAAGCAGGGGCAGTGGGAGAGGAAGAAGCAGGCTCCCAGCAGAGCAGGGAGCCTGATGCAGGGCTCGATCCCAGGACTCTGGGATCACGCCCTGAGCCGAAGGCAGACACTTCACGACTGAGCCACCCAGGTGCCCCCACTCATGATTTCCTAAAAACTCTTTATTATACACTTTGCATATAAGTACATGCTCATTGCTAATTTTCTAACACTGTAGAAATCTCTTTTACCAATTCTAGACCTCTCCCTAGAGATAGCCACCAAAGTGAGCTTGGTATCTAGTCTCTGAAGATTTTGTGTGTTCTGCATTTTGTCTTTTTCATTCGGCAGGGTCTTGGAGCTCTTCATATAAGAACACATCTCGGGGTGCCTGGGTGGTGCAGTTGGTTAAGTGTCCCACTCTTGGTTTTGACTCAGGTCATGATCTCAGGGTCATGAGATCGAGCCCTGAGTTGGGCTCTGCACTCAGCCTCTGCCCCTCCCCCTGCTCTAAAATAAATAAATCAATCTACAAAAAAAAAAAAAAAAAAAAAAAAAGAACACATGTCTATCTACCTTGTGCTTCAGAGTTAGCCATAGTATGAATGAACTCTAGGTTATTCAATCTTTTTTTTTTTCTTTCCTACACTTTGGTGTTTATCGTTATTTCCAAATCTCTGGTGTATATACAGGATTTTTTAAGTGGCCACATTGGTGGGCCACTCTGAGGGGTAGGGCTTGGGCCCCACCACCCTGTCCCTGGAGGGAGTTCCTGGGCCGGGGCCTCTCGACACTGTCTGACCTATGAACCTCGGTGACAGGCCAACCAGCAGGCTCTTGATGGATGTTTGCTTCCAGTTTTCCCTTACTGCAAACAGTACTGCGTGCAAGCCTCCTTGTACCCTTTTCTGCACTTCTACACATGTTTGTCTAGGGTAGGTTCCAAAAAGCAAAATTGCTGGATCACCAAGTCATATGCTAACACCTCTGGGGCTTGGCACACCCTGGTGCTCAGGCCTGCAATGCCTCTCCACATGACTAATTCCTGCTCATCAAGCCCAATCACGTGTCATCCCCTGGTGAAGGGTGGTCTCTTCCGGCTCTGTTTTCCCAAAGTACTTCCTACCCACACTGTATCATTAACCTACACTTAAGACTGTGCCTTATTTATCTTGTATTCTCAATACCTAGCAGAGGGCTTAGCATAGAACAAAAATTCAAATGATTTCTCGACTGGTTGACCGAATGAATAAATAAACAAATAAAGGTACAGTGGTTAGGACATTCCAGAAACTCAAGGTGAGCAAGTCTGTGAGTGCTGTGGGCTTAGGCTTTGGACCAATGTGCCAGCTGGTGCCCTGAGCCAGGCTGCCTCTCGGTTTCTGTCTATCCAGCCTCTGACCTCGGGCATCTCATCTTGAACCCTGTTCGAGTTCAGGATTGTGCGGATGGAGCCGTATGGGTGTGTAGGGTCTCTCTGGCCGCAAAGTGCAGAAATCTGAGCCCTGGGGACAGCACTAGCAGGGGGTTAGTTTTCCAAAGGCGGCTCTGTCTCCTTTCACCTTTGAAACAGCTCCGTATGCTCTGGGTTTTAGTTTATTTTTTTTTCCCCTATGGTACCTTAAGGGCAATTAAAATCAGCTGCAGTATTTCTGCTTTCTACCTCCAGATTGAAATCTAAGAGAAGCCAGATGCTTTCCAATCCATATCCCCTTCTCCTTGTGATCTGAGGAACAGCCCTGTTTCCTGAATCTCTCTCTGGCCTGGCTTTCCCAGATGCCAGTCTGGCTTGCAGCCTTTGTTTTTAATGGGGTTTTAATAGGCGGTTCCTGCAATTAATTTCATTCTTGTGTTTTCACACTTTCTGTCTAGGTGCCTAAAGGCCCCCGGGCACTAGGTGGGATGTTAACTGATTTAAAATAATACAGAACAGTATAGCTGTCATTGTAGATTAGCCCAGCTCCTCTCATTTACAGCTTTTACAATCAGTAATTAGCTGGGGCACACGGTCCATTTGGGAGGTCAGCTGGGTCACCTGTCATGTTTCATAGAGGTAGAAACAGAAATATGGAAAAAAAGGGACTTTTTCATGCCCCAACAGAGACTGGGCGTTGAATCTGGTTTCAGAAGCCACATCCTGCTGGGTACACACCCTATGAGCAGCCAAGGCCAGGATCCACTACGCAGGTAGGATTTGCCAAACGCGGTGCGTCCTGGATGTCCACAGTTTCACCCTCCCACTAGGACTGTGGAGCAGCCCAGTCCTCAGCAGCCAATACTATCACCTGAAATTACCCTCATTCATTCTCTCAGGGCCCTTTTCCATTGTATGAGCGGATTTATCTGCATAAAGACCGCATCAACGATTCCTCTCGGATTCAGAAACATACTTTTGCTATTTTTAAAGTTGCAATTTAAAAATCCGCGCACACGCACTCACACTCCTCAGGGAGTGGTGGTGGGGCGGGGAGTGGGGACGAAGAGTACGTGCTGGGGAGAGAACAGCTTGGCTCTTGGCTTCCCAGAGCGCCACGCCGTCCCCCTGGGGGCGCACTCCTCGGAGCACGCTGGGGCTCTCCAATTCCCTGCGAATTTGCGCCATCAGGACCCTCCGAGCGCCGGGGGCGTTAGACCCTGCTAACCCGCTCCCCTTCTCTCCTGCCAGGCCGAGGGCTCGGTGGTCGGGTCTCCCGGCCCAGGAGGGATCGGGAGGGACGGAGAGGCCAAGCAGGTGGCGATTAGGTCAGCCTCGGAACATTCTTGGACCGCTCCAGTGGATAAAAATAACAGACAGGCAGACTGCGAAAAATCCCAGGGTGGGGGCAAAGAGGGTGAGGGAGAAGGGATTTATTAAGGGTGGGGTGGCAGCGTGGCGATGTGGAAAAATCTGCCAAAGCTGATGAATGACAAAGCGGGTGGAGGGACGAAGGGATTTAAGAATGAATCGTGGTACAAAATCTGGGAATAAGAACACTGAGGGGGAGGAGCTCCTGACTTTTTGCCCCACCCCCACCGCGTGTCCCACGCAGTCCTCAGAATGCGCCTCGAGATTGGCAGGCAGGGCTGTGCATGGAAAGGGCACGGCTTTGGAATCCGGGTCTTGCCCGACTACAGATCTTTTGCAAGCTGCCTAAGGTCTCTGGGCCTCAGTTTCCGCATCTGTACAATGGGAATCCTAATGCTTAAAAGGGGGTGGATGTGAGCCTCGCCGGAACTAACTTATAAAAAGATGTGCTTGGCAAAAAAATGTTAAGGCAGCGTAGCCCCCACCCCCCACCCCCACCCCGGCCAAGGCCTCCCTCCAAGGGGTATCCAGGCAGGCCCAATCCCTTCCCGCTTCCACCGGTCTCCCAGGCTCTGCAAAGGCCGGAGCGGCAAAGCCGTAATCCGACTCCCTTTTGCGGCGCGGCGCCACCCTGGGGAGCGGGCCCTGGCGCTTCTCCTGTTGGAGCCGATACCCCACGGCCCGCGCTCCGGGAGCCGCGGGTCGCGGAGATGTCTGCAGCCCCTGCGCCTCAGCCTCTGGCGGGTGGGGTTGGGGCCGCTGCGGCGAGGAGAGGGCGGGGCCGGGGGCCGGGCTTCCCGGGGGAGGGCCGGGCGCGCTCCGGGAGGCGGCGGCCCCGGCCCGGGAGCGGCAGGACTCCGGCCGGAGCGTGGCCGGACCCCCACCCGCCGAGACGCCCAGGAAGAACGCGGTGAGTGCTGCCGGGACGCGAACCGCGGGGAGGCGGCAGCGGGAGCCGCGAGTCGATCCCGCTCTCTCCTCCCGCTCCTGAAGTTTGCAATGGGACCGACTCCCGCGCTGGGCGCCCCCGGCTACCCCACTCAGCGCGAGGACGGGAAGAGCTGCCGCCGAGCCGAGCCGAGGGGGTGTCTCATCCGCTGCGCCACGCACCCCGCGATTTCCAGGCCCGAGGAGGAGAAGGGGGCGTCGGGGCTGGAGGGCCACACCATCTCATAGGGCTCCTCAAAGGCCCCCAAACGCCCCGGGCACCCCTCGCTCTTTGCAAAGAGCCCTAATTTCTGGGCCGCTGCCCCGGGTCACCTTCTGGAGTCCACGGCCGGGTTGGCCCAGGCAGGGTGCGCCCCCTCCCCTCAGCGGTGAGCGGCTGGCCCCACCCCCGCCGAGACCAAGTTCAACAAGTTTGTCCAAAAAGTCCTAGAGCCTCCATGGCTGGGCCTGGCCCGGCCGCTCCGCGTGGGCTCCACCGGCTCCGAGTTGTGCAGCTCCGGACCGGCAGGAGGGCCGGTCGAAGGGCGCCGTCCATAAGGGTTGCGGCCAGAGACGGGCAGCCACTGGGCTCCGAGGTTTGGTGTGGAGGCTCCGGGTTTGGAGTGCGTCATCAGGGAGCAGGCACCTCAGGCGGCAGGTCGGGTTTCCAAAAGTGCCCCTTTGTTATGCCCCTCCCTCGCCCTGCCTCCTCCCCTTCCCTGCGCCACCCCTTCCCCCACCCTCTGGGCCGGCTCTGGCTGCTGGTTCCAACCACTCTAGCCTAGGCACCTCTCTCTGGACCAATGGGCCGCCCGCAACTGTACCTCCACATCCTAGGGCTGCCGGACGGCCGGGAGGGGCCGCTGGCAGAAGCCCCTGGGCGCAGCCTGTGACTCAGGAGGACGGGCAGGGCAGGATGGCAGTGCTCCCTCCCAGGGGCATGCCCCCAGCTTCTGGGAAGGTGGGGGCTGGTCTGCGCGGAGTGGGGGTGGAGGGGTACCTACTTGCCTTAGGTAGGGAGAGTGGGTTCTTCCCTGCGTCTCAGGACTTTCTGCTTTGGCCCAGGCAGCTCTGAGGAGACCCTGCCAAGCCCCCGCAGACTTCTGCAGGCCCAGTAGGTACTGGGCTACCTGGGCTTCCCAGCATTAATTATCTGCCTTCCGGGCTCTTGCCTGTGGCAGAGTGTGTTCTGGGGACCAGAACTGGGTCTCTGCTGAAGTCAGGAGGCATAGGGTGCTTCTCATGGCATGCAGGCCCCACCCCCATAGCTCGATCCAGCCAGGGCTGTGGGTCCTGGCTGTGCCTGGGACTCGGGCTTGTGTTTGCTCTGGGAGGCCGGAGGGAGCAGTGCCAGCCTTGCACACACAGCTTGCTCTGTTCTGGGGCCAGAGAAAGGGAACGGGTGGGGGGCAGCTCTCCCGGGAGCCAGAGCCAGAGCCTGGAGGCTGGAGCAGGCAGGGGGCCCAGGCCCCTGGATGCCTGACTGGGACAGCTCCGAAGGCCCTGTGATTTACAGCTGCAGTCCTGTTTCTCTCCATCTGGTTGGCAAGTCCTTTCTGGGTAAATGGGGCAGACTCAAGGGGCAGCAAGGGGAAGTGCTGAGGAGCCTGGGGGCCAGCCGTTCTGTCCCTCTCCTGCTCTGTACCCAGGCCCTTCCGCTGCACGCCACAGCTCTCTCTCTAGCTCAGGGCTGGATCCCACCTAGACAAGCTTTCTCACAGCTGCCACAGCCAGCAGGTTTCCTGGTCCTTAGGTGGGTGTCATTTGTTTCTTCATTCAGCTACCAACTCCAGTGCCCGAAGAAATACAAATTGGACCCTCTCTGTCAAAGACTGGGGACAGATCCTCTCCTGTTAGTGACGATCCATTGGAATATATAATATATAGCCTGATGGAGGGCTCACAAGGGGCTGTGTGAATGGAGTCCGGGAGACTCTGGAGAAGATGCCTCAGTTTGAGTTTTGAAGGATGGATAGTGGCTTGTCGGTTTGGAGGGGAGCAGTGTGATAGAGCCCTGCTTTGGGGGCAGCGGGCATGTACTCTGTCCTCCTGGGCTCGGCGGTGTCCCTTGGGCTTGCTCAGAGGAGGAAGCGGTTTCCTTCTAGGGGCTTGAGTTAGTGCTAGGGACAGCTGAGCTGCCGCCAAGAGGCAGGAGGGGAGTGGCCGCGTGCCACTGTGTCCTCTAGCCTCTGGGGTGGTGGCTCTGGGGTTGGAATCTGCCTTGCCCTCCTCTACGGTTCTGGAGCACACTCTTAAAATTGGCTGATGGCCTGTCTGACTCCCCCATGCTGCCCAGACTCTGGGCTCTTTGAGGGCGGGGCTGAGTTACTCATTACCCAGGGAGGCTTGTGGGACCTCACTGGATGCTGTGGAACAGGATGAATGTCCCTTGCGACTGTCAGGCCCCTCGCGCTTCTTGCTCATTGCCTGGTGTGAGTCTGAGACCAGCCCTGGCACAGAAGACCAGGAGGCGCCGCCTTACCAGGGAGCCGAGGCTTCCTTAGGGGAGGGCAGTAAAATACACTTGTTCAGCTTCTTGGCCAAGATCGGACTCAGGCCTCCTGGCTCCCAGTCTGTTCTTGTGGGCAAAGGGAGTCACTGGAGTGTGGCCGGGTATCCTCCGACTCTGCCTGGTCTGGTAAAGGGTGGTCTTGTTGTTCGGGGAAAGGCAACAGGGCCCGGCGTGGGCAGGTATCCTCCCCTCTCATCTGTAGTGTGGAAGGGGGGCAGCGGGGCCCTCTGCCCACCACCCACCCCCGCCCGCCACCTAATCCCCAGCTGGATCCTGTGACCCGCCTGGCATTCTCCTGGCTGGAATCCGGCGCTTCTGACAGCAGTTGCTATATCGGGGGGCCGGGCACCGCCCTAGACGCTCTAGGTCCCCGCCCTCACCCCCGCCTTGCTTTTGTCAGCCTCAAGGCAGAACCACAGCGGCAGCTTTGAGAGTTGGACATCAGGTCCCTGAAGTGATCTCTAGGGCCCAGGTAGGTGGAATGAGGCTGGGTCAGGGAGGGGATGGGCAGACTCAGGGCCCAAGGAGAAGCTCTGAAGTGGCCATCCTTTCCCCTATCCCAGCCCCTCCCGGTGCCTTCCAGACTCCCACCTGTGGAGTCCTAGCTCTGACAGTTCCTTGGATGGTGGGGATAGCAGTGGGGACAAAGTCCAGGGATAGGAGAGGATCTTTTCCTCTCCCCAAAAGTGTGTATCTGGCTTCCCTTCTTACCTCTCTGCCCTCCACAGCCCCCATCCGCCACCATTCCGTGCTGCAGGGACACCATGGCTCCAGAGGAAGACGCTGGAGGGGAGGCCCTGGAGGGCAGTTTCTGGGAGGTGAGCAGCTGGGTCCTAGGTTTGGGGGTGGCACTGAAATGCCCCCCACCCCCCCGGGCCCAGCCACCTGTCCAGGAGAGGAGCCTAGCTGTCAGCCCTAGCCCTGGAGGGGTCTTCTCCCCGGTGACACCGCCTTTCTCCTGTCCGCCCCAGGCTGGTAACTATAGGCGGACCGTGCAGCGGGTGGAGGATGGGCATCGGCTATGCGGGGACCTGGTCAGCTGCTTCCAGGAGCGTGCCCGTATCGAGAAGGCCTATGCCCAGCAGCTGGCTGATTGGGCCCGCAAGTGGCGGGGCACCGTGGAAAAGGGTGAGCCAGCGCTTGGGCCTCGCCGGGAGCAGAGGGCTGTTGAGGGTGGGGAGATCAGGGGAGGCAGCTTCTTTTTTGTACCTCTTACGGGAAGTCTGAGGATTCCGTGTATGCCTTCCCTTTGAAGAGGGAAGAGCTTCCTGGTTATTCTTACAGTTGTTAAGAATAACCTAGCTGTTAAGAGTTTGCAAAGTATGGTCATGAGTTATTTTGATGTTTCTAACAGCGCTATGATGGAGAGGGTCCTGTTCTACCCATTTTCTAGAGGACAGTCCGGAAGTTCAGAGAGGCTAGGTGACTTGTCTGAAGTCACACAGCTAGAAAGCTGAAACTTGAACCTAGGCCTTTTGACTCAGGAGCTGGGGATCTTTCCATCCTAACAAGCTCGTTCTTCCCTCTGAAGCATAGAGTGTAGTGGGTGATGCCACAGATTTGGGTTTGAGTCTCAGCTGTAGTGTTTTGGGCAATTAACTTGTAGCTATAATGCTTTGGGTAATTAGCTTCCCTTTTCTGGACTGCTGTTTTTCGCCTGTTGAATGTTGATCGTGACACTGTTTTCATGGTGGTGGATAAGGATTCAGTGAAATCTCGTATATCCATAAGTAGCTGCTGACATCTTTGTGGTTCATCTTTGCATCCCCTGCTGCGGGCCTGGCACCCAGGGCAGCACCCTGGGGTGGGGGGTGGGTGGGCTCATTTCTGGCCATGTCCCTGGCCTGGTCCCAGCCCATCCCTCCCTGCAGGCCCCCAGTACGGCACGCTGGAAAAGGCCTGGCACGCCTTCTTCACGGCAGCCGAGAGGCTGAGCGCGCTGCACCTGGAGGTGCGGGAGAAGCTGCAGGGGCAGGACAGTGAGCGGGTGCGCTCCTGGCAGCGGGGGGCCTTCCACCGGCCTGTGCTGGGTGGCTTCCGCGAGAGCCGGGCTGCCGAGGACGGCTTCCGTAAGGCCCAGAAGCCCTGGCTCAAGAGGCTGAAGGAGGTGAGCCTGGGAGGGATGGGTCCCTTCTGGAATCTGCCCCGGGGCTGGAGCGGGCTGGGGCTTGGCGTTGCAGGGTCCACATTGGTCACCGTGCGTGCCAGGTGGAGGCTTCCAAGAAGAGCTACCATGCAGCACGGAAGGAGGAGAAGACAGCCCAGACTCGGGAGAGCCATGCAAAGGCCGACAGCACCGTCTCCCAGGAGCAGCTGCGCAAACTGCAGGAGCGGGTGGAACGTTGCGCCAAGGAGGCCGAGAAGGTACTGGGTGGTGGGAACGCCTCTCCCAGGCCCAGCACTCGTAACGCTCTCATCCTCATGGGACACCCGCTCTCTAGATCATCGTTTAAAAGAGAAGCCAGAGAAAAGCTGATGCTTTACCCAGGGGAAGAAATGGTTCAGTTTCAGACTTGGGGAGGATCTTAGCAGTTGAGGAGACCTTCCAGCTCCTTTCCCTCCGCTGTGTCTCCCTGCCAGCCCCGGCCAGGACAAGCTCTCACGTTGCCTGCTCTACCAGAGCACCCTGTCCTCCAGCTCTGCATAGCTGCTTCTCATTTTCTACCTCCTCCATGAAGTCTTTTCTGATTTCTCCCACCCGCTCCCTCGAGGTGGACCTCATTTCACGCTCCATCTTCACTCACCAGCCTCTGTGACTCTGTGCCCAAGTGTCCCCTCCCCTGTTTGGCTCCTGGGCTTTTGGTGGGCAGGAGCTGGTCTGCGGCCTGATTGCGGCTGGGGCCTGGCCCAGGGTCTTGTCCGTAGCTGTGCTGCGCAAATACTAGCGGTGTCCTAAGTGGGTGAAGGTCTGGTCCTCACCGGGCCCCTCCTCGCCCACCCAGATGAAAACCCACTACGAGCAGACGCTGGCCGAGCTGCACCGCTACACCCCGCGCTACATGGAAGACATGGAGCAGGCCTTTGAGACCTGCCAGGCCGCGGAGCGCCAGCGCTTGCGCTTCTTCAAGGAGATGCTGCTGACCTTACACCAGCACCTCGACCTCTCCAGCAGTGAGAGGTACGGCCTGTGAGGCGGGCGTGGAGGTCGGGGGTAATGCTGGGTCTGCTCCATCTCTGGCCAGGCGGAATGACTTTGGGGGGGGCGACTGGGGCCCAGGGTTCCCCAGGTTGAGGTTGTGCCTTGGGCCACAGGTTCCACGAACTGCACCGAGACCTGCATCAGAGCATCGAGGCGGCCAGCGATGAAGAGGATCTGCACTGGTGGCGCAGTACCCACGGGCCCGGCATGGCCATGAACTGGCCGCAGTTCGAGGTCAGTGTTCTGGGCCGGCTGGCGCTGGGAGGTGCGGTGGGCTCAGCCTGGACCTCAGGAGGGAGGCTAGGGCTTGGGATGGAATAGGTGAAGGTCTGAATGGCTCTGGCTGCCACCACAGCCTGCAGCCCAGCCTGACCCTAAGCACTGTCCCCACAGGAGTGGTCCTTGGATACACAGAGGACAATTAGCAGGAAGGAGAAGGGTGGCCGGAGCCCTGATGAGGTTACTCTGACCAGCATCGTGCCCACAAGAGATGGCGCTGCACCCCCACCCCAGTCCCCGGGGTCCCCAGGGTGAGAGCCAGAAACCTGGCTGTGGGAAAGAAAGAGCTCTGCCCCCCACCCTGCCCTCTTTGAAGTGGGTTGAAACTTGGTGCCAGGAACCTTAGGACCTACTTAGTAGTTGTCATGATGCCAGTGTTCATGGTGGTTTAGCTTTGCCAGGCGGTTCCCACATTCGCGCTCATCTACTGCTCACGTCAGCCCTGGGTGGCGGGAAGCATGCCAAGCTCACGGGCATGCGTGGCAGAGGTCAGACTAGGATCTTTCAGTTCTTTCCCACCTGCCTTTCCCAGGGTTCTTCCAGAGGGCGAGCCCTTGGCCCTGGGTCCTAGGCTCTCTTGCTCAAGGTGGTCCTCATGCCCTGAGCCCGCTGCCTTCTGTCTCCCCTCTCTAGTGGTGGGCAGGATGAGGAGTGGTCCGATGAGGACAATCCCCGGAAGGCTGCCCCTGGGGTGCGGGTGCGGGCGCTCTATGACTACGCCGGCCAGGAAGCTGATGAGCTGAGCTTCCGAGCAGGTACCCAGGGACCCCTTTCCTGTTCCTTTCCAGGCTTCAGCTACCCCCTCCCCTCCTTTACAGCCTGAGCAGGGGTGTGGAAAAGGGAAGCCTGATGCCTATTTCCCAAGGGCCAGTTGTCTGATCTTAAAGGCTGCTCTGGGTCCAGCCCCCAGGAGTCGGAGTGTCTGCTCTGAGCCCTCCCCTCCCTCTCAGAGTCACCAGCTGGGGCCTGCTTGATGCATTCAGGGTCTGGGGGTGGGGTGGCTTGCTGACTGTGACCTCTCTTTGCCTGAGGCATGTCTCTTCTCCTAGCTGGGTTCTCCTACTAACCCCCTCCTCCTCAGTCCTTGACCCAGTTGCAGGATCAGGGCTGGGAGAGGGCAATGGGCAGTGACGAATCCCCTTTCCCCCAGGGGAGGAGCTGCTGAAGATGAGCGAGGAGGATGAGCAGGGCTGGTGCCAGGGCCAGCTGCAGAGTGGCCGCATTGGTCTGTACCCTGCCAATTACGTGGAATGTGTGGGGGCCTGACCTCCCGTGACAGCCCTTCTGCAGCGTTTCTCCACCCTGCATCAGAGCCCAGCTTCTCATGGACAGCCGGACCCGAGGGCCCTGGACCATGGTGCCCCTGCTGCCCTTCTGTCCACTGAGGAGGGAGGAAGTCCTGGGATCCAGGGAGGGGAGAGGCCTGCATCTAGGAAGGGACTGGTAGGGCAGGGTCAACTGAGGCTAGGCTGAGGGGAAGATGGGGAGGTCAGGAAGTGACAGAAGGGCTCAAGGGTGCCAGGGCCTCTCCAGGAATGGGTGGGTCTCCCCAGGAGCTGTGGACCCAGTTCCTGGTCTCAGTGTTTTGAGGTTCCTGGGGTGGTCTTGGGGTGAGTGTAGTTCTGGGCTAGCAGCACTCTCTTGTGGTTTGTTCTGGTGTGTATTAAACTTGGAAGAAAAAAAAGCACTGTCAGGCGTGAGTGCATCTTTTCTGATAATCCACCCTCACCAGGCTGCAGAGGGCATCTGGAGGGAGGCACCGAGTGGGGAGGTCTGTGGGCCTAGAGTGTGTTATGGGCAAAGGTTTGCCAGCTTGGTATCTGCTCTGGGGATCTTAATCTGGGGTGGGAGGTACTCAAGATTGGGCTTGGTGTGAGCCCGCCGAGGTTGGAGGCTGGGTACTGAGTTCTGGGATGGACGGGAGCCCAGCCGGTTTGTCTTCCTGTTCATGCCGGTGGGACCAGGAGTGCTTGGTAGAACTGTTCATCATTACTCATCCCTCGGGAACTGGCCCCAGCTGAGGCCCCCGGCCACCTGCCCCGGGCCTCGCAGCCCTGGCCTTCTGGGAGGTCGCGCCACCTGCCGGGGGTGGCGGGGAGTCCGGGCGGCGCTCGCGCGAGGTTTGGGTCCGCCGGTGAGCCGTCGCTCCGCCCTGGCTGCGGATTGGCCCCGGCGAGGTGCGGCGTGGATCCTGCGACCATCGTAGAGTCCCGGGCTGCCGCCGTCTGCGCTCCGGTTCCGCCGGCGGCTCATTGGTCCAGATCGGGACAAATCGCCCCACCCCTCGGCTGCCGAGGGCGCTGGTGGCGCTGATCCGGTGTCCCGCCTTCCCGGCCGCGGATTGGCCCGCAACAGGACCCGTCGGTCGCGCTGGTGTCTGGGAAGGAGAGAAAATGGCGGCGGAACCGAGCAAGACCGAAATCCAGACTCTTTTCAAGCGGCTTCGCGGGATTCCGACCAATAAGGTGCGCGAGCGGGAGGCGCGTGGGGTCCGGCGCTGGTGGAGACGGATTCTGTCTCCCTTGGGGCCTGAGGGAGGGAGAGAGGCGGACGTGGGCTGTTTCCTTGGCGTGTCTTCGCCCGGCCTCGACTCGGGGCCCCTGACCATTGGCTCATCGCCTCCTCCACCCAGGCCTGCTTCGACTGTGGCGCCAAGAATCCGAGTTGGGCCAGCATCACGTATGGTGTTTTCTTGTGCATTGACTGTTCTGGGGTGCACCGCTCCCTGGGCGTCCATCTCAGCTTCATCAGGTGGGGTCTTCTTGCGGCTGCTGTGCTGCTTCCCGGCTGGGGCTATGGGCTCATCAAGGGAGAGTGGCTGTCTCAACTGGACCACTTGGCCCGGGAGGGGTCCGGTGGTCGCCCGTGGGAGGGAGCCGCCTGTGTGGGCCCTTTGCCACACAGCCGGTTTGTGTCTGCCTATAGGTTAACATTGCCTTCTTTCCTGTTGGTTAAACTTGACACTGTGAGTATTAGTTTCAGGGGAAAAGTTAGCTGCATTGACCTTGTTGCTGATCTTTTTGGTCGAGTATGTCTGGAATGAGACTATGACCGTCCTTAAGGGGAAAGACAAATCCAAGCTTGAGTGCTTGAGAATTCGACCTCTTTTTGGATCTCAACAATAATTAGTAGTGTTTTGACCAGGTAATTGAAGAGCAAATCTTTTACAGACCAGGTAGAGTGGAGGAAATAGGGTGGTGGCTGATTAATGTTTTCTGGGTGCCTACTGCAGCCCGAGGCCAAATGACAGGTATGGGTCTGCCAGGGAAGCGTCTCCTGATATCTGCTGGTGGGTGACATGCAGCCCTTGCACGCAGGTCCACAGAGTTGGATTTCAATTGGAACTGGTTCCAGCTGAGGTGTATGCAGGTCGGCGGAAATGCCAATGCGGTAAAGCTCCTTCTTACCATCCTCCCCACCCCCATTCTTCTGCCTGGGTACACTAATTTTACAGTGTCTTCCTAGGAGGCCCTGTCTTTCCTCTTTTCAGAGGATTTTCTGGTCTTTAGCAACACTGTACACTATTATCTAAACTTGGAAATTGGTTTTTCTTAAATGGGCTTCGGATTCAAACTAAACTGGACAGAGGTTCTTGGGGAAAGGCTAAAGGAGTTGGGGCCTCCACATTCATTCAGATCTTGTGAGCCTGGATGAGGATGGGCACCATGAGGATGGCATGCTATCTTCAGGCAGGGTTGAGTGAGGGCTGAGGGCCAGTCAGTCATAGCAGAGGATGGGAGGCCGTTTTTTTTGCAGGTGTTTCTGAGGATCTTTACCTCTGTGAAAAAAACTGCTGGTGTCAGTAGGTTGTATTTATCATGTATAAATAATAACCGGCTGTTACAAGGGGATGCCTCTTTTGCCCTGGGCAATCACCTGTAGCATGCTCGCTCTTCCTGGCTCTCCAGACAGCTTTCTTCCGCCAACACGGATGTACGGCCAGTGATGCCAACACCAAATATAATAGCCGAGCCGCCCAGATGTACCGGGAAAAGATCCGGCAGCTGGGGAGTGCAGCCTTGGCTAGGCATGGTACTGACGTAAGTGCCTGTTCCCCGGGGCTAAGGTAGTGGGGTGAGTGGGAATATTCAGAGCCCTGTGTTTCAAGGGTGTCTTCTTCCTTCTAGCTTTGGATAGACAATATGAGTAGTGCTCCCAGTCACTCCCCAGAGAAGAAGGACTCTGATTTCTTCACGGAACACACTCAAGTGAGTGCCCACAAGGAAAGTTTCACATGATTGTTGCTGGCAGGTGGCCTGCTTACCAGGCCAAGGCCTGTGATCATGTGGCTTGGAGTCCATTCACCTTGGTATGAGACCTCAGCCAGGGAATGTCTATGTCCCACTACTGGGTAGGCCCAGGGGTTTCCTCCTCCTATGAGTAGGTGTGCAGTGTGGCCCTCCTTAGGAACGGACCCCTATACACTGGGATAGTAGGGAGGAGGAGAAGCAGCTTCTTGAGAGCTCAAGAGGTGTCAGGAGCTCCAGGCAACTTTTCCTGGATTCTTTTCCCATGAGAAGGGTACTGTGGTTAGGGACAATGAAAGGGTTCCCTCCCCAGCAACGCGCCTCTGGCAGGAGGTTTCCTGTCTGCTGGAACTGGGTGCTGAAGTCAGACTTTTAGTTTGAATTCCTTCTCCTCTCCGTAGCATTTCTACGATGGTGGCCAAGTCACTTAACCTGTCAAATCCTGTGTCTCTAAAAGGGCTACCGCTACCTCACAGGGTTTGTCATGATCATTAAGGGTATTTCTATGTGAAAAGCCTTTAGACTTGTGCTTGGCAGGTGGTAATAGTTGTTCGTTGTTGTGAAATTAGGGGAATGAGCTCTGGCTCAGAGTAAGTAGCAGAGGGGTGGAGGTGGCTGCGAATTCCCTGTTTCTTTCTTCCATCGTCAGTAGCAGCTATCCTTTTACTCACTAGCCTCCGGTCTTCTTTTCTCATGGGCTTGCAGGAGTGTCTCATACCCACAAGGTACCTGTGGGTTCTTGGCGCTCCTTGCCAGTAGGAGCGGCTCATCCAAGCTTCTGTGATCTGGCTTCTTTTTCAGCCCCCTGCCTGGAAAGTACCAGTCCCCGACCCAGCAGAGAACCAGCAGCTAGCCCCTTCTACAGAGATCAGTAGCCTGGCACGTGAGTTCAGTCCAGATTTCAACCAGGTGCCCTGGTGTTGGTAGAGGACTTGGGGCTAGGAAGGGGACACCTGGCCAAGGGGATTGGAGTGTGTGTGTGTGTGTGTGGGGGGGGTTCCTATATTTCTCGGTGGGCTAGGATTCATTTCAATCCCTTGGAAAAAGTGGTGGGCATTCCTTTTATCTTTTGGTGGCCTCAGCAGGCTGAAGAAAGCCAGTCCTTCCTACTCAACCCATCACTTAAGGGGAAGTCGCTGCAAGCTTTGTTCCTTGTACCTAACTCCTACCATTGCATCCACAGAGCCGGAGCACGGCCCCAACATGGACCTGCTTGGTACCTCACCCAAAGCCTCTCTGGGTCAGTATGCCACCTGGCAGGTGCAGACTCACTGGGAGAGGGTGGGCCTGCAGGGCTCTTTTCAGGTCTGCTCTTGCCTGGTCACATGGACTGAGGCCCCAGGAGACTGAGCATCTGACCTCTCTGGAGTCAGGACTGGGATTGAGTTTATGACTGCAGAATTAACTGCAAGAACTTTAGAACCAGGCCCTTGGAATTGATAAACCTGGTAGCTGGTAGCAGACCCCCAAGGCCTGGGGTCTGCCTCTGAATGTGGAGCTGGGTCTAGCCAAAGGGTGGGGAGGCCAATATGAGACAGGACACCTAACCCTGGAGTCTGTGGCAAGATTGGCCTTTCTGGTCTATTTCATGGGATGGGGGTACAGCTTTCACAGCTGGAGGCAACACTGTCCTTTCTCAGCCTATCTCTGGCCTTTTAGTTCTTTTTTTCTTTTCTTTTTTTTCACTTTCCTTAGTGTTCTTTAGTTTTGATTCAGCATTAGAACTGTGTGTTTGCTGACCTTGGTTGTTCTGTTGACCCTTGGGGGTTGGGGCAGGAAGCTAGTAGAATGACTGTAAAACTGAGCCCATGCAAAGGATGGCATGGCTTGGTCTAAAGTGAAGCTCTTTAGAGGCCTCTGGGAATAACTTTGGCCTCTGGGCTTGGGAGCTATATGGAGGCTCTGGGGTGGGCCCCTTGTTAGCCATAAGTCTTTCTCTCTAGAGTCCATGTGTCTGTCACCTAAAGGGGTCCTCCCTGCCAGAGGTAACCAACAGCTGCTTGGGCAGCCCAGCCCCTTGCATGTCAGCTCCCTGCTGTAGGAGCTGAGGCTGGTATTTAACATCTGCCCCCTGCCTAGTAGTCTTCGTGTTGGTTCAGGGACTGTGATGGTCTCTGGTGCTTTGGGTCTAGGTTCTTGTCTTAGTCTGCTGGGAGTCAGGAGCCTCGCCTAACCATGTCTGTCTTTGGCTTGGACGCTGCCAATGCCATTGGTTGGAACTGGTGGGTGGCAGCCTTGCCTTCCTCTGCCTGAAGCTGTTCTTTGTGGAAGCTCTTGCCAAGAAGCTGCATGATATGGAATGAGCCGCTGCCGCTGACCTTCGTCTCCACTCATGCCCTATCCTCTTTCTCACACAGAACCGAGAACCTCCCTCATCGGCAAGAAGAAGCCGGCAGCAGCTAAGAAAGGGGTAGGTGGAGGGAGGCAGTATGGTAATGGTTAGGAGCTGGGTATCGGGCAGCCTGGATGCCCCCCTTGACCCTGCCACTTACTGGCTCTGTGACTTTGGCAAAGGTACTTTTCTGAACCCTGTCTATGAAAGGGCTGTCAAGATGCCTGTCTTTAAGGGGCTCCTGGGAAGAGTCAGTGCGATTATGTACACCGAGGGCCTGGCACAGCCCGGTCCTGGTCAGCATTGCCTGCTGTTTGCAGGCCCGAACCCCTGCTGGCATTGTGTGAGCCACCTCATGCCCAGCTCCAGCAGAACCACTCTTCTCCCTCTTGACCATGCTGGTTGGGCTCCCTATTTTTTACCCTAAACGTTAAGAAGGAATGCTTCCTTTGGGGGTGTGGCTAGAGGATCCGTACTGGGGAGGGAACAGAAGACACTGTGGCTGTTGGTAAGGCCCCCATCCCATCATTCTCCTCCCAGCTGGGTGCCAAGAAAGGCCTAGGGGCCCAGAAGGTGAGCAGTCAGAGCTTCAGTGAGATCGAGCGGCAGGCCCAGGTGGCAGAGAAGCTCCGTGAGCAGCAGGCAGCTGATGCCAAGAAGCAGGCCGAGGAGTCCATGTGAGTGTTTGCCCAAGGGGCCCCGGCTCACGTGGGGTTGGGTGGGCAGGTAGGACAGGTCAGGATGTGAGCTGGCCTCCTGACAGGTTTATTCCTTTCAAGGGTTGCTTCTATGCGCCTGGCCTACCAGGAGCTCCAGATTGACCGGAAGAAGGAGGAGAAGAAGCTACAGAATCTGGAAGGGAAGAAGCGAGAACAGGCGGAGAGGTTGGGCATGGGCTTGGTGTCCCGCAGGTGAGACTCAGCTCTGGGGTGTGGCAGGGAAATGCCAGTGTTCTGGGAGCCGCTGCGGATTCCTCCCAGCAGCTTGGGTTTTGAGGCTTAGTCTTCCTCTGAGGCTGAACAGATAGATAGATGGCTTTGCTCATTGTCTTAAAGTGCCGAGTATAGTGCTTGTCACAGAGTAGGTATGGGCTCACCGTGTTTGTTAAATGAAAGAAACATAGTATTGGGTGCTTTCTCGAGCTACTCAAGAGGGTAGGCTGCTGTTGCTCAATGGGGGTGCTAACCACACTTTGGTGGGACAGTTCTTTATCTTTTAAGATCTCCCTGAGAATTGCAAGACTCTCAGCATCCCTAATCCTTGTCCACTAAATGTCACTGCTGCCAGGCACGCCAACACCCAGAAATGCCCCTAGAACAAATGCCCTTTGGCATTGACAGTGTCCTTCCTGTTTGAGGACTACTGCGCTTATGTTGCCATGGTTTTCTTGAAAACAAAACAAGGACTGCAGACCGGTTCTCTTACGTATTTTGTTTGCTCTACACTAAGAGCTTCCCTCTAGAGATTTCAGTAACACTCGCCTCTTGAACTCTCTTAAAAACCAGAATATTGGACAACACCAGGTCCTGGGGTTGCTGTCTGGATTCCTGGTGAGAAGAGGCAGAGTTGGGCAGGTGGTACTAACTCTTGATGCCTCGCTTTCCTCCTCGGTCACTCTCCACAGAGGCATCTTAAGGGTTCATTTCACTAAACTTATTACAGAATATCTACAGCTTTTAGCTGGCAGAACCCTAAAGAGTGAATATTTTATGGTAGGGTTTTAAATAGGGTAGGCTGGGTTTAAGTTAAAGTTTCTACTGCCCCACGAAAAAGAACCAACCAGCTGAAAAAATTGTTCAGGCGCTTTCACCCAGTAATTCCTGTGACCGAAACAGGGAAAGGGAGGAGACCTAAAGTCCTTTCTGGGATTAAAATGTGATGTTCCCCCGATTAGCTGTGGGTTACACAAGTAGCACATGGACGGAAATGGAGTTGCTTAAATCTGGCTGGCACGTGTTCTGAAAAGATTCAGCAGAAACAGCCAGCCTTATCAATTCTTTCAGAGAAATAGAGGAGAAAGGCCCAAAATATTGAATTTGGAATCAATAGTTCTCTATGTTCAAACTCTAGTTGTGCCAGTTACGAGATCTGTGGGCTTTAGGCAAGTTGCTGCATTGCTCGGAGTTCATTTTCTCACCTGTAAAAATACCTAGTCCTACCTCCTGCACGGGACTGCCATAGTCAGTGAGGCCACGGCGGAGCTCGCTAGCCCGCTGTAGCCAGGGTTGCTGTCCAGTGTTCCGGTTTTTAAGAGACATCAAAACTCTAGAATTCCTGCTTTGATACCATCAGACTCCTTTCCCTGGTTCTGGGGTATTTTGTATCTTTTCCATGTGAAAGTGTCCGTCTTGGCAAAGGTTATGGCTCCCGGTGCAGCAAGTCTGTAGAGTTGTTTTTAAGGACCAAGAGCACTACCATTTGGTGCACATCATTATTAAAATAAGAGGCAAACGAACAGTCCTTTGCCAGGGAAGCCCTGCTTTGAGAAAACAAAGCTGATGTGCTGACAGTTGCGGGGTGCTCTGGCTCCGCGGGGCTCCCGGCACTCCCTGCAGGGTCTGGCCCAGCCCTGGGCGCAGGCCCAGGGAGAAGGCTCTGGGTGGGGCCGGGTGAGAGAGAACCCCGAGCTCTGCCAGCAGCGGGGCATCGTCTCTGGTGCGGCGACACCACTGCTCACAGCCGCTCTCGGGCGGCTCTGCTTGTTTCCACAGCTCCGTGTCTCACTCGGTGCTGTCTGAGATGCAGGTGATCGAGCAGGAAACCCCTGTGAGCGCAAAGTCCTCCCGCTCGCAGCTCGACTTGTTTGATGATGTTGGTACTTTCGCTTCGGGACCCCCAAAGTAAGGCTGTTGTTGGGGGTGCAGACTTGGCCACCATGCTCCTCATCAAGGTTTTCTAAGCTCCTGTGCTGTCTCACCAGGTACAAGGACAACCCCTTCTCCTTGGGGGAAAGTTTCGGTTCCCGCTGGGATACGGATGCCACCTGGGGTATGGACCGGTTGGAGGAGAAGGAGCCAGAAGTGACCATCTCAAGCATCCGGCCTATTTCAGAAAGGTGGAGTGGGCTAGGGCAGCACGGTCCGGCAGGATTTTCCTGGCACGGGAACATTCTGTGTATCTGCCCTGTCCAGTGTGGCGGCCACTAAGTCTGTGCCTCCTGAGCTCTCCACACGTGGCCGGTGCAGCTGAGGGACTGGAGCTTTAATTTCGTATTAGTAAGTGTAGCCACACGCGGCTGGTGGCTGTCAGACGAGGTGGTGCGGGCATCGGCTTTGGGTTGAGCTGCGCCTTATCGTCACGGAAGGTGTAGCAGCCGCTTTGTTCGAGGTCTGTTTCTCTGGCAGGAGGGGCCTGATTTCATGCTCCAGTCCTGACCACCCAGGAGTTATGTGTCTCTGGTCACCTTGTTACTTGTTTGTTTTTTTTTTTAAAGCTCATTTTATGTTAATCTGGGCAATATTCAACTGATAAATGACCGAATCATTTGTGAAATGGGGACATAAGTAATGATTTCACACAGTCCCTGGAAGGATTAAATGTAACGAAACTTAGAAAGCACCTAGCCCAGGGTCTGTGCATGTCGGCGGGAGGTAGGAGTGACTGACACTTTTACATCCACACTGGGATGCTTTTGAGAGTGAAAATGCCAGGAGAGTAGATACGAATTCAGGCAGGCAGAGACCTATGGTCACCCTAGTGTTAGTCCAGTTGTCACTTGGAGGAGACCGGCCGTAGTGATGTTCTGACACCCTAGACTTTGCTGAAGCTCTAGAGGTTTGGCACGGGGACTAGGCCCCTCGAGACCATGTGTCTGCGCTCCCTGGTGGAGGCACTGTAAGCTCTCTGGTGCCCGGACTCGGTGGGGAGGAGAGGGGCCTCGTCCAGGGAAGAGGGTCTATGAGTCCCAGAGCCATAGCCAGACGGGGCCGTAGCGAGCCGCCCCAGAAGGCCGCTGGCACTTTTCTCAGGCTCTGTTAGTAACGGGGTTGGTACTACTAGGCTCTGATAGTAATGGGAAGGATCAGAGGTATCCCACACCCACCCCTCAGAGTCACAAACAGAAGGGAGGTGGAAAGCCGGAGCTCAGGCCTCGAGTCCAGTGAAGCGCGCCAGAAATTCGCAGGAGCCAAAGCCATCTCATCGGACATGTTCTTCGGGCGGGAGGTGGACGCAGAGGTAAGGAGAGTTGTCCGTCCTGAGCCTGGAGGCAGCAGGTGGCGTGGGGGCCTCCTCCTTGCCACTGCTTTGGGCTTTAGCACCAGGGTGTCTCGGCTGATAAGGAGTGTTTGAGTCGTCGGCCAAGAGATCCCCAGGCATTCCCCTTTCTTCACCACAGCATGAAGCCCGGTCTCGCCTCCAGCAGCTGTCGGGTAGTAGTGCCATCAGCTCTTCTGACCTCTTCGGGGACGTGGATGGAGCTCATGGAGCAGGTAGGGCCGCGAGGGTAAGGTGCACACTGGCACGGCCTGTGAGCAGAGCTGGAAGACCCCGTGGGCTGGGAGGGGCTGCCCACAGGGCTCTGAGCCTCCCTTTCCCTTGCTGTTACAGGTAGCGTATCACTGGGCAATGTGCTCCCCACAGCTGACATTGCCCAGTTTAAGCAGGGTGTCAAGTCTGTGGCTGGGAAGATGGCTGTGCTGGCCAACGGAGTGATGAATTCTTTGCAGGTGAGGCTGGGCCTCTTTGGCCTGGGGCAGGAGGGTAAAGCAGTAGAGAGTAGTCATTGGAGGCTGGCCTTCACCACTTCAGGCACTGCTACTGGCTAGCTTCCGAGCCCGAAAGAGAGCTTTTTCTTTTCCTGGAAGGGCCGCTTCTTTCCTTCGAGCTGGGTGCCGGGGCTGGGCCGCTCCCTAAGAGGATGCCATGTCTGCACTGATTTCTCCAGTCTTGTCACCTTCCCTCTCTTTCTCCTTCCTCCCTGGCTTCACGATTGGGCAGGGCTTCCCCCTTGGGATCTGGCCACAACCCCTTCCCTGAGTCATAACAACATGTAAAACTATGTCTGCTATAGTGAGATTGAAGCCCGATTCCCCGGAGTACCCCAGTCCTGCAGGGGTGTGGTGGGGGTTGCTGCTGCAGGTGAGAGACTTGACTTTGTGTTTTCTCCCCCATGTCCAGGATCGCTATGGTTCCTACTGATCCGGGCGCCATGGCTCAAGCATATGGTGGCAACAGCAGCAAAACCCCCATGACTTCAAGGCCAGGGGCGCTTGTCTTGTGGAAGCTGGGGAGGAATTGTTACTTTATATGTGTTGTGTGTGAGTGGGGTGGCCTTTGAGGATCTCGGGTAAGGGGGATGGGCGGTTCTAGCCTTGACCTCTGCCCGTAGACTGAGCCCTGTATTCTCCTCCCCTCACGGCCCCTGGCCCGTGTGCTAGATTACTGTCCTCTGATCCTGCCCCCCAAGCTGCTGCTCCCTTGTCCTGCCGCACTGGGAGCGAGGGGAGGAGTTCCCTCAGGTGGGCTGCTTCTGGGTCCAGCCTTTCCCCAAGTAGGGAAAGTGAGACGTATCAGGCTTTTTTGCCAGCTCTAGGATCCTTCCAGGTTGGCTGGGGCTTGGCCCCCGTCCTCTGGAACCCGTGGGCAGGTCTGGAAAGAGTTGTGCTGTAGACCAGCCCCCGGAGGGGGGGAGGCTCTGGACTTGCTGCTGTTGCTGCTCCTGTGGCGGCCTCTGGGTGCCGGGAGATGGCAGGGGAGGGGAAGCGCCTTGGTCTGGGCCTTACTAAGGGCTAGAAACTTTACCCGGTACCTAAAGGTTTCATTTGGGATCAGACTGGAGGCCCGAGTGATCTTCTCCTGTCTCACCACCCCTTTTTACAGTGATCACTTGAGGGATACTTCTGAGTGTCTCGGAGTCCTTCCATACCATCCATTGTGGAGCACAGGACCCTCTGTCCCTTCATCCCCTGCTTGGTGGCCATGGTGGGTCTCATCTGTCCTAGGCCCTGCTCTGGATGCTGTGAGTGTAATGCTGGCCAAGGAAGCAGAGGACATGAGGGACAGAAACAGGCTCTTGGGGCTCAACTTTCTTCTGTATCATCCTGGGCTTGGGGGGGGCCCTGGACAGCACCCCCCAGTGAGAGCTTGACCCACCTACAGAGTTGCAGGCCTCGCCGCCAGGCCACGCACTGTGTCATCCTTGGTGCCATCTCCCCCTGCTGTGCCGCCAGTCTGGGCCCACCCTGCCCACTGTGGGGTGGGGGTAGGGCTCCGAAGCAACACAGACCATTACTTTCTTTCTGGACTGTTTGTATTGAAACAGAGTGGTGTCAAATAAAGCCTTGACAGGGCCGTGGGCCGCTGTTGGTCTGAGTGAAGTGTCCTTTCTGGATCCTGCCTCCCTGCCCAGTGTAGGCCCCTGGCCTCACTCTCTGGGCTCCCACCGATACGGGTAGGGCGATGACGCTGAAGCTGAGGCCATGCTCTCCGGGGCCTCCAGCGTGTCTCTTCTCTGAAAGCCGAAGGCCCCTGGCTTCTCGGCCCTGTGCTGCCGCGAGGTCCGGTGTAGCCTCGACCTCACCACCCTGTTGCACGCGGAGGAAAGAGCTGGTATTAGTTGGCCCTTTCGCTCCTCCAGTGAGCCATACTGCTGTGGGCAGGCGAGCAACCTAGCAGCCCTGTACCTCATCCCAGTAGGAGGCTTGACTGGGGTGTGTTTCTCAGGGGAGTTTAAGGACAAATGAAATCTGCAGCCTTAATGGAAGCCTTTTAAATACAAAAAGAAAGGATGTGTGTGTGTAGAATTCCCTAGCTTGGTTAACCTTTTCCCCCAGTAGGGGCTCCTGGAATATATTTGCCACCTTCGGGGTCCTCAGGGTACAGGGGCCAACCACTGGTCTGGGAGATGTATGATTAGAAAGAGGCAGAGGGGCCGCGGGACTCTAAGCCATTGATTTCCAAAGTGTGGGTCTGGGCCTTCCAGCTCTGGAATCATCTGGAGTGTTCATACTGCAGATTTCTGTGCCCACCCCTCCAAGCCAGAACTTGGTCAGTTGTGTAGTAAACTAGCTCCCCAGGTGATTCGGATGCCCCCCAGGATCTCCACCCTGCTGTCAGTCAGCCAGAGGCTGGAGATGGTGGTGGGCCTGGAGAGTTCACAGGACTTGCAGCTTCCAGGCCCGGCCTGGCTCTGCAGGGCTTTGGGAGCCCGTTCCTGAAACTATTCCAGGGGACGCTGGTCTGGGCAGAGAGGAGCCCAGGAAAATGGGTGTGCCCAGTGTGGTGACCCCCACCTTAGAAGGCAGCCTGTTCTGCTTGGGTCCCTGGGGGGCTTTTACTTTCTGGACAACCGCTGGCCAACTCAAGGAAGTTGACCACCGGTCCTTACCTTCCTCCAGTCTTGGCTGGAAGCTTGTCTTCCTCAGGCCCGTCATTCACAGCTGCATCCCCACTGCCCCAACCCGGAGCTTAGCAAACATTTAATGAAACTCTGGCTAGAAAAGACTGCAGTGCTAACCCTTTGGGGCCAGGGTCTTTAGAGTTAGGGGAACCTGGCCTTGAACCCTCTGAACTTGTTTTCTGAAGGCTCATTCCAGCTGAAAGCGCCTTTGAAAGCCTGCTGTCCTGTGCAGGAGGGGAGTCCCTCTTGGCGCATTTTCTGAGGTTGGTCTCCAGGCTTGAGTGGTCCCCTGGCCCCTACCTCCCAGTCCTGCCAGAAAAGTTGGGACTCAGCACCAAAAACACAAACTCTCCCCTTCCCTTTACGCCCTCCTCCGTCTAGTGGCTTTTGATTCACCACTTACCAGATACAAGGGACTTTATTCATTTAACATATTGAACTGTTAGACACAGAGGGGACTTGGAGCAGTTTTTGAAAGTGGACTTGTCTTCTTGCCTACCCTTCATCCTATCATGCTAGTGGCTCTTCCTCCAGCAGAAGGCCACTGGGTTTATGTCCACCCTATATTTGCACCACAGGCGTCGCCCTTGACCATGCAAGGCCCTGCACCGTTATTCATGGTCTCCTCTTCCTAGAATTACTGTGAGGAGATCACCCTTACGTGGTGGGGACTGTCAGCAAGTCACCTTCCTGATGGCCTCCGCTCAGTCTGCTGTCAGCTTGGGGCCTGACTAAAGTGCAGAGGCTGACAGGGCCAAGGAGAGTAGGCTGTTACTTTCCAGAGTCACTGCTTGACTTGGCTGATGATACCGGAACCCCTCTGGCTGGTCTTTGGGCTTGGCCTGTTATTCAGGCTTTTCACCAGCAGAGGGCAGCATGGCACAGGAGTGGGGGAGGAGGTTGGGTGGGAGTCCCAAGGGCTGGGTGGGAGCTGGATACAGGGGCGATGTGGACAGGACCCTTCAGATGCCTCAAGTCTCGGACTCGTCCGTCTCTTCAGTGGAGCCATCACTCTCTGCATCCACCTTGCGGGCGTGATGAAGGGGTCTCCAGGGAGAGCCAACCCGGGGAGGGGTCCGGGAAGGCAGGCAGCTGGCCTCTGGATTGGCAGGGGCCGAGTTGACCAGGCCTGGAACCTGGGCCAGCCTGAAGGAGGGAAGAAGCCCAGAGGGCAGCTAGATGCCTCCTGTCTAGAGACCAGGACCTCCATGTTCACTCTTGCATTTGGATGAAACCACGGGCTGTATTCCCAAAGGACTCGAAGAGAGGCTACCTCAGGCCTCTGCTGGAGCCCAAACCCTTCCCTGACTGACAATCGCGTGACCCACAACAGGGCACTGTCATGTCCAAGGGACGCATGGCCTTCCCCACAAGGGGGCAGCGTCACCCCCCAACACTTACAGCCGTTCCAGCTCCTCGTCCATGGCTGGGTCGTGCATCAGGTCCCCTTTGTCAGGCAAAGCTCCTATGAGATAATTGGGGGGCACAAACTTAATCTGAGCGTCTTTCAGGCAGGCTCGTCAGACAGCCGCATCCCCAGCAGATGCCACCATGCCCCTCACCTTCACGTCTACCTGCTCTGCTGACCCTGGGAGGGCTCACCTGAAAGATCAGAGAAAGGGCTCTTTCTAAAAAAAAAAGTTTTGAGTACAGTGGACACACAATGTTCTATTAGTTTCAGGGGTACAACATAGTGGTTCACCATCTTTATATGTTACACCGTGCTCACCATCTGTCACCGTAAGACACTATTACAATGTCATGGATGATAATCTCTACGCTGTGCCTTTTATTCCCATGACTTGTTCATGGGGAAGAGCTCTTAAGAGAAGTTTTAAGAGGACTGTTATGGGGGCAGGAAGTTGTGGCTACTGCTAGATAAATTCAGTGAACTCATGCCTACCCTCTTCAGCTTGGGGTAGGATCCACAGCTATGAGACATCCCCACACCTCAAGGTCACTGCACACACAGGGTGATCTCCTTCCAAGACTGGGTGGAGGGTTGTAGGCTGGTGTGGGCTTGGGGGGTTCAGTTCCTTCCTTGAGGCCCCAGATACTGGGAGCCAGACACATAGAGTATGTCCACTTATCCCCCAAATCAGAAATTATCCAGTTTTGTGCCCCCCCCAAATCAGAGGGAGCCAACTTTGGAGACAGTATGGTCAAAAATGCTGTCTCAGCTCCTCAGAGACTCTCTGAGGGGCGAGAAGAGCAGGCTGGGGCAGAATTAGACCCAACTCTTCTTCAGGGCAGGAGCCGCCAGGAGGGCAGCTGCCTCATCCCTGTGGCAGCAACTCTCTCTGAGCTGGTTTCCTCAGCTATAAACCAAAGGAAGTCATGCTGCGATACTGGGGAAAGGTGAGAGGAGACCCTCCTGGATTCTCCCTGGAGTTGTCAACAGTGGAGAGAAGGCGGAGCCGAAGTCTGCAGATAGGATTCTCACCAGCAGATTGTGACGGAAAAGGCTCGCTGGTGGTCAGAATGTGGATCTGGCAGCTAACAGTGCTGGTCTCTAGAAAGCCGCGATCTTAAACTTACCCATCTGGCTCTAGTTCAATTCCCTACTTTTCCAAAGTTTTTTCAGATGGTGCCTCCTGGCCCCTTTGGTCTTAGTGGTTTTCAAACTGCATTCCATGGAGCCCTCTCCTTTCGTGTGTGTGAGTGTCTGTGTGAGTGCCTTGAGGACTAAGGGAAAGGACAGCCCCTCTCCACAACTGGCTGCACCCCAAGTATCTCCAGGTCTCTATTCCATACCCTGGAGATGCGGGTGAGGGCAGAGGCTCCATCTCCCACTCCACCCAGCAGTCATGCTTGGTCAAAGCGGTGGACGCAGTGATCGCCCTTTTTAAAGGCCCTGGAAAAGTGAGGGCATGAGGTTGTCCAGGCTCTGACCCTATGCTAGTTAGCTTTTCCTTTTCCTTCCTGTGGGCTGACTGGTGGAAAGGAAGGGAGGGCGGTGAGTTACCGAGGTGTGAAAGGAAACCTAAGCCAGTCTCCACCCACTGCCCCCTTAACTCCTGACTTCTGGCTCCTATTTGCCTTTCTACTCTGGTCCAACCAGTGACCTTGGCGACACTTATTGAGGGGTCCCTAGACATGTGCATACCCCAACCATCAGTTCAGAATAAGGAGGTTGCTAGGCAGCATCGTGCCTCAGTGGGCCTCAGTCAGTCCTGCTGGGGCTGGCGCTCTTGGGTGCATTCCCAGCGCGCTTTGTATCGTGAAAGATCTATGGCAACTTGGCCTACTATGGTTGGCATTTAAAGAATGTTAAATTTCCTTCCCTTGACCTCCTTCTCTCAACTGGGGGAAGGCTATGTGTTCTTTGGGACTCGGGAACCTGGGGCCTCAAGCACACCTGGATACCTCTGGAAGAGGGAGACGAATAACAAGCCCTCCAGCTCTGCTGGATGGTGGCCTAGTGGCTCTTCCCTTGGGAGAGCAGCAGGTGTGAGAGGGAGAAGAGCGGGGTGGGTGGAGAAGGCCAACCAGAGGAAGAAACGACAGACAGGAAAAACTGGGCCAGTGCAGGCCTCTCCCCTCATTTTTCACTCCTTTTCAGATTAATCAGTTTTCTTTTTTTTTTTCCAGCTGGGAATAAAGGCTGCCTTGGACACACCTTTGCCCTGCTTACAAATGGGATTCAGGTCTCTTTGATACATAATCTCCAAAGCCACTGAGTAAATAGCCCTGTGTCTGCCGAGCCTGCAGGCCACTCCCCGAAGCAGGGCTGGGGATTCTGTGGGGAGGCAGTGGGCACACCCCTGTCACCAAGAGGCTGCTTCATGTTGGGGCAGGGCCTTGGGTGGGGAAGGTTGTCCCTTCCCCCCAGAGTGTGAGAGGCCTAAGCCAGCACGGTCTTTGTTGTGCACGTTCTGGCTCCCTAGACCTCCGAGTCTGACCGTGAGAAGTCACAGTGGGGATGGTGATGCCCCCTCCTCCATGGGACCCTGTCTGCCAACAGCAGCTGCCTCCTACGTGGCTTTGTGCTGGAGGAGAGGGGAGGCTAGCCGTGGCCAGCTCTGGCTTACCTAGGGCTTGGTTGATTCCATGATGCTTTGAAAGAGCCACAAGGAATCCATAGAAGGTCAGTCTCTGAACGTTGCTTAGTACCTCCTTGACAAGTGCTGGGGGGGGACAGCTGGAAGGGAGAGTACAGAAGCCAGCTTCAAAGACCAGCAAGTCTGAGTGCCATCTTTTCATCCAGTCCTTCAGCCTTAGGAGGGTGCCCAAAGCCAGGACTGAGGAACCCTGTCTGCCCCAGGGGGCCCTAGACCCTGGGAGAGCATGGCAGAGCTCCAGAAGTAAGGCATTGACGGGGGACAGAAAGGTCTGGTATGTTCGCTAACCGGTGCTTTCAATTGGGTAGTGGGAGGAAGGGAATGGCGAAAAGGCAATGGGCGGCAGCCTGGCGTTGGAGGAAATGCAAACGGGCTGCTCTGTCTCTAAGGAGACCTTGTGCTGCACTGGACAGCTTCGCCCTCCCTTTCTGTCGAGTGAATTCTTTGTACAGTGAATGTTTTCCCCTTCTCTCTAAAAAGCCAAGGCCAATCTATCTCCTGGCAAGGAGAAGGGGGCCAAGCTGGTCATCTACAGCTGGTCTTACCACATGGAAGCATCCTCCCTAAGGAAGCCCCCGGGAAGCCTTCCCATCAGCCACAGCCTGGTCTGGGCAGATGGCACCGTGCTTATTCAGCCGTCGAGGGCCCCGGGAGCTGTGGACCAATCAGAACATCTGTTCCAGAGCCAGCAGCCCAGTCCCCGGGGCTGAGGTGGGGCCTCCATTTCTCACCTGTACTTGTGCCGGTCACACAAGTTCTCCAGGCACTGGGAGAACAGCGAGGCCTCCACTCCCTCCAGCATGCTAGCCTCGCCCAAGGGAGGCCGCTGGCGGTGCTGCCCGCTGGATGACGTTGGCACAATCACGGTATTGGGGTTCTTGCCTGCCAACAGGTCCTGATAGATGGCGGCCACACTCTCCAGGAACTCTGCATAGTGTGATGGGGAAGGGGCACGGGTCAGGCAAGAAGGACACATGGGGTCCCTTGGCCGCATCCTCCCTTCTCTGTTAGCTCAGCACCCCACCAGCCTCAGTGCTCAGTGCATGGCGGCCTGGGAGCAGAAGCCCTCGACCTCATGGGACCAGTGCCCTCGGGAGCGGTGACACCACCGTGTGTGTTTCCACTCCAGCACCTCCTAGCCCAGGCAGATGCCCTATTCCCTACTTTCCGAGCACCCTGTACTCCTTTGTGTTTTGGGTATTTGCTGTGCCTTTTTGCTGGAGTGGAAGATTCTGAACAAAGGCAGGGGTCGTGCCTCGCCCCTCTTCCTGCCCCGTTATCTAGCACAGTGCTGGGCACACGTTAAGTGTTAGAAATATTTTTTAGAGCGTGAACGTGTGCACACTTGCACTGGTGAGCCCCATCTCACTTGTGAGGCCACCTGCCTCCCTGCCTCAAGAAAGCGTGGTGGAAGGCCAGCATGGAAGAGAAAGCCTCAAGTTGCTAACTTATTACATGTTTGAAAGGCAGGAGGGGAAGTTTCTCCCAGACGTAGCTGCTCCCTCTCCAGGGCCCAGGAGCTTCAGAGAAATGGGAAATAGATGCCTGCAGCCGCTAAGAGCAGGTGGCAAGACCCCAGGCTCCACCCCTGCCGGACCAGGCCCTTGTGCTGCCATCAAGAAAACAGAATGTGGTGCCTGACAAAGGCCAAGGCTGGCTGGGGTCACCAGTTGGCAGGGAGGCCACGTCCAGGCTCCAAGGACAGCCTTCTGTTTACTGGAAGAGCCCATTTTAAACAAGTCTGTTTATGGACATAGTCAGCAATTTCTGACCCTAGCATGCCGTCTGTTGCTGTGTGCACGGTGTGAGCTGCTGTGCATTTGTATTTATGCGTCTATTTCTGTTACACCTGATTCCAGAAGGAATTTCAGGACATAGCCAGTGTGTATGGGGAGCAGCACAGGCGGGTGAGATAGGGCTGGTGTCTGCTTAGGAAAAGCTGTGTGGGTGGGAAAATGTGTGCCCACACACATGAGCCGGGGCCGAGGGAGACCCCTCTGATGGCAGTAAGAGCGCTGCGCGGCCAGGAGCCCCGGCTTTGGAGCGAGCCCTCTGTTCAGGTCTGGGCTCCACCATTAATCAGCTCTGCGACTTGGGCTCCTTGTGTCTCAGCGGGTCTCTGAGAGGACCTATCGCCTAGGGCTGTCGGAAGCACTAAAGTCAGTGCTATGCCTGGCACACACAGTGAGTACTGGACACACCGTGGGCGTGTCGTGTGTGTTACAGCAGCGTGCATGGCTCTAGTGACTGTCCCTATCACTTAGATGGATTTGCCGCGCGCTGGCTGGAAGCGCCATGGCTTTCGTTGTCTCGAGAAGGCTGAGGGAGTCAGCTGTCAGACCGAATCTTGTGACCAGCAGTGGGAACGAGACATCCTGTCTGTGACCCGTGGTGAAGCACGCCACCGAAGGCAGTGGGGGTGGGGGGAATGTGCGTGCCAGGCAGCAGATGGAAAGGACGCCGGGGTAGGACAGGCAGACATGCCCCTGACAGGAGCCCACATGGGACCCTGGAAGGCTCTCACCTGAGTAGTAAAACTGGATCTGGAAGGCAAAAAGGAAGTCTGAAAAAGACATCAAGCAGTCCATGGCGTCATCCATGAGCACAATCCTGAGGGAGAAAGAGGGAGAAAACGTGAGAGAACGTGTGGGGGGGGGGAGGGTGGGGTGGGGCTAGGGAGCATGTCAGTGAGCTGTTTGTGGGGCTCCAGTCTTTTGGGGACAGCAAGACATTTGGGAGAGGGAATCCCAAAGGCCAGCTCCTCCAGTCACCTCACTTCTCCATCAGTGGGACTCTGCCACCAAGCTGCACGACCAAGGACAGGCTCCCAGTTCAGTCTCGGTGGCACCAGCTAGTGGATGGAGCGTGGGGGTGGGCAGCAAGGACAGGGTGCAACTGTAATGCGGCCAAGATTTCTTTTCATATACTCAGCAGCAAATCCTTTCATCCTGCAGCGAGGACCATTTAGTTCAGAATAAATACAGCCGAGCAGAAAAGGCAAAAAGAACAGCCAGGAAGCTTAAAGAGGTCTTGGCAAGTGGCACTGAGATTTAATAAGCTACCAAGGGCCCAGACGACTACAGGCACCTCCGTCCTGGGACACGGACGGCAGACAAGGGAAGAGGGTACCGAGCTACTGGGGACTCTGCCCTTGACAGGGTCTGAGACACACCCCATCTTGTGTCGCCATGGCGGCTGTGCCCCTCCTTGCTGTCTGCTCCCACAAGCGGACCACCCCCTGCGAGGCCCTCCCACCTCAGGAAGAAAGCCATCTGATGACTGAATGATCAGACCAAGGCCATGTTCACACTCTGCTCAGGGCCTCGTGCAGGAGGGCACAGGAAGGGAAGGAAATTAGCACTTGCTGGGCTCTATCCAGGTCCCAGGCAGGGCGCCAAAATTAGCTACTGAAGGGGAGCGGGGCCCCCAATCTGTTTCTGACTGGCCCTCCTGGCTTTGTCTTTCCTGTTTGGCAAAATTGTTTTATTCTGCTCTCTCGTGTATTTTTTGAAATCTCTCTTTACCTCCTTGTGTCAGAGGGTCCCCGAACAGGCACCTGGATCGGCTCCAGAGAGAGCCGACCCTGCACACCTCTGGGGGGCGGCGTTCGAGAGAGGAGAGCGGCAGGCGCCCCTGCAGTTGTGCGAGGCAGCCAGCGCTGCTTTCAGAGCTCCCCGAAGAGAGAGAGCGCTCCTCCATCCAGTCTCTAGTCGTAGTAATGGCAACGACAGGAACGGCTGACGTGCACTGAGTACCTACTTCCTGGCAGGCACGGTGCGAGGCATTTAATATAGCGGATTTGATCCCACAACATTCCTGTGAGGTAGGTCTTGCAATTATGTACATTTTGCATGTGAAGGGACTAAGTCTCAGAGAAGTCGGATTGCCAAGACCGCCTAGCTGGGGAGTTTGCTCTTCTCCACAGGCCATGGTACTTCCATTAGGCCACACGGCCTCTTTTAATTATTATCATTATTTTTAAAGATTTTATTTATTTATTTGACAGAGATAGAGACAGCCAGCGAGAGAGGGAACACAAGCAGAGGGAGTGGAAGGGGAAGAAGCAGGCTCATGGCAGAGGAGCCCAATGTGGGGCTCGATCCCACAATGCTGGGATCATGCCCTGAGCTGAAGGCAGACGCTTAACCGCTGTGCCACCCAGGCGCCCCTCTTTTAATTATTTTTTAAAAAGATTTTTATTTATTTGAGAGAGAGAATGTGCACAAGAGGGGGAAAGGCAGAGGGAGAGTGAGAAGTAGACTCCCCACTGAGCAGGGAGCCTGATGTGGGGCTCGATCCTGAGCTGAAGGCAGACGCTTAAGCGACTGAGCCACCCAGGTGCCCCTCACACTGCCTCTCTTAAAATAAAGATACAGAATATAAACACTAACATTTTATTTTGTAATCTATGTGGCTAATTTATTTTCTTTCTTTTCACCTATATTTTAAGGCCTTAACATTTCTCATGTATCTCTTGGGGAAGAAAAACATCTGCCCCAGATTTGAACATTAAAATTTCCGCTGGAAAAAATTCAAGGCCAGAAGCAATGCTACTGATGGCCACATGGGGGCATCCTGGTCTCTCCATCAGTGGCTCCCGGGACCAACATAGACCAGGTAGTTGCCCCCATTTCTCCTAACCCAAGAGAACCCAGGCAGGCAAAAAGGAAGAGAGAGGGCACAAAGCCCAGATTGTGATATCTGGATGGGGAGGGAGAGGCGACAGAGGGCAGAGAGAAGGCAGGTGGGGCAGACTGCGGTTAGCAAAGACACCCAAACTACAGAGGAAGAGAGAGCTCTCCCAGAGCACTCGGGGGTCGAGCCACCTCAAAGCTTTCCCAGGCGCAAGTAGAGAAGAAAAAGGTCTCTGCGGAGGGAAGCCAGTGACCTTTCCTTCCTGCCCTACTCCCAGGACAGCTAAGAACCCGAATGGCCTGAAGTTAATTACTAGGGAAGAGCACTGGGCTGAGAACGTCCCCAAGCAGGAAACCACGAAGGGGAGCCAGAGCCTTTGAAGATGTTACTTGGCTTCTCTTCTTTATCATCAACCTGGACCCAGTGCTCCTGTTTACAGCAATGACCTCCATGTACCGTTTCTTTCTTTATTTCTTCATTTATATTGCAATACAATTCAAATGCCATAAAATTCCCCCTTAAAAGCGTACAATTTTTTTTTTAGTATATTCACGAAGTTGTGCAACCATCACCATTGTCTAATTCCAGAAGTTGTAATTCTTGCTAATCAGCATGCTCCCGAGACGGGCGCTGCCACACCAGGGCTTTGAAGCCAATTGCCATAAGCATCTTCCTCTCGCAGCCGCAGAGAGGACTAGACGCTGCAAACAGGGCCCGCCCTTCCAGTCAGACCTGGCCTGCAGCCTCTGTCGGGGCCATTCTTTACTGTGGACATTAGCAGCCTCTTTTAAGATGCGCAGCTGGGGAAGGGGGCAGCCGTTGGAGGGCAGGAGACCCACCGCACAAGTGTGGCAGGCTCCGCGGGCAGGGCGGCTCGTTGGCTGAAAGGTGGGAGAGATCAGCAGGGTGGTTGGGGGAGGCAGACCGTGACATGAGGGGCATGTGCCTGGAAGCCAGCAGCATGCGTGCAAAGGACAGAGGGTTTTTTTTGTTTTTTTTTTTTAAAGATTTCACTCATTTATTTGACAGAGAGAGACAGCCAGCGAGACAGGGAACACAAGCAGGGGGAGTGGGAGAGGAAGAAGCAGGCTCCCAGCAGAGCAGGGAGCCCAACGCAGGGCTCAATCCCATCACGCCCTGAGCCGAAGGCAGACGCTTAACACTGAGCCACCCAGGCGTCCCACGGAGGGGTTTTCTTGGCTGCCAACTGGATCTTAGCTCTCAGGAACAGCCCGAGACCTATTCTGCTCAGCCCGAGACCTGAAGTCCTGCAGGCCTCCTGGAAATGCCCTCCCTTGCCCGCCCCACAGCAATCAATCACCAGGTCCCAGCCATCCCACCCTAGCATGGTTCTCGAACCTGCCCACTGCTCTCCACACAGCCACCTCCGCTGCCCACCTCTGCGTCTTTCTTGTGCGCCCCTGGATGACCTCCTGCCCGGCTTCCCGCAACGACTCTAGCCTCCTTATAGTGGACTCTCCACGCTGAGGTCACAAAAACTTTTTTCAATGTGATTTTGACCACTTTACAACTCTGTTTAAAGCCCTTCACGGGCTTCCCGTTGACCTCAGAACAGAATTCCCATTCTTACTCTGGCTTATGAGCCCACATGCTCCGGCTCCCTGCCTCCCTTCATCCCTCTAGACACAGTGGAGGCCACAGGCAGCCTCCCTCACTGTGTTCCAGTCACACTGACCCTTAACAATCTTTCCAATGCTCCCTCCTTCCTCGTGCCTTTCAGACCAGCTGGTCCCCCCACCTGAAACGCTCCCCACCCTTCCTGCCACCCTCCTCCCCTGACTCCTACTCCTTCTTCGCATCGTAGCCTACAGAGCACGTCCTTGGGAAGCTTTCTCCACTCCACACTAGAAGTAGGCCTCCCTGCTACCAGCTTCCGCAGTTCCCTGTGACCTCCTCATCCTGTTCACGTCTGTCTTTGCCCCAGGAGTATAAGATCCATCAGGTGCCACCTCTGTCTCTCAGCTTGTGGCTTGACTTCAGGGTCTGGCATGTGCAGGGCACATAGTAGGTGCTCACTAAGTATTTGTTGAATGAAGGAAAGCATGAATAAATGCATGAGAGGGGCCACGTACTGTGGCCCCTTTCTTCTCCCCTGGCTGGCTGACATCTGGGTACTCCGTTCAGGTCTGGACAGTGCATTTAAGAGAAACAAACTAGAGTCATGGAATAGGGGTAGTGAGTCACAAACCATGACATCAGACGAATGACTGCATTTAGATCCTTCAGCTTAGAAGAAAACACTAAGGAGGAGGAAGTGTGGGCTGAGACCTGACTCTTCTTTTTTGCGGGGGGAGAGGGGTGGGCAGAGGGAGAGAGAATCACAAGCAGGTCTCCATGACCCTGAGATCATGACCCGAGCCGAAATCAAGAGTCAGATGCCCAGGCGCCCCATGACCTGACTCCTGAAGACCTGCCTCTGAGGACGATGTAAGAGCGATCTAGAGTCTGGCTCCAGAAGTCCTTCAGCCTGCTCAGCTCTGTGGCTAGGCTGCTCTGTGAGGGCGTGAGATGCCTCCAGCTAGAGTGATTTAAGCAGAAGCCTCGTGCTTCCCAAAAGCATGGAGGGGCTTCTTCCAGCTCCGACAGAGTGTGCTGTCCCAAGGGTGGGACAGACGGACAGCTTCTCTGTTAGTGCCGGCTCTGCCATTTGCTGTTCGAAGGGCCTGTGGCTGCAGAAATGTCTGAAAGACCTACAGAGAGAAGCTTTTAGAAACGTTACATGTCCCACTGTCCATCTCCAAACGAATGCCTGGACCCATGAAAGTTCTGGGTATCTGGCAGTGGAATCTTGGCAGAAGTGTGGGGAAAGGCACGGGTCTGTCTTTGCCTTTGGTGACAGGGACAACCCTGGGCTGTAGGCCCTGCATCCCACAGGCAGCTCCTTCATCCTGGACTCACACTTGTCACCACTCCTAGAGGGTGCAGCAAGGAATCTCTTGGAAATGAGGTCATCCACATGTGTGTTTTCTAGTCGATGGCAGTTGGCTCCGCACCCCTTGCTGCCAGAGGCCCCCTGCTAACGAGCCAGCTGCTTCTGACACCTGGAGGAGCCCGGCGGCCACTGCTGTGAGGTGCAGCCAACAGGGAGCCGTGGCCAACAAGAGTCCGTATGTATCCATTGGATCATGGAAGGATCCTTGCAGGCGATGCTGCAGGCGTGGATAGAGGGGCTGTAGGAGAGACGTCAAGGCACTCAGTTCAGGTTGGCTCTGAGCAGAACCGTGTGGGGGTTGGAGTCCGGGGCAGGCAACCTTCTGGAATGAAGAAAGGACACTCGGCAGGGTCGGAGCTAACCTTGAGGGGGCCGGCCCTTCTCTCCCTCCTTTGCCCAATTCCAGCAGCTGGGACGGGCTGGCTGGCCGGGGGTTAAGTGGGCGCCGAGGAAGCAACAGCTTTCAGTCTGAACCTACAGGCTTGCCAACTTTCTATTCACGCCACGGGTCAGTGTCCCCGGACTCACGGCTGCCGGGCGCTCTGCGTTGCCAGCAGCCCGGGGATCGGATGCCAGTCCACTGCTCCCTGGCCATGTCGTCGTGTCTCTCTGCACTTCAGTGTCCTCGTCTGAAGAGAGGAGATGATCACAGTTCCAATTTCATAGGATTCTGGTGAAAAGTCCACATGACGATGCACTGTGTTTAGAGTATAATGAACACTTAAAACAAGCGTGAGTTGCTATCAATAAGTGTATTCTAGTTGGCTGAAGGTGCTGGAATAGCTCAAAATAGCAAGTAAAAATAGAGCTCAGAGGAAGTGAGTGCTACCAGCACCCAGCCACGCGGAGGCTCTCGGGCGGAAGCCAACTATCTAGTTTCGAGCCCACTTTGGGGGGAAGCCAGCCCTCAGCCGGGGCCGGAAAGAAGAGCCACCTTCCTTGACAGCACCTCTTTTGGGAGGTCGGACGACTGGGGTCTTTCATGGGTGAAGCGAGTCCCCAGGTGTGCTGGGACTCAGCGTGCAGCTCGGCGGGCTGTGCTTTTGTACCCCCGAGTGAGGGTAAAACCACGCGGTGGCACCTTCAGTGAGGGGGCGGGGGGAGAAGCTGCTGCGGAAGTTGCCTGGGACGCTTCCTTAGGGTTGCCCCTCTTCTGGACTGTGGGGGTGCACCCTCATGCTGCGCAAGCTGCCGCAAGTCCAGACCCGCAGAGCAGCTTGGGACGTCCGGGTCATTGCTCTCGCCTGGCTCCAGCCTGCCCCTCTAGGGTACCCCAGACCCGAGCTGCCCTGCAGAGCCTAAGCAGCTTGATCCAGAGAGTGCTGACAAGCAAACAACAATGGCTAATACTCATTAGGGGCTCACTGTGTCAGTAAGGAACATGCATCCGTCATTTCCTTTCCTTCTCATATTAATCCTATGAGGTGAGCTCAAGGAATATCTTCATGGAGAACACACAGGTTCAGAAAGATTCAGAAACTTGGCCGAGGTCACAGGTAGAAATGCAAGAACGGTCATTCAGACACAGGTCTCCCTGACTCTAATCACAGCCACACCCGGAAAGAACAGAGGCTCTGTGGTCTCTAGCGGCAGTAATACCGGGGGCGCTGTCCCTTCTCCCACTCTTGGAGATTGTTCGCAGTGTTGAGTACCCGCCCCCGAAGCGCTCAGAAGCTGAGGCCTCATGCTGCTTCTCCCTGCACAGAGCCCAAGGCCCTAGCACAGCCATTTAAACCCCATTGTCCCGCCCCTCCCGAGAAGCCTGACAGCGGGGCACCAACTGTTTCTTGCTCTTAGGATAAACACCAAATCCCGTGCATGGCCTCGTGAGACCCTCATTTCCTCTTTTGGTCCCCAAAGTTCTCAAACTCCAGAACCACTGGCTTCTCGAAGCTCCTCTAGGTCATCGCTGGTGAGAGCCTGGCGTCTTTCCCGGGATGTTTATTTCCCTTCGGCTCCTCTTCCTGCCCATCGCTCTCTACCTCCATCCTAACCATCCTTTTTGTTGTAAATGAAATATTTAAAACTTCAGAAAATGAGTCAGAACAATATAAGAAACTCCTGTGGACCCCTAGCCAACTTCATCAAACCTTACCATTTTGCCATCCTTGCTTCAATTGGGAAAAGCTTTGTAAAAGATTACACACACTGTTCAGGCCACCTCTGCACCGCTCCCTCATCCCTTCTTCCTCCAGGAGCACCATGGAAACCTGGGGGGTTGAGCATCCCTCTGCATGTTTTTATACCATCATAAGTCACACAAATGCCTCTATTCTTAAAACATTGTCTGCTCTGTTTTGCTTGTTTTCAAACTCTATCATTTTGGAACTTGGTATTCTGAGACATATCAGTGTTGACGCACGTATTTCTACCTGCACCCATTTCCATGTTGTACAGCATCGAGCAGTATGAAGATACCGCACTTTGTTCTTTCTTCTGCCGAGGGGCTGCAGAGCACTCCGACGGTAGCTCTCGCCAACAAGGCTGTGTATTTCCTTATAACCAGGGATAGCTGTGAACTAGGCAGGGAGCCTGACACCGGGCTCGATCCCAGGACCCTGGGACCATGACCTGAGCCGAAGGCAGACGCTTCACTGACTGAGCCACCCAGGCAGCCCTACTTGTGAACTTTTTTAGATTTGCCTAAATGGCTTCAAGGTGATGGTACCAATTTATACTCCTGCCAGCACTTCATGAGAGTTCTGCAGCCTCACCAATGCCCTTGTTATCAGACTTTAAATTTTTTTGCCATTTGATGTGAAGAAGGATCTTGATTTAATTGGCATTTCCCTGATTTCCTAGTGAGTTTGGGCATGAAAACACGCCCATATGCTTATTAGCTATTAGGGGTTTCCATGTATTGCCTGCTCAGATCCTTGGACTATTTTTCTACTAAGGTTCTTCATCTTTTCCTTATTGATTTGTAGGAGTTCTTCATAACATTTTTTTTAGACTAACAAATCTGCAGACCAATCTGTTGTTAGTTATATGCATAAAAATCTTCTAGTCTCTGGCTTCTCTTTCAACTTTGAGTATGCTATCTTTGGTTGAACAGAAAATTTTAATTAAAAAAAAAGATTTATTTATTTCAGAGAGAGAGAGAGAAAGAGAGCGAGCAGGGGGAGGGCAGAGGGAGAGAATATCCAACCAGACTCCCCGCTGAGCAGAGAGCCCCAACCTCAGGACCTGAGATCATGACCTGAACCAAAAGCAAGAGTCTGATGCTTACCTGACTGAGCCACCCAGCTGCCCCTTGGCTTTTTGTATCTTAAGGAATTCATTTGCTACCTGCTAGCCATAAATATATTTTCCTCTCTTCTAAGAGTATTACAGTTTTGCCTTTCACACGTAGGTCTGTCATCTATGTGAAACTGACTTCCGAATAGGATATGCAGTAGGACTCTAACTTCATTTTTTCCTGTGTGAGTAACCAATTGCCCCATCAATGCGTATTGAATCATCCTTTTCCCTACTGCTCTGCAATATTACCTTTTTAAATATCACATTTTTATAAATCTGGGGGTCTGCTCTGGCCTGTCTGCTATGATGCGTTCGTCTGTCCTTACTCTAGGACCATACTATCTTAGTTAGGATGGCCTTGTTCGTAACCAAGTCTTGACAGCTGTTAGGGTGTGTTCATCTCTAACTAATCCTTTAGGCCCCAAACTCAACATCTCTTCCTCATAGAAAAGCCTTTCATGGTTCCCCGGGTTAGGGCTGGTCTCCTGTTTGTTCCTATAGCACTTGGCACTTCCTTCATTTAACGTCTGGGCTCTATCAGTCTGTAGGTTCCTTGAGGGGCAGAACGACATCTAATTTGCTTACCATTAGCCTCTCCACAAGCATAACGACAGGCACATAAGAGGCACTTATAGGGGCGCCTGGGTGGCACAGCGGTTAAGCGTCTGCCTTTGGCTCAGGGCGTGATCCCGGCGTTATGGGATCGAGCCCCACATCAGGCTCCTCCGCTATGAGCCTGCTTCTTCCTCTCCCACTCCCCCTGTTTGTGTTCCCTCTCTCGCTGGCTGTCTCTATCTCTGTCGAATAAATAAATAAAATTAAAAAAAAATAAGAGGCACTTATAAATATTGGGTGAATGAAATAATGGAGAAGGAAAGGATGGTCTGTTTTGGCAAAAGACCTTTTGGGGTGAGCTGGGGAAGAGATCTAGGAAGAAAGATATTGCCAGGGAGAGGCATAAAGAAAGACACTAAGAAAGCATAAAGCTGACTCCTCAGTGCAAGGCGTGAAGTCTGGCAGATACTAGATGCTCAGGAAACATTTGAAAAATGAATGCGGGAATCCATTCACTCGTTATAATTTTTTGAGGGCCGTGTGACAGGCATTTTACATGCATTATTTCATTAAATCCTAAAAACAACTTTATGGGACAGGTGTTATCATTATTTCCATTTTACAGATGAAGAAACTGAGGCTTAGGGAAATTGCTCAGTGTCGCAGGCCAGTAAGTGAAGGAATTGGGATTGGAGTCCAGGGCTGTCTGGCTCCAGCGCTTGAGTCCTTCACCATTAGGTATCTGGCCTGTGTGACACAGGGGCCAGGTGAAAAGTGACCCTCTTAAATGGGGGTGAGTTGTTATGTCTAAAACCAGATTCCTTAGGAACTTGGGTGTTTTCGAAGCACTGTCTGTATTTAGCACATAACCATGATAAAAGAGGTTTTCCCCGATTAAACATGTATTATTCACTAGGGAATCGGGCCTTCAGTGAGGGGGAAGTGAGTTAAATCGTGTTTTAGATGACAAGAGAGAGAAGAAAATGTAATTCCTTTGGATACAATCAATTCTAAAATGCCAGGATGAGACTGAGTCAGTACTTCTCCCAGCGTCGTCCCAGACCGTCAGCATCACCCAGGAAGCTTTGGGAACGATGAATTGTGGATCCCCACCTCGGATCCACCAAACTCTGGGGATGGAGTGCGCCATCTGGGGTTTAGTAAGCCTTGCAGGTGACCCCGTGTCACGTGTGCCTTGAATGGGCTACAGGTATGATAGTCCTCTGGGCCCAGGAGGGAGGAGGCCAGAGCCTGCAGGCTCATCACGGGCAGCTCCATCTTTACTGAATTTTGTTATGTGTATATTATTTTCTGAGTGTTCTGAAGTGCAAAAAGGCCAGAAATAACTGCCTTAGGGAGCTGAGGAACTTCTCATTTATTTTTTAAAAATCTGATAATAATGCCAACATTACTTTAATAGCAAGAAACTATTATATATTGAACATCTACAATGTGCTAAACTATATATATATATATATATAAAACAAAATTATATATATTATATATCATATTATATATAATATATGCATATTATGTTATACATATTATATATACATTTATATGTATAATTTTGTTGTTGTTGAAACTTACACCACCCTATGAGTTAGTTACTATTATTCCCTATTTTACAGATAAGGAAACAAGGCTCAGAGAAGTTATGAGACAGCCTCAAGGTCACCCAGTTAGTAGCACACCGGTGGCATGGACCCCCAAGTCTCTCCAAGGCCGTGATGCTTGTGCTCTTACAGGTCAGGGTTAGTACTACCACTTCTAACCCTGAAAGTTTACTCTGTGCTAGGCATTACTTTAAGCACATTACATACTTCTTTAATTACTACAACTATTATTATTTCCATTTGACAAATGAGGAGACTGAGGCTCAAAAACTTACATAACTTTCTTAAGGGCAAAAGCTGGTAAACTGTGAAACCGGGATTTGAACTCAAGAAGTCTGGCTCCAATTGCATGCTCCTCACCTTCAGGACAGCCTCCCAGTGCAGGGAGGACGGAGACGGAGATTGAAGGATGAAACTACTCACTGACCCCATGGCTGTGGGAATACGTGAGGAGGAGGGCATCTGTGGCTAGGCCTGTCGTGCAGCCCGTTTGCTGTCTTTCCTCTCCTGTGCTTCCCGCGCACACCTGCTGCCCCAGGGCCGGGCCACGGAGCTTGCAGACCCTCCGTCAGGCACATGTGGAGACGCCATGCCCCCGAACAGGCTCTGGTGTGCAGCTGCCTGTGGGTGACATTCTTCTCTGCACACGTCATCACAGACATGAGCCTCCTTCTGCGGCCTGTCCCCAGACCTCAGGGCCCTGAATAGTCAGCCCAGCCACGAGACGGGAGAGTGCAATGCCTCTTCTAGCAATAGTAATGGCTTTGGAGGCCTGACCACCCCCCATTGTGATTTTGATCAGAAGCCTGATCTTGTGTGTGAGTAAGCTGCGATCTTGACCTTCAGGACAAAATAGGAAAGGCTTAAACAATTAGAGAACACTTTCAGGGACATATACAATTTTTTTCTATACACACACCAGCTGGAGTGGAGTGGGTAAAGAACGGCTTTGGGGAAGCAGGTTGACACAGAACCCAGAAACACAGGGAGCCAACAAACTTCCCCCAGTTCTGAATTCACGTCCAATTTCCTAGCCAGTATCCCAAGGATTGCCCTAGGCCCTTCTGTTGTTTATACTTGCATTCCCAGAATCCCCTCACACAGCTACTGACAAAGATTGGCTACAGGGCTTCTTCCTACTCAAATGGAGAGGTCTGAATTTTCTATCACCCAGTAGGCATCTTGGTGAGAAGGGGATAAGCCTCATTTCTGGCCACAGCTAGGGGAATATCACTCCAGAAGTTGGTTGGTATCAATAATTGTAAGAATCCGTGAACTGGAGAAGACTATGTTACTTCTATTCTAATCTCGAGGGCTTATACATACCAGATTGTTTGGAAGGGGATGGGAGATGGGCGCGACAAGTTCCAAACTGTGGCTGTGGGGGGTTGAATATCGTCCAAAAGGTCGCCCTCATTAACTTGCCACCCACCTTTCAGAAAAGGAGGACAGAAACCAAGGGGAGATGTCACAGAGTGGTGGCAGGCAGTGACTGGAGCCCAAGTGATCCTCTTCCAAGCCCAATGTTCAGCTCCTTGAGGGGCAGGAACTGTATCTGCTCATCACTGCACCCCCAGTGTAGCATCGGAGCTCCTGGCGCGAAATCGGCACTCAGGAAACGATGTAATGAACTACTGACACCTAATATGACATGGCTGAACCCTGAAAACAGGATGCTAAGTGAGACAGACTAGTCACAAAGGACCACATAGTGTATGACTGGATTTATTTTAAAGCTCTAGAATAGGCAAATTTATAGAGACAGAAAGCGGATGAGTGTTTTCCCAGGGCTGGGGACGAGGGAGGGGTTGGGGAATAATGGCTAAGGAGTGCAGGATCTCTTCTGGGGGTAATTAAAATGTTCTAAAATGGACTGTGGTGATGGATATGAATATCTTCAGTGAATATACTAAAAGCCATTGAATTTTATACTCTAAATGGGTGAACGATGTGGTATCTGAATTGTGTCCCAAAAAGCTGTGAAAAATTTGTGATGAATATATAAGTGAATGAACAAATGAACATAGGGCACAGTTGCTGATTTTGTTCCTAGAGTTACGGACTACTAGCACCATGTAAAGTCTCTGACAAGGGGTATCATTTGTATGTTCGTTCAATCGGAGACACTCACAGGGTGTGTAGCGTGCATCTAGGTACTGTGCTGAGCGACACGGGTCCAGCGGCGAACAAGACTGATACGGATCCTGCCTGAGCTCATGGAGCGCACACGCTCACACTCACTGTTTCTTTTCTCCTTTTCTCTAGGAGTTCTTTAGTTAGAGATCACAGTTGATTTTTATCATTCAGCTATGTAGAAATCATAGTACGATCTTTAAGAGTACCAAGTTTCCCCCCAAAATTTTGGGTCTGAATCTTCCTTGAAATGATCTGACCCCAGGGGGAGCTATCATTGGAAATCTCAAGGTAGCTCTACTTGACTGCTTTTACTTATTTATTTATTTTTTAAAGATTTTATTTATTTATTTGACAGAGAGAGAGAGAGAACGCAAGCACACAAGCAGAGGGAGCAGCAGGCAGAGGCAGAGGGAGAAGCAGGCTCCCCACTGAGCAGGCAGCCCGATGTGGGGCTCCATCCCAGGACTCTGGGATCATGACCTGAGCCGAAGGCAGATGCTTCACCGACTGAGCCACCCAGGTGCCCTTACTTGGCTGCTTTTAAATTACAAGAGATAATCTCCCAGATTTTATTTTCAACTGGGAGGGGGGGAATCTAAATCTCCTTTGGATAGCAGGCAAGTTAAAATGATAAGACTTACACGCAGCTTTTACCAGTGGCCAACTGCCCCTGGAAGAGGTAAGTATCCACTGAAGAATGAAGGGAAAAAGATTTTGGGGTGCGTGATCACTAAACAAGTTGTGCACATGACCCGCAAAGTCAGTGCATGAGCGGCGAACTGCAGAACAGCCCAGCCCAGTGGGAGGCTGGTGTCCGCTGCCGGCAGCAGAGCGCTTCCCACCTTTTTAGCTGGCGGAGGAGCTGGCTGGCTCGTTTCAGAAGGACTGAGGTGGTTCTAGGGGCAGTGCCGCTGATGCAGCTGTGGTTTCAGTGAGTCGAACCACGACGCAGAAATGACTTCACAACATGAGCAGGTAGGAGTGTGAGGAGGTTAAGAGCAAAGTCTCTGGGTTCAGGCAGCCTTGGGTTCAAGTCATGCCTCTGTTCCTTACAAGCTATCAGTAAATTCAGGCCACATACTTGACCTCTTTGAGCTTCTGCTTCCTGTTTTGTTTTTTTTAATTGAGTTATATCAGTTTCCTCTTTAGTAAAATAGGAAGATAACAGTTTTTATAGGATTAAGTGAGATAATTAAAGTAAATGAATTTAAATGAAACAACGAAGGTAAAATCATATATTATGATTTAGGTAAGATGGGCATTTAAAAAAGTATTATTAAGACTACTTTTTTAGGGGCGCCTGGGTGGCACAGCGGTTGGGCGTCTGCCTTCGGCTCAGGGCGTGATCCCGGTGTTCTGGGATCGAGCCCCACATCAGGCTCCTCCGCTATGAGCCTGCTTCTTCCTCTCCCACTCCCCCTGCTTGTGTTCCCTCTCTCGCTGGCTGTCTCTATCTCTGTCGAATAAATAAATAAAATCTTTAAATAAATAAAAAAAGACTTTACTTTTTTAGAGCAGTTTTAGATTCACAGCAAAATGGAGGGGGAGGTGCAAAGATTTCCCATCTGCTCCCTGCCCCCATCATGCCAGCCTCCTCCATTGTCAACATCCCGCAAGGCACCAGAGTGGACGTTTGTTACAGCCGATGGACCTACACTGTCGCATCATTGTCAGCCGCAGTCTGTACTTTACCCTTCACTCCTGCTGCTCTGTATTCTATAGCTTTGGACAAATGTATAAGGACACGTATCCGTCACAAATAGTACAATACAGAGCATTTTCCTAAAAACTCTCTTTTCTGGCAATTTCAGACAACGCAATTTTTGAAATCCTTCCATTTGCCACCTTAGCTCAAATTCCGTGTTAAGGAAAAGTTAACGAAGGCCTAGTCCAACGACCTCATTTGGTTAAAAATGTGAATGACTGTGAAACCAAACCCAGAAATTAGGGGCTTCTAAACTATTTCTGCCAAGTCTTCCTGGTTCGGAACTAATCTTGAAAACCTTCTTTTAGCAGAAATCATACGATTTATCCTTCCCTCAGATGGACCTTATCGCCTTCTTGTCTTCCCAGTCTCCAGCCTCAATCTGCTCCTTCACTGGTCGCTGCCAACTCTTGTCCCTTCTCTTCTCAGAATGTCCTCTAGAGGCTTCTGTGTGTGTGAGTGTGTGTGTGTGTGTGTGTGTGTGTGTGTGTTTGCCTCTTCATCTCACCACCCCTCAACTCTATCTGCAGACCCGAAGGCTCCCCACAGAAACCACAAAGGATCATTTGGCTTCCCTTTGGAAATGGCAGAAAGTGAGTATTGTGATTTGGGGCGAATCCTAAATAGACCCCCCTCCAAATGCCAGTTTCTCCCTAATGGTTTTTTATTCTTCCTAATGGTTTGTTTGTTTGTATACATTTCAGGTTTCTCTAAGGAGCCCTGGCGCACTGAGGGCTGAGCTGGCTTCTAGAGCCCAGGGGACATACCTGGCTGCTTTCTGAGTGAGCTCCAGCGGGAAATCCGGGCACAGCAATTGCAGCAAACAGTGATACTCTCTCATGGTCAGCAAATCTGAAGATGAAATGGAGAGGAACACATTAGATCTCCGTGTGGGGAAAGCACTGTTCTCTCTTTGGCCAATTCCTGGGTTTCAGACCTCGTTTCGATAGAGCCGCTCTTACAAAGGTAAGTCAGTGCTATGGGTGAGCTAGCCGCTAACCTCTGGGGGTGAGATTCTAAGATCACTGTTCCTACAAAGTTTTCCTGGGTGGAAGGTACCCAGCTACAACATTTTGGCTAAAGGGGCTTCACTGGTTTGAAAAGTGGTTGGGCGAGAAGGGAACAAGAGGGGTACCCTGATCAGCCTTCTTGGTTTGGTTTTCTTTGTGTATGAAAATCCGCAAGAACGAGTCGTTTCAAAGCGGGTTAAATCTGCTGAAATTCTCTGGCATGGTACCATTCACCACAACATGCCCAAAGACCATCCGCAGAATATCTGGAAGCACTCCTAAGGCAAACTCAGTCTTGCAATATATGGAGAAGAATACATCATAGCAACCCGCAGACCTTATTACTCTGTCATCCGGGATTGCACACGAATCTAGTCATTCTGTTACAGGAAGCCAAGACAAATGTTCAAGATACACAGTCAAGGCAACCAAATGATTCCTGACATACAGAAGCAGCGCTCTGGGAGAGATGAGCCAGGATGAGGCTCTGTTCGCCCATCAGAAAACTCAGAGAGACAAATCTCGGGATCCCGAGGGAGAGGAGATACACTGATGTGTAAAGGTTGTTTTGCTACTGCATGGACAAAAGCCAAAAGGCTTTAGATCGGCCAGGCGGCAGCAATCCACAAGTATTCTGTATACCAAAGCATTTCACATATGGAAGGAAAAGCTAATGGTAAAGCAAGCGCAGGCAACCTGGAAGCCATCCTAACTGGGAGAATGAGTGAGAGAAGGGAATCCAGAGGGCATGGCCACATTTGGGGAATGAAGATGATGATCACAGGCACTTGGTTTCTTTGGACCTAAGTTAGCCCAAGCCACAGGAATCCAGATCTCCTGCCCTGCTAGTTTGGTTGATGCTTTTCCAAGATAAAAACCCCAAATCTCCAGGGAGAGGCCTGGGCTCCTACTACTTTTTCATCAAAGCTCAATTCAAGGTGGGGGTAGAGAGTTAGACTAACCACACGGCCAAAGTCAGGGACACCAAAGCAACAGACTCAGCGTCGATGTGGGTCAAAGGATCAAGATGGCTTTTGCGGCCTTCGTCTTGGCCACAATGGGGTGTGCACTTTCCTCTCCTCACTTGCCTGACCTCGGGCACAGCCTAGTCGGAGGTTTTGTTCTTCAAAGGACGGAGGAAGAGCCACTCATGGTCTCAGAGATTTGAGGTAAGGGGCAGGAAAGGTGAAGGGAGGGGAGAAAAGCTATTGAGTCTAATGGGTTCCCACATTATTCTCACTCCAGAACTCCCTGTATAAAGAGGAGGGATTTCTGGCAGGAAGTAAATTCAGACATACCTTGGAGATACTGTGGGTTTGGTTCAGATCCCCACAATAAAGCAAATATCTCAATTAAAGTGAATCAAATGAATTTTTTGGTTTTCCAGTACATGTAAAAGTTATGGTTACACTAAACCATAGTCTACTAAGTGTGCAATAGCATTATGTGTTAAAAAAAAAAAAAGGACACACCTTAACTTAAACATACTTTATTGCTAAAAAATGCTAACCATCATCTGAGCTTCCAGCAAGTTGTAATCACTGATCACAGATCACCATAACGATAAGGAGAAGGTTTGAAATATTTTGAGAATTACCAAAACATGGCACAGAGACATGAAGTGAGCAAATGCTGTTGGAAAAATGGTGCTGATCAACTTGCTCAATGCCAGGTTGCCACAAACCTTCAATGTGTAAAAAATGCAATGTCGGAGAAGCACAAATGTGCTGCAAAGGAAGGTTCTATCTTTGAATTGTCAGTGCTTTCCTAGGTTAAGGTATGGCGGACGTATCTGATACCATTCTTGGGGGTCCAAATGTTTCACAGAAATCCATATTTGTCCCCCCAAATTACCTACAAGATATCCTTGGGAAGATAAACTGGTAAAGGAAAATGAGAAGCCCAGAGAACTATTTAACTCTCATATTTAACCAAGAAAGACAAGGTTGGGCATCAATCTCAGCCTCCTGGTTTCCAGACCCTCAGCTCTCTCTAGTTTCTTGATGATATTATAACTCATGTACTTCAAATACTTGCTTCCAAGGACAGAAGAATGATTTATAAAGATTATTCTGTATTTCTCTAATGAACAACAGCTCTTGGAAAAACTAAATACATCAGAATAACAGAATGCACCCTGTTCACCACTTCTAGAACTTGAATTTCCTAAATGTAAAATGAGGAAGATAGATAAATAGATGAATGAAAATCCAGGCAAATAGAGAACTTTTGCCAACTTCATCACGGAAGACAGTTCTTTTCTTTTCTTTTTTTAAGATTTTATTTATTTATTTGAGAGAGAGAGCACGAGTGGGAGGCAGAGGCAGAGGGAGAGGGAGAAGCAGACTCCATGCTGAGCAGAGAGCCCTGCTTGGGCCTTGATCCCAGGATCCTGAGATCATGACTGGTGCCGAAGGCAGACACTTAACCGACTGAGTCACCCAGGTGCCCCAAAGACAGCAGTTCTACTTCTATTCATGTAATGGCTGGATAATATCAAGGCCACATCATTTTGAGGGAGAGGCATCTGCTACTTGGAGACACTCCTCAGTTGTGTAGTGGGTATTTGGGAGAATGGTGAGTGATAAAACTTGTTCCCAAATCAGAATATCGATGAGCAAATAGGAGCTGTCCCCATCCTGCCCCTCAGGCTAGGGTTCAAATCTCAGCTCTGCAATTCCATGGTTATGCAACCTTGGGCAAATTGCTCAATCTCTGTAAATCTTGGTTTCTCATCTGTAAAATGGGAATGATGATGCTTACCTTTCAGGGTTGAAGTCAAGATTAAAAGAGATGATGTCTAAAGTAGTTAGCAGAATGTCTAGAACATAGTAACACCAAACAATGGGGGATATTTTAGTTCTGTTATTAAATCCTGGGGGCAAAGATGGGAGAGAAGAAAAGGAAGGTGTTCTCTGCTGAGTTTAAATGCTTAAACACCAGGAGTGGTCTGCCTTGAGAATTCTCTGTCAGGTTGCCTAAGCCAAATCTGCTTGGTTTTTTAAAATTTTTTTTATTTTTTTTAAAGATTTTAAAAAATTTATTCATTTGGGAGAGAGAGAGCGCACCAGCAGGGGGAAGGTCAGAGGGAGAGAGAGAAGCAGACTGCCCACAGAGCAGGGCTTGGTCTCAGGACGCCGGGACCACGACCCAAGCCAAAAGCAGATGCCCAACCAACTGAACTACCCAGGCACCCTTGAACCAAATCTGTTTTTATATACTCTTTTGCAGTATTCATTTGTTTACTATTACCATGGGCCTCCTCAGCTCCGGGCACTGTGTCACAGCAACGAACAAGCCAGCAGTCTCCCCAGCTCCTGAGGCTTACACTCAGACCCTAGTTAACCCTAAATGCCTACTTTGGGCCCTCTAAGAGCTCTCCAAGATCTCAAAGGCCCTTCAGGCAACCCTTTGTGCCTCAGGAACAACGGTAATGAGACTGAATAGTTGCGGAGCCTTGAATGAGCTCACTTAACCTTCACAACAACCTTATGAAGGAGACTCCATTATTCCCAGTCCCGCTTCACAGATAAGGACATGGAGGCTTAGAGAGATGAAATACAGTTGGCCCTTGAACAATGTGGGGTTAGGGACACCGACTCCCTGTGCAGGCAAAAATCCCTGTATAACTTTTGACTCCCCCCAAAACTTAACTACTGATAGCCTGCTGTCGACTAGAAGCCTTACTGCTAACAACCAACTTACATTTTTGTATGTATTCATATACTGTATTCTTACAACAAAGTGAGCTAAAGAAAATGATATTAAGACAATCATAAGGAGAAAATACATTTACAGTACTGTATTGAAAAAAAAATCCACACACAAAGGAACCTGTGCAGTTCAAACCCATGTTGTTCAAGGGTCACTGTCATCTATCTGGTGAGTGAGAAAAGAAGGGTCCAGAGTCTGGGGACAGGAAGGGAACATGGTTTCCCAGAGCAAAAGCCTAGGCTGGGAGGGAAAGATCAGGGTGTGAGAGCTGAGTGGGCTTAATACTGACAGGCAACATTTTCTGAGCACTTACTACAGGCCAGGCACTGTTCTTGCGAGGGTTTTCCTATGTCGTCTCATTTAATCTTCACTATGCTTAGCCCATTTCACAGACACAAAAACCTCAGGTCGTGGATGCTTAAGAGGTAGAAGTGGAATTCAAACTCAGGGGGTCTGGCTCCAGCGTTTACCCAACCTACATTCTCAGCACCTTGATCTTATCAGCCGTAATGTGTGAAGGCTTAAGAGCTTGTTTTTCCCTCCAAACAAACTGCAGGAACTAAATAGCTCCAGGTGAACTGGATCAAGGAGACAATTCAAGTGAACTGGGATTTTTTCATGTAAGAAATTTAGTCTGAAAGGTTCTAATTACTGTCAACAGGAAAGACTGTAGCACCAGCAGCAAAGCCAGCGCTGGGCCAGAGGCCACGGGAGGGTGGGGGGCTGAGTGCACCTGTGCTGCTGGTGGGGCCGCCATTTCCCAGCCCCGCCCACCTCCCCCTGCTCTTCCTCCTGGCAGGTTCAGGGAAGCTAAGCGGTATGTACCAACAGATGCCTTCTCCGAAGGAGTCCCACATCCCCAACTAGGAAAGCTTCAGCCAGCAGGTCCTGAAAGCTCCAAGGCAAAGGCACAAGAAGGCTTTGGTGTAAGATCAAAATGAGAACGCTCTCCACAGATTGGTGCCTTTCTTTCTGTGGGTGGTCAGAGCTGTTAAACTTCTTATTCTCCACATTGTAATAGTCCCATTGACTATGTGCCTGGCTCTGGACCAGAGGTATTTATGTCCTTGATCCTCTCCTTTCCAGACACAGTACGGTGTAGCACCGTGGCTCGTAGCATGGACTTCAGAGTTATCCTGCCAGGATCCAAATCCAAACTTTGCCACTGACTTCAGATTACTTGGCCTTTAAGCTCTCTGTGCCTCGGTTTCCCCACCCATAAAATGAGGATAATGATAGTACTACCATCATATAGTTTTTTTTTTTAAATAAAGATTTTATTTATTTGTCAGAGAGAGCACAAGCAGAGGGAGTGGCAGGCTCCTGCTCAGCAACGAGCAGTTAATTACCTTTTCAAGGAAACAGAGCCAGTCAGAGGAGGGAGAATGGTGATTCAGACCTAAGCCTGTCTAGCTCCAAAGGTCCTTCAAGTACTACTCCAGCAGGTGGGATCCAGCTGGTTTGTGGACGACTTCTGATGGTAGGACTGTTCCCACCAGCTGACTGACAGACTTTCTATCGAAGAGAAACATGCAGATACCCTCCAGGTGGGCCACATTAAATTGCACAGGGCAGCTGTATTAGTGCAGAGCCCAGACTTTGTAACCGGACGACCTGGCTTCAAAGCCCAGCTCCACTAGTTAACCACCAGTATGATTTGGACAAGTTACACAATTTCTGTGAACCTCGATTTCCTGTTCTTAGAAATGTGAATAACCACAGTGTTGTAAAAATCAAATAAGGCAATTTATAATTTTAAACACGTTTTAAAAGTAACCTCTACCCCCAATGTGAGGCTCGAATGCACAACCCCAAGTTCAAGAGTCACATGCGCTACTGGCTGAGGCAGCCAGGCGCCCAAGGCAGTTGAAACAGAAGGCACTTTTCTGAAAAAATTTTCGAAGTGCTCAATAAATGGTTGGATTATTTTATAATTATTAACTGATTAAAACTTGAAGTCCTGAAATTAAGGAATCGTTAGACTTAACTTAAAGCCCTTAGCACAAGGCCTGGCACATTGTAGTAAACACTCGTTAGAGGAATGAATGAATAAAAACATGCATGACATAGTGACCCAGAGGAACATTCAGAGGGACCAATTTCTGGTCACTGTGAGTACACAGATGGGAACTCTCCAGGACAGGAGGCATGTCTACAAATTTAGGGACGTGAGGAGATGCTAGGAGCTGTAAAGTGCTGAAAATGGGAAATGTCTGTTCGGTAGGTACCACAACTCTCGGCGAACACACTACATCCTGGCAGGCGGATGATATTCCATGGGCTTGCTGACTCCTAGCACCTTCTTATCAAGTGCTCAAACCAGTCAGCTTGCATATTTGTTTTCATAGGAATATATCACCAATTTTATCATGAAAATCAGAGGAAGCCTAGAGTTTACTTCATATTAACTCACTTTACCACTGTTACAACTCTAGTTAATGTAGTTTTCAGGATAACCAGCCCTGGCTCAGAATATTCTTTTGTTGGTTATCTCCACCCTAACCCTAGAGGGTAATAGGTGAGGTTGTTTTGGCAAAGAAAATGAATCTAATCGAAATTAACTGGTGCCCAATAATCAGGGCTAACTTGTTCTCACCTCCTTCTTTCTTGGAAAAGAAGGATGAAGATCTTCTCTTGTCTTCTCTACATCTGGTCTGCCTTCTCGCTGTGGAAACTCCTGTCTCTGAAGCTCCGTGGGGGCAGCTTAGTCATCTCTACATCCTCCTTGAAGACCACCATGTGTGCCCACACATTTGCTCAGAAGAACTGTGGTTGTAGACTCAGATGCCTCTGCCCTTCCTGAGAAATGGTGCCTTTTCCAGGGTCAGAGTGGTGTCATTCAAGGAGACCAGTGGAAGAGTGCCAGACAGAAGGAACTAGGGCCATATCTTTGTCCCTTACTCAGAGAAAGCCTTTCCCAAAGCTGAAATCAAGCGTTTTTAGTCTGAAAGGATGGGGGATGAAGAGGGGTTTAGTCTGAATTTATTTGTGTGAGTGCCTGCATGTTAATGGCTGGGGGAGCTTGTGCCAGGACAAGAGCTAGAGATAATGAAATGCTACCAAGCCATGGGGAATCCCAGTGGACTGAACAACCCCTAGTTGGTTGGCTGCATAATCGCAATGGGAGGCCACAGAGGCCAGAGGACACCACAGCCCATGAGTGGACTCTCCAATTTTCAGTTGCAATTGTTTTTATGTTCTTTTATGCAGGGCTTGTGAATGCTCATTCTAAATGGCACTCACCCTCAGCCAGCCTGCTCTGCCAAGAGATGCTCGGAAGGACATGGATAGTTTGGGGCATGACCACACCGCCCCTTCCTACCCCCAGCACCCTGAGGCTTTGGGACCAGTCCGCAGCTGAGTAAATACTTGTCAGTGCTACTCTGTGGGGGGGGGGAGGGAGTGAGGGAGAGTGGGGAGGAGAGGAGAGGAAGGAGGCAAGACTAAGACTATCTGACAGCTTCACTCTCCATGTAGCGTGTGGTCCCACAAGTCACAGGAAGATAGCTAACAACCTAGAGCCATGTTCCCGTCAAGCAAAGCCCCAGAAGAAGAGCTGGCTGTGTTCTTAAATTTTGACTTTTTTTTGATGGCACTGTTGTTTTATATTATGAATGGAGGGAAATGATCATTAGTTCACCGAAAGGGAAATGTTTTTACGAAAGGAATGAGAGGCACTGGCTTCCATCGACACCTATCGGGTAAAGTAGCTGGGCTGTTATTAACACTGTCCTTTGCCACCCCATTACTCCCCAGAGCACGTTTAGTGCGTTTAAATGGGGGCAGAAAGCCAGATTCTTTCCTTCTTTCTTAAGACTAAGCCCAACACCAAGGGACTCTTTCTGTTTGACCAGTAGATGCATTCTAGGCAAAGTATTAAATCAAACATAGTGACAATTACATGACAATTTTGAGAAAGAACAAAAGAGACTCCCCAGGAATTGTTTATATTATCAAAGATTTAAAGAAATGTGAGCATTTCTAATCAGGGTCTGAAAATTCTTCCACAGGGATTGTGGTTGGCACATCACGGCCGTCTGCTCTGGTGGTTAGGGTAAACCTGGGCCATCCCTAGCTCCCACCATGGGACTGAACCAGAGGTCTGCTCTGATCTGATAAGAAGTGCCCACAACATGTTAGACCCTCTCTTCTGTCTATCACGATGGAGCTGTTGGGAGTTATAGGACCAAGGCAAGGCATGGTCCTAGGGAGGACGCCGTCTTCGACAGCTTTGAGGACATGAACCACAGTGGGCTGCGCATGGCCAGGGCGGGCAGCCATATGGCATTGTGGAAGGAGGCACCAGTGCCAGGAGAAACGAAAGCCTCTCTCCAGCAGCAACAGGGCTGGCCACTCTGGCACGAGCACAGTCTCCTGACAATTTATTGAGGAAATGGGAGGCAGCTTTGGACACCAAACTGTGCGGCAGGATCTTGGCACCATAAGCTCTCGGAGGCCCCAGCAGCTTATCAGGGAAGCTATTTCAAGCCTAGTATCTGCACCCATTCACATCTTAATTAGAGACCAGCAAGGCCAGCTCTACCAGGTGTTGCTACTTTACGTTTCTGTTGGAAACAGGAAGATGGGAAGTGCTCCCTGAAACAGAGACTTCAGAGCCAAGGTGTAATTCTCACGCAGGAGGAAGCAAGTGCTGTCTCAAACACCTGTGACCCAAACCTGTTCTGAGCTGAATGGAAATGGTTAAAGAGGCACAAGAGGTGAGGTGGGGATGGCACTTCGGTCCCTCCTCATGGTAACTGGAGGTGACAGGAAACGTCCTGCCCTCTCAATGGTGGTGTATCTGGAAAACCTCACTCAGTCTTTGAAAAAGAGGCAGTATTTTAAATTTCCTTACATGGGTTTTTATGACCAGAATGAGGGTTTTCGTGTTGTTTTGAAAGGGGAAATGTCTGTTCTCCCACGGACACATGTTATGACATAGAGAAAAGAATTCAGCCTGAGCTCTGCAAAGAACTAAGCCCATCACACTGGGTATAACTCTTCTGGGCCTCCATTTTCTCGCTTTTAAATAAGAAAGATGTAGTATGTGAGGGTTGAAAAAAATTTAAAACAGATCAAAATTTTTTCAGTGGAAGTCTTATAAGGAAACTCAATGTATAATGCAGATAGAAACAAAGCCTTTAAAAAAAGATTTTATTTATGTATTTGAGAGGGAGAGAGCATGAGGGGGGTGGGGTGGGGGGCAGAGGCAGAGGGAGAAGTAGACTTCCCACTGAGCAGGGAGCTCAACGTGGGGCTCAATCTCAGGACCCTGGGATCATGACCTGAGCTGAAGGCTTAACCCATTAAGTCAACCAGGTGCCCCAAACAAACCCTTTCTTACCCAACCTTCTCCTCACCTGGCCTAGAGGTGCAAGGGATGAAGTGGCTGGGAGAGAAGGCCTGAGAAGCCCTGGCTCTAACCCCTAAGTGGGTCTTACCCACTCACCCCTAAGTGCCTGTGTAAGTAGTGCAGCCTCCCGGATCGGTCAACCAGGATCCGAATCCCAGGTCTTCAGCTAACTAGCCATGTGACACTTAGAGCAAGCCACTTAGAAATAAGAGTGACTATTAATACTACAGCCAATGATAACAGTGGGCACAATGCTGATACTAATCGTGAAGACTTTTTGAGAAGATTAAAATAGATGATTAAAAAAAGAGAGACTGGGGACGCCTGGGTGGCTCAGTCGGTGAAGCGTCTGCCTTTGGCTCAGGTCATGATCTTGGGGTCGTGGGATCGAGTCCCGCATCGGGCTCCTTGCTCTTAAAAAAAAAAAGACTGCTAGCTACGCTGGTGGTAAGCATAGCATAATGTACAGAAATGTCAAATCACTATGTTGTACGCCTGCAACTAATGTCACATTGTGTGTCAACGATATGCAAATACGAATAATTAAAAAGAGAGATAGTAAATTTAAAGTGCTAGTATATGGCCCAGGGTAAGTATTCGGTAAACAGTACCTGCTCTTGTTATCACTCTCCTGCTTTTGAGGCACACAGGTGGGATGGCACCTGCGTAACAAAAGGCACAATTCATCCAAGGCCTCCAGCTCCAGCCAGTGGGCGGCTAAAACAATCTTATTCCTTATCTCGTGTTTATTTGATCTTGCCTTTGTTCTTACTGGTGAGAGAATAACAGACTTCCTGCCTGAAGGCAGGTGCACACCACTTTTCTTGAGAGTCCGTGCACTGCCAATCCTCTATCATCTCAGACTGAAAGCACTGATGAGTCATATTTATAGAGAGACTGTATAATCATGAAAACCATTTTCATACGCATTATCACTTTTGATCCCCATAAGAACCTTGAGAGGCGGGGAGAGGAAAATGGTATTGTTCCCATTTTTATAAACAAGGGAAATGAGCCTCAGTGAGGGACAAAATCGCCAAGTAAATGGTAGAGCCAGGGTCTAAGCAAGCCTTCTCTTTCCAGGTCAAGGCCTCTTTCCACTACATGGGCCGGTTCCTTATGATGCCCTTTCTTTCTTGCTTTATGGACAATGGGAACTTGGTCTGCTTTTATGTCTTCTGTGGAGGAAGAACAGCCAGCACAGTGAATTCCATAATGAGAATGCAGTAAATGTTAGCTGCAGCTGCTGTTATTGTTAGTATTACTGTTAATATTTAAATCTGCTACCAGATAGTTCACCTCTTTCTCTCACCCTTCTCCTAGGCTGGCTCCTAGGGTCAGATGTGGTCTCCCTAGCTCCCAGATTCCTTGCTGCCCCCAAAACAAAATGACAGACTCTTTCTATTTTAGGTGACTTGCTGCTAATCTCTATAAGAAAATAGAGAAGGGAACAACGAAAATAATAAACATTTGAAGCCTTTACAGGCCTGTATCTGCAATTTTAACAGGACTGAACACAGATTAGCAAGAGAAAAGTATATTTAATGTACACACAGAAATGCTTCCAACTACCTTTTTCCTTTCCCATTTAAAATCAGGCTGACGGGATGCCTGGGTGGCTCAGTTGGTTAAGCGTCTGCCTTCGGCTCAGGTCATGATCCCAGGGTCCTGGGGTCCAGCTCTCTGCTTGGTGGGGAGTCTGCTTCTCCCTCTCCCTTCACCCCTCCCCCCCAGCTCGTGCTCTCTCTCTCCTATAAATAAATAAGTACATAAATAAATAAATGAATGAATAAATAAATAAAATCTTTTAAAAAGTCAGGCTGACAGTTGGGATGGAATTTTGTTAATATTAATTAATATTATTATTTTTAGGTAATCTCTACACCCAACGTGGATCTTGAACTCATGACCCTGAGATCAAGAGTCACACGCTCTACTGACTGAGCCAGCCAGGTGCCCCTGGGATGGAATTTTAAAAAGCTATCAGCAAAACTGATGACTTGTCTGAGAAAGCAAGCCACAGAAAACAAAAAACCAACAAAAGTATTTCTCTGGGCTTTCCACTGTCCAAAGTAGCCATAGAATAAATAGGAAGTGGAACAGATTATGCATTTGATTTGCTTAAAACGCATTTTCCTTCTCTTCTAAATAAATATAAAAAGAAGCAGTGGCTAACAGAGTTACTCACTAAGAGCAAGTTGAACCAAGACAGACTAAAAATAAAAAAAACAATCTAAGTCCCCGGTTCTCGACGATCGTGTGAGTAGGGGAAGGCTGTTGCCAGCATGTAGGCGTATTTATAAAGACCACAGCCTGTTCTCTCGTCAGAATCCACTAACTTCCACCAATGATGACGGATTTATGGCTACTCATCAACTAAAAAAATAGACTTAAGAAACAAAAACAGAAGAAACCAGAAAGAGGGCTGGATATAGATAAACACATACATCTCTTCAGATGAATCCACCTTTGTCTTTCCTGCTGTTTTCTGTCTTTTGTGGGCATATATAATGTACCCTATCTATAATTATATGTATATGTGTGGCTACGAGAAAGACGCAGCTAGAGACAGAAGAGTGCCTGACTTTTTTTGGGACTGGAAATGGCACTGGGATGGGAAAGGAAATTGACGTTAGCAGTTACTGTTCCTTAAAGCCATCAGCTTTGTTTTTCAAAGTATGGTTTTCCTGGTACAAGATTCTTTGCCTGTAATGTGAGTGAATCACTCATCTTATTTTAATAAAAATGTGAACCAAATGATAGTGGCTCTGCATCCTGGGAAAGGACACAATGGTCAGGCTTTCTGAACCCTGATCCTTATCTCTCAGTGGGACTGGCAGGCATACAGAAAGAAAAGAAAAAGATGAAAAATATTCCAGTGGCATCAAAGGATGGACCCACCCAATTTCTTCCATGCACGACTATTCTAAAAGACAAAGTCTGGTCTTACTCACAGGGGTCTGGACAAGGTGCCTGGTTTCCTCATGGGTGGGTGGCCTTCAACTGGACACCAGCTCCTTGGGTCTCAGTTTCCTCTTCTGCCATGCCTCATGTATAAGTGATCAGGGTCGATCGGACTAAGTTAAATAGACTTCAAAGTATTTAAGATTGTATACCCTTTTGACCTTTTGAATTTTGTCACCTTCACGGCACCTGGGTGGCTCAGTCAGTTAAGTGGCCAGCTCTTGATTTCAGCTCAGGTCATGATCTCAGGGTCCTGGGATCGAGCCCCTTGTTGGGCTCTGTGCTTAGCCAGGGTGTCTGCTTGTGGATTCTCTCTCTCCACTCCCTCCACCCCTTCCCGGCTCACGCATGTGCGCGAGCACACACACACACACACACACACACTCTCTCTCTCTCTCTCTCTCTCTAAAATAAATAAATAGGGGAGCCCGGGTGGCTCCAATGGTTAAGTGTCTGCCTTCGGCTCAGGTCATGATCTCCAGGTCCTGAGATCAGGCCCCATATCAGGCTCCTGACTCAGCAGGGAGTATGCTTTTCCCTCTACCTCTGCCTTCCCCCCACCCCCCTGCCCTGTCCTCCCCTCAGTGCTCTCTCTCTCTATCTCAAATGAATAAATAAAATCTTAAAAATAAATAAATCTTTGAATTTGGTCACCTTCATGTATAACCCACTTGAAAAATTAAGAGAACAAAAGTATAAGCCCTGGGAAGGCATCAAAGAGTCTTTAAAAAAGCATAACAATTCAGGATTATTTTTAAAAGTGTGAACTGTCTCAGTAATCCTCAGGGTTCTATTTGAGTCTAAGATTCTAGGATTCTTTCATTGTAATTCTCTGTGGTTGAGGCAGGGGCACAAAGAACAGGTAGGGCATGATGTGAATACAGGTAGCATGGAACTTGCTAGAGGAGTGGGAATGTCTGCGTCCATGTTATCGCATTCTAGTGTAGCACGTGTGGTAGCTAAGAACATGAGGTTTGGAATTAAGACGGGCCTGGGTTCAAAATGCCTCTATTATTTCCTAGGTGTGTGGCATGGGCAAAATTCTCTGAGCTCCAGTGTTTCATCTATACAACTGGATAACACTTCCTCTTTCTCAGACTCTGTACGATGGGGACCCCTGCTATTGGTCCCACTGCATCTCCTTCGACTCATTTCTTGCTCAGACCATTCCAGCCACACTGGCTTTGTATTCCTTGAAAATGTCAAGCATGCTCATGTCTCAGGCTTTCATATCCTCTCCCTTCTGCCCCGAATCCCTGTAGAGCTCTTTCCTCCTTCAGGTCTCTGCTCAAATGCCATTATACAATAGTAAGGCCACCTCTGGCCATAGTATTTAAAACAGCAGAGCTCCCCCTACTCCCTGTCTCATTTTCCTGCTTGATTTTTCTCCATAGTACCTATTGCTCTATGATCTACTGAATATTTTTTAACTATATTACTTGTCTCCCTACTAGAATGTAAGCTCCAGGAAGGCAAAGAATTTGCCTCCTTTATCACTGTTGGTTCTCAATAAATAACTGTTCGAGGAGCAAGACTGCTCTGATAATTAAGGGAGCTACTGCTTATGAAGTTCTTCACACTCACTGTCTGAGACGGAAATCGGCTGGCAGATTTTGTTTGGTTCGAACTGTATTTTTTTCCCCAGATTTGTTTTGTTTTTATTATTAATTAATTAATTTATTTATTTTAGAGACAGAGAGAGAGTGTTTGGGGAGGGGAGGAGGAGCAGAGGGAAAGGAGGGAGAGGGACAAGCAGACTCCGCACTGAGCATGGAGCCTGACCTGGGGCTCAAACTCACGACCTCGAGATCATGACCTGAGCTGAAATCAAGAGTCAGGCACTTTGATTGAGACATCCAGGTGCCCCTGAACTGTATTTTTTTTTTTTTAATTTGGGGCTAAAACATTAGAAAAGTCAAGACATTTCCTACAATACAATCTAGATTCCAGATATCTCTCTTCTAAAAAATCAGAGGACCAGGGGCGCCTGGGTGGCTCAGTTGTTAAGTGTCTGCCTTCGGCTCAGGTCATGATCCCAGAGTTCTGGGCTCGAGCCCCGCATCGGGCTCCCTGCTCGGCGGGAAGCCTGCTTCTCCCTCTCCCACTCCCCCTGCTTGTGTTCCCTCTCTCTCTGCCTCTCTCTCTCTGTCAAATAAATAAATAATATCTTAAAAAAAAAGCAGAGGACCTGCAATAATGGGCCAGCATTCGTGCATGGTCACAACGGGCTGGGGCTGAGACAGAGGCTGCCCTTGTAAGTCGGCCATGGACCTCCTGCAGTGCACTTAATGACCCCCATGCTTCTGACATTACCTGTCTGGTTATTGCTGGCACCTGAATTTTCAACCCCAGATGTAGAATTTCTCTGGAGAAGCATTTACAATAAAGATTTAATTCATGTGACTAAATGAGTTTAAAATGAAAATATATAAACTTAGATGACCTCATAACGTTAGGGGAAAGAGCAAAATAAAAATTGTTGTGTGCCGTATGATCACATCTTTGCTTTAAAAGAAAACAAAAGGAAATAAATTTGCATAGGATAAAGAATGGAATATACCAAAGTGTTAATAATGATGGTCAACTCTACATTTGGGGATTATGGGTGCTTTTTGTTTTCTTACAATCAAAAGAATAAATAAATAAATCGTCCCCCAGATTTAGGGTATGAAAACTATATCTCAATAAACTGGTGGAAGGAAGGAAGGAAGAGAAGGAGGCAGGAAGAGAGGAAGGAAGGGAGCCACCTAGAGAAATGGTCCACGTGGCACCTTCCTTCAGAAATTGATTTCCATGTCCCCATTCTCAGTGGTTCTGTGTTTTGTCTACAATGAAAAGAGGGTGCAAAGCTGATCCTCACATTTTATAATCCTTTATATGCTTCTGGATCTTATTATAATGCCCTTGTTCCTTCTTTATATATGCTCACAGTTCAGGCTCACTGCGGGCACAGTGAAGTTATACATCCCTTCAAATGAGAACAGGGGAGAGAGGAAAAACACTTATCAAAGTCAAAGCTAAAACTGATTAGTTACAGTACCAATAACATCTTATTTTTCTGATTTTTAGTGATATTTATCGATGGTGTTCCTTCCTTTCCACAGCCCAAGATGATCCTCTGTTTCTTCCTGGGAACAATGTGGCTGAGCAGAAGGGAAGGCTGGGGAGACTCGGAGCCCTGCCTTGGCTCGCTGGACTGCCTCACTGGAGCAAGCTACTTACTCTTTAGGCCTTAGTTTCTTCATCTGTAGAATGGAGATAACCATCAAGGGTCTACTTGAGAGCAAGAAGGCCAGATCCAGGATCCTGTGATTCCCAAGGCCCTTTTAAGTTGTGAAGCAGCAGAATGGACTAACTTTCAGTGCTGAGAACAAGAATGGTTTCTCCAGGGGTCTGTAGCCTGCAGGATCGGATTTAATGTATCTAAAACTTAACTAATAGACGACCTCAACTATCTAAATACCAATAAGTCTCTAAGTCTCAAAACAGATGTCACAAAGTTCTCACACACTGAGCTCATGTGGGCAACTTACAGGCTTCCGAGATAAGCTCTGATTAGACTCACAGGTTTAATACACTTGGCCATCTATTTTCTAAGTGCAGCATGGACCAGACACAGTAAACTGGGGGAGGAAAAGGAACTATAATAAGCAGGTGGAAGGACAGCAGTGAGAAAGTAGGCATTCACAGCATGATAGGAACACAAAAGCGGGAAAAAATATTTTAAATGCAATCTGGATGCATTTAGGGTACACTTCAACAAACTCTAAAGGCAATGGTGTTTCCCAGCATAATAATACTTTATATTCATTAAGATGATACTTAGGTGCCAAGATAAATTATATTTAAGAATGCAGGGAAAGATATTATATGTATATTTAAATATATTTTGAAAAGATTTCAATGTAAATTATATTCAAAACAAAAAAAAATTGTTACCCAAACTTTAATTATAAAGCAGTAGGCTATGAAACTGTAAAACTCTTCCGAGATTTTCTATATTTACTGTCTCTAAGCTATTTATTTATCATTTCTTATACACTGTGCACTGCCTCCTGGTGTTGGTTATGTGTTTTTAAGCCACTTTCCTGTACACTCTTCATCTCATCTAAGTCCTCATAACAGTCCTATTGGATAAACATTGTTGTTCTCTTTTTACTTGCAGACCACAGGGAGGTTAAGTCACTTCCCCAGTTACATAACTAGTGAGAGCATGTTCAGGCTTTGAACCAATGGGTCTCCCTGAATCCAAAGCATGTGCTTTTAAGCATCTCACAACTTATCAATGGTCTGATTATGATACATGGTCTGTTTGTCCCATCGCCACCAACACACCGAGTCTTGAGAATAAGGGCTTGGGATGCCTGGTAAAGCATCTGCCTTTGGCTCAGGTCATGATCCCAGGGTCCTGGGATCGAGCCCTGTGTCGGGCTCCCCACTCCGGGAGCCTGCTTCTCCCTCTCTCTCTGCCTGTCGCTCCCCCTGCTCATGATCTCTCTCTCTCTCTGTCAAATGGGTAAATAAAATCTTAAAAAAAACAAACAAACTTAGAGAGAGAGAGTAAGGACTTGATTTTATTTGCTTTTCTATGCCACAGGGACTGGTACATAGTGGCACTCAAAAAATGTCCAACGGATTTTATCTTTAGGTCTCCCTATGTAGATTCCAAACCTTAAAGGCAATATAGTGTATCCCAGTGTTTTTCCAAGTATGAGTCATGGATCGTCTGTATCCCAGGCCTACAGAATCCGAATCCGAATCCGAATCCTCAGGGTCAGGGTATGTGAACCTGTGTTTAAACAAACAGCTCGGGTGACTCTTAAAGTTTGAGAACTATTGACCTAGTGGTTGAAAGAACATTCTTTGGAGTTAGTCAATCCCAGCTCCACTACTTCCTAGCTGAATGATCTGGGGCAAGTTAGTTATTTCAATTCTTTGAGCTTCAATTCCATCATCTTTAAATGGGGATAACATAGAGTACCTGGGTGGCTCAGTCAGTTAAGCATCTGCCTTCGGCTCAGGTCATGATCCTGGAGTCTCAGGATTGAGTCCTGCATCAGGCTTCTTGCTCAACTGGGAGTCTGCTTCTCCCTCTGAACTTCCCCCCCCTCATGCTTTCTCTCGCCCACTCTCTCTCTAAAATAAATAAATAAAATCTTTTTTAAAAATGGGGATAACATAAACACCTACCTCACAGGGTCTTTGAGGGATAAAGTTCATTCATTCACCAGGAATTATGGAGCATCTACTGTGTGCCAGATATGGTTTTTTAGGTGTTTAGGGTACACAGGGAACAAACAGACAAACTCCTTGCCCTCATGAAGCCTACCTCAAATTAGAGAAGACAGACAATAAATGATAAACACAACAAACAAAGATAGTATATATTAAGTTAGTGATACCTATAACGGAAAAAAGTAGAGTAGAGCAGATCAAATAGGGAGTGTGACGTGGCAGTGGTGGTACGAGTTTATTCCAGTTTTTTTTTAAAATAATTTCTATGTCCATGGGGCGCCTGGGTGGCTCAGTTGTTAAGCGTCTGCCTTCGGCTCAGGGCGTGATCGCAGGGTCCTGGGATCAAGCCCCACATCAGGCTCCTCCGCTGGGAGCCTGCCTCTTCCTCTCCCACTCCCCCTGCTTGTGTTCCCTCTCTCACCAGCTGTCTCTCTCTGTCAAATAAATAAATAAAATCTTAAAAAAAATAATTTCTATGTCCAACGTGGGGCTTGAACTCATAACCTCAAGATCAAGAATCACATGCTCTATTGACAGAGCCAGCCAGCTGCCCCTTCAATTTTACAGAGAATAATCTAGGTAGGTTTCATGGAGAAGGTAAGACCTAGACAAAGATTTGAAGGAGGTTCAGAAGTAACCTAGACAGACATCTAAGGGAAGAAGGGAAGAACATTCCAAGCAGAGGAAACAGCCACTACAGAGGCCTCTTAAGGAAGGTGCATGTCTATTGGGAAAGAGGAACAGCACAGAAGCCAGTGTAACTGCAGCCAAGAGAACGAGGGAGAGAGGAATAAGAGATGTGGTTAGACAAATACCTGGGGCCAGTTCATGTATTGGTGTTTAGGCTACAAGTAAAGATTAAACAAGACAGTCATGTTAAACGTTTAGAACAATATATAGCACATAGTAAACATTTATTTTTTAAAAAGCTTTATTTATTTATTTTAGAGAGAGAGAGAACACACACACACACACACACACACACACGAGTGGGGGGAGGGGTGGAGGGAGAGAATTTTCAAGCAGACTCCCTGCTGAGCAGGCAGCATGGGTCATGAGATCGTGACCTGAGCTGAAACCAAGAGTCGGACACTTAACCGACTGAGCCACCCAGGCGCCCCTAGCACATCGTAAACATTTAACAGATGGTATCCACATCTGTATTTACATCAATATCTTCTGGTCCCTAAGCAGAGCTAGGCTGGAAGGTCAGGCTACAGGGACTATAGCACGTTTTATGTACTTTGGTGGGGTTATAGAGTCCGTCAACATTTCCCAAAGTATGGGAATCAAATAGATCAAAGGTGATCCCCAGCAGCAAGTAGAGTTGGTTAATTCTCTGCAGGTGTGCAGAAAACTGAACTAACAGAGACACACAAAGTCAACACAGCATCAGTAAAAGATGGAAAGAGTGGGTGTGGATGGGGTGGGCTTGGCTAAAGGCTGAAACCAACAGAAGAGTCATTAGTAACGTAAGAGAAAAAGTAGTGGAGCGTGGAAGCATCACCTACAGCAGTTGAAACATATGCTAATATCAATGAGACCACAAAGTCATGAGAATAATGACTACAAACTGCTGGGGAGTAAGCCAGGGAGCCCAGCAACATGAATACACTTGTACGGGGGGAGAAGACAAATTAAGAGATTCAGGCAAAACTATCCCCTTTCGTGGTGGAGGTTCTTTAATCTTTAATCTCTCTCTCTTGACACTAGGCACTGATCTTGCCCCAACAAGACAAAGGATAACTTCTGAGGAGCTAATACTTCTTGTTTGGGCGAAGGACCTCTGAGGAGATGAGCGCCATGTGCCTGTCAGGCTAAAAGGACAAGTCTTCTCAGTCATCTTGTCTCATAACTGGGCAGGTCAGATCTAAGACACACCTACCCAAACTCCATGGCTCTCCTAACAAAAAGAACTGCAGGGCTCTGGAGCCGTGCAGAAGAATGTGGTCTCTTTGGGACCTGGAGGCAAGCAAGAATGTAAGGAAGGCTGGATCAAGATACCCAGACTGGGCTTTAAATTGCTTTAAATTGTTGAGCCAGGGGCACCTGGGTGGCTCAGTTGGGCAAGCATCTGCCTTCAGCTCAGGTCATGATCCCAGGGTCCTGGGATTGAGCCCCTCATCACATCGGGCTCCTTGCTCAGCAGGGAGCCTGCTTCTCCCTCTGTCTGCTGCTCCCCCTGCTTGTGCTCTCTCTCTCTCTCTGACAAATAAATAAATAAAATCCTAAAAAAAATAAATAAATTGTTGGGCCAGTTTCTTCTGCCACCTGCCCTACGAAAGCGACACCAGGCACTGTCCAGTGGAAATCTGGAAGTGGGCATCCTTTGCGGCCTCCATTATGCTAGCTTGGCAAGGAAGAGTGTAGTATTTGGTTTCCATGACCCTGACTTAACCGACTCAAGAGGGAACAGTTTCCTCTGAGTCAGAAGAAATGAAGAGTGACTCAATTTATGTGATCTTTGACTCAATACATTCAATTTATAATTAAAAACATTATCAAAACCAGTATGAGAAACCTTGTATTTTTATTCCATTCCTCAAACCATTTGTCTATCTGCGTCTACCATCTTCTGAGAACAACCACATATTTGGGGAGTTGGGGAGATTTTTTTTTTAAGATTTTATTTATTCATTTGACAGAGAGAGAGAGCACACAAGCAGGGGGAGCAGCAGGCAGAGGGAGAGGGAGAAACAGACTCCTTGCTGAGCAAGGAGCCCGATGTGGGACTCGATCCCAGGACCCCGGGATCTTGACCTGAGCCAAAGACAGACGCTTCACCGACTGAGCCACCCAAGTGCCCGAATTGGGGAGTTCTTAATGGCTCCATTCTTACCTATCTATTGGTTAATAAATATTAAGTGCCAACTGTATTCCAAGAGCCATACTAGGTTCTGTGGGAAGAGCAACGGATGAGAGAGACAAAAAATCCCAATTTTCAGGGAACTTATATTCTAGTATGTGTGTGTGGGTGGAGAGGTAGACAGTGAACAAGGAGATGAATAAAATACTTGCAGAAAGTGATCAGGGCAACGACATGCGCAACACAGGGGTGGTGTGACACGGAGTGACTGAGGGTGGGACGTTAGACAGGGTGGTCAAGGGTAACCTCTTCCGGAAGCCGCCAGTTGAGCTGAGACCTCACCGGAGGAGAAGGAGTCAGACATGCACGGCATCCAGCAAAGGCAGACAGGACGCAGCAGCTAGTGTTTTGCTTGTCACCTGCCTAGTCTGCACACAAATGCTGTTTCTCTGTCACTGGCATGTTACAATCTGCGAAAGAAATTGCTCTGTGAGGCCGGGGAAAGGAATAATAAATATTGAATGAAATGGAATTTCAAGGCACACCGATGACTGGACACACATACTGGCACTGGCGGGGCGGGGAGCAGAGGCAGGTACTCTGATCCCAGAGGGGAGGTAAGGGAGGGGCTGCAGAAACTGCTTGCCACCCCCCCACCCCCCACCTGCGTCCCTGCATCTCACTACCACCGTTAATGGGCCGAGCAGTCCGTGTGAATGACCGCAGGACGTTCAAATCGCAGTGAGGTTTCACACAACATCATTTCAAGTCAGCAACTGACAGGATTTAGCACTCTGTGTCTGGCAGCAACCAGCAGTGAAACAGAGAGAATTCCACTGGATTATCCAAAGCATCTGACCCGCAAATGAGGAGTGAGGAGCACATTTTTTTAAAAACAACTCCTGAATGGTGCAGTGAGCCAATTCGACATTGAACAGAGACACACAAATATCCAGCCGCCTCTGAGGCAAAAGGTCAGTTTCTTGAGCTTGCCCCTGTTCTTCAGAATCCAAGTTCTTGATCTATGCTCAGTGCCTCATTTCCCTAGCCAAAGGGGTGGATGTGAAGTAGAGCTGGGCCGGACGGGCTGCTCAACGGCAACGCTCTGTGTCTGACTCCAGAGGAACATTACAGCTGGAGGGGAGGACAGCAAGGTCAGTGCCGGAGGAAGAGCGTGCCGTCAGAAACGCAGGCCACGACTCCTACAGATAAGTTCTGATGGGCTGGTTTTCAGCTGAAGAAGCTGGTATTTGCAGCCAGGGCTGCAAAGCCCACCTCAGACCCCAGGTTTGCGACGAGGGGACAGAAAGCAGGAAAGACGCATATTTCCATGTAACAAGAAATGGACAGTGCTCAACTGCCCCCGCCTTGCGGGTCTCTGAACTTTCTCTTTCTAATTCTCCTGCCCAAGCCCCAAGACCCCCCACGCCTCATCCTTCTCTCTTCTAAGCCCTCTCACACAGCTGTTAGGTAAGATTTACTAGATGGAATGTGTTTGCAAAATCTGTTTTGTTCATTGGAACATGTTTATCTAGAAAGAAAGAAAAAAACCTGTCCCTCCTCACTATTTACTTTTTGGTGACTGCCTTCTGGGATTTGGAACTGGATAAACAGATGGACTTCGTGGAAGGATTCAGGCGGAACGCCAGGGTGTGTATATAGATCTTGGTCTCAGTATATATATGGCAAATAGGCCTCACCACACAGCTGTGCTGGTTGTGGAGGGAAGTGAGGGGACAGTAATTTCTGGATGAGAGGACTCCCATTGCTCCAAGGTGTACCTCCTTGGGGAAACTTTGGGCTGAGGGATGCCAGATGGTTTCTAGAGTTCTAAGCCCAGATATATGACCCCAATTTCATCTTCTGGCCTTTGGCTGTGGTGATTAAGAGGTTTGCCAGATTCAAAGCTATTGCTTATGATATGTACTGGATTGTACGATATACATATACGGGCGCCTGTAATGCGCCGGGTGTTGCGCTGTCTACAGTGATTAGCGAGCTTCGTGCACTTAGCAATATGCTGGCTGCCTCTCTGTTAAAGGCATGCCTACAAGGGGTGTGGTTGTGGGGGGTGGGGTGTATGTGTGTGTCTGCCCACAGAAGTTGTGGAAGGCCTGAAGTACAATATTTTCCAGGCCACAGGAAAAGTATAACTGCCAGAGGGAACAGGGGACAGAGATCACTCATGTGACAGCATGCTGCTGCTGAAAGGGGGTTGGGAGGGGTGGTAAAGAAGCAGTTTCCCTCCGAATTGTTTGACCTACTCCAATATAAATCTCTACTGCAGGGAGTAGTAGTGGAGGAAGTCTGTTTTTCATAATTCAATAAATTTCAATTCCAAGGTTTGAAGAAACTTCATTACATTTCAGGGGAGTCTTCTGGAAGGGCCAAAAAAAAAAAAAAAAAAAAACACTTCCTTCACTTCACAGAATAGGGTGCAGGTGGATGTTTTCTTCCTTCCTGGCAAAATTCCTTTAAACAGTCATGAAAATAAAAGATGACAGTGCTGCCCAAACAGAGAACTGGTGCCAAACAGAGCCAGCGAAAACAAAAACAAAACCCCCTAAAATCCTCCAAGCCCCAAACAGAAAAACTCCCTGGGACACAGCGGACTGTGTTCATTAGCTTCAGGTAGCTTAAAGACGAGAACATTCAATAATTAGACTCTACCAGACCAAGGTGCTGTAGGTAATGGGACCTCAACAAGACAGAACAAAAGATCCCGTTTCTAACAAAGGTTCTGCAGCCCTCTATACTGCAGTGAGCAGTGAGCGTGCGGGACGCTGCCCAGGAAATGAAAGGACTCAATCGTTCCTCTTCAGTGAGCGGAGCCCAGAAGGAGTGTTCCAGGGCGCTCTCACAAACACTCTTTAATAATCCCATCCAGAGCCTTTGATTCAAGGAACATGCTGAAGAATAAACAGCCTATTAATCTGAGTTTTCTGGTGTGCCTGAGTATACAAAGCAGCAATGAACTAACCCCTTGGCTCTTGCAAACACCCCCGACTGCAGCCATCCGCTGCTCCCCTGCGCAGCCCGGCCCCTCCTCTCCACTGCTGCATGCAGTCTGTCCCTGGAAAAGCCTCAGGGTCTGGGGGCCCTGATGGTTTCAACTAAGGATGCCCAGGCCAACCCAGGGTGCAAGGAACTGGAAACAGCGCATCCTTGTTTGGCCATAGCGGCCTACCCATGTGACTTCAGGCTCCAATGAGAACTGTGTGGTGGTGTGACTGGGTGAGGAGACAAAGTCATCAGTCTGCCTCTTTCTGAGCCAAGTTGACAGCCACAGGCCTGGGAAAGGAAGGCCCGGTTTCAATTGCTTCCCAGTCTTGGTTACCTTGGTGGCAGGAAGGGCTCCTGCATGGGTGGGCTTTGGGTGCCATTCTGCGGAAACATTCCTGGGCGTTTTGCCTAAGTAAAAATTACCAAGTAAGGTCCCTGAGTTTTCAGGGAGGAAAGGAGAAGAAAGATAGTGGCTGTTTCAGGCTCAAATCCTTTCACTATGAGTTGTTCTTTAAATAAACAATCAGGTGTAACTTGTGTGATGACAACCATTTGGTGAAGCATCAGGTTCTCCTTCCGCCCCCAGTGAAATCATAGATAAAGAAGCAGATAGGATGAACTTTAAGTAGGAAGCCAGAGTTCAGTGGCTGAAACTGTGATTGAGGCTGGGATCATAGGCTCAAACCAGCCACGAGAGCCAGGCAGCTTCTCTGTGCTGCAGTCACTGACCTCACACAAGGTGTGTGCTTAATCACAGAAGGAACTGGCCTGACAAGGTGGATAATTGGTATCATTGCTACCCAACAGACACACACACACACACACACACACACACACACACACACAAAACCTCAAAGCACATATCCCACTGACTCCAAATTTATATACAAAGGAAAACACATCTAGTGAAAGTTTCCTTGCAAAAAATAATTTCAAAGAGGTTCTTTGATTCTTGAACAATTAATTTTTAAATCCCCTGATTCTACTTTCAGAGAACGACTTTGTGTTTGGTCTCTCGAACTGGAGAAGAAAGGGCACGCAAATTACAAAAGAGAAGGAACAGCACGAAAGCTCACACACTTGGCGGGAGTGAGTCTGAGACAGCACAGAATGCAGTGGTTAAGAGCGTGGGCCCTGCAGTCAGGCGGATCGAGGCGGGTCACTTGCCATCTGTGTGATCTTAGACAGGTTACATAAAAGCAAGGAGCTTCAACTTCCTCACCGATGAAATGAATTCACCGTCACGGGATTAGTGTGAGGATCATACAACGTATCAGAAATGTTCAGTGCAGCCTGGGACGCATGGAGTGCTCAATGGATGATAACTGTACTTACTACTCTGAATCTTCTAAAAATAGGCACAGGAATCAAACATGGCTCCGTGAAGGACCTGACTGGCAGTTGGCACATGAGCTACATGAAATGGGAGTTTTCCCTCTCCTTACGAGGCTGGGCTTAGAAGGTCTCCAGATCTTTCCTCAGTGCACTGGCAACGAGAGTTTGAGTTTCACGGGGTGACTGATGAAAGGGCAATGAGAGATGGAATGCTAGGACTCTGGGGACCTCAGTTTGACTTGGGAGCTGCAGACTGACCTGGAGTCTTCCCCCCAGAGCCTGGCTTAGCAGATACAGCCTCCTTCCTCTAGGCTTCCACCTGTTGAGACAAACAGATGTAATCTGAACACAAGAGGGGCCTTGCAAGCACAGATCTGGTGTCAGACAGCCTTTCTCTGCGGCATTCCTGGGGTTATAAAATGACACACATTCCAACAGGCTGAATCTAACCCTTCTTGCCCTGTAACTGGGGGCCTTAGGAAACCCCTTCTTGTGGTTAGAGCCATCAGTACCTCCCTCCGAGGCTGTGAGGTGGACTTCATTAATATTGATGAGCTGCAGCTCGTTAACCTCATTTGATGTTTATTTACAACCATTCTTCTCATATGCTAATGAGTGACACTGGGCTCTTCAGATAGAAAGGAGAGAACAGGACCCTCTCTGCCAGCATCTCCTTGGCAAACTCCTGTCCCTTGAAACAGAAGTTTGCACAGAGGGACTGATGCCAAATGGAGGGAATGCAGCAGAGAGGACAAACTGATGTGAAAAGAATGTCTGCAATGTGATGGGGGAGAGAGAAGCCCAGCTGCTGGGGCCACGGTGTGACTGAGGTTTGGTTACACCCACCCAGAGGGTAACAAAGAGAAGTTGAAGGGCGGGGATCTGAGGAACTATGAAGGGGGCAATATGTTAGATTTTGGAATTGGGTAGGGGGTGGAGATGAGTGGGCCCATTGGGTGTCAGTGGGCTTGAAGGCCTCTCTCTAACTCATTTAATTTTCTTCTATGATCTTAAGAAATCAATGAACAGGGAATTGGGGTAGATTTCTGTAAGGCAGTTAAATGCCACGGCAACTAATGCTTAGCAATGCTTGGCTTGGACAAAGAGTACTGCCCATTGTCCAGAGCGCCACTGGGAAATGGGTAAGGAGGGAGAAATAATCACTGTTTCTTTTCCCCGTAAGTCATGGTTGTGTCTATTAAAGAACAGGATGATTAAGCAAAGAAGAGTCAGAGACTGGGGGAAAATACATATTTTTTAAGTATGGTCATTCTACTGTTTTAGGGCTGCTGAGCCTAATGGGACACAGGATCTCTTCCAAATTTCACGGTACATAGCAAGTCAATTTTGGGTTGTCCCATCCATTCAAAAGCTATGAAAGGACTATATGACATATGAGGGGATGGAGGGGAAACTATTTCAGAGATATAATTGCTTCTTAATATCAGCAGCAACATCAAACTTAAAATTTCTTAAATACTGAAATGCCAATTCCCACTGTATTCCTTATCTTCCGGCTTTGCACTTTACATTACTGTTTAGACAATTATTTCCTTCCTGCCTGTGGGGTCCACACCCTCTCCTTTCTCCCGATCTGGATTTTTCGGTGAAGTACTTTGAAGATCATTCTTACCCTTGATGTGCCTTTCTGTAAGGCTAAAGAAGCAGGAGAAAAAAGGAATCTCTTACCCTAAAGATTTAACCACATTTATTTAAGTACAAAGTATTGGTTCTAACAGGTAGATTTTATGTTTGAGTTGTTTGTCTGAGATCATTATCCCTTAGGGTATAAATTTCATCTCTTTCAAGTTTTGTATGAACTTGGTTGCTGTGGGACTGAAGGAATCAATAGCAATCTGCATTCAACCTGGCAATCTGCAGCTCACCTATGTTTAGGGACAAACATGTCTGGAAGAGTAATTGACTATAGCAGTGTTTCTCAACCCTTTTTTCCTCCATTTTGTGCCCTTCCCCTCTTCCTCCCCTCCCCCGCCCCCCTGCCTTCATAGATATTTTTCCCAACTGTCCACCCCTCATGAAATTTCCTCTCAAAATATTTGCCCCCTTGGGGGCAATACTGTTACCATTGAAAATGCATGTTCTAGAGACTTTTTAGAAGTATATCATCTGACTTAGTGTGTCTGGGTTTGAACCTAACATTCTCCCAAAGTGAACCATCAAACACAATTACACCTCTGTTCTGATTTTGAAAAAAGAAAGAAAGAAAAAAAGGACATTTTTGTGCCCATCTAGTGATAGTTCTTCCAAAGAAGAGATCAAAATCCTTTTTTTTCACACTGGACCTGATCTAGCCACAGAATAAATGGCTTACTTTTTGGCAGCAGCTTAGCTTTTTACAATAGTTCTATTTGAGTGCGGGAAGAGGTAATAGATTGTCAGGTCCCCTAGGGACCCCCAAATAGTTCACTCTCCTAAAAGTCAACAATATATTCCCTTGTAAGAGTAGAATTAAGTTCATTATCTCATTAAATTTCTCCCGAACTCCAGAGGAAGATAGTGACTGGCATCGCTATTCCCCTTTTACAAGCAAAGAAATAATGACATGAGCAATTAAGTAGTTTAATTTAGGTCACAGGGGCTGAAGTTTCTTCATATAAATATCTGAGCTGTCATACGAGGTTACTCTGAGGATTTCTAGACCCTATGTCTTCTGGTTCCCACTTCCTAGGACCATGGCGTTGTGCTAGGGAAATGATTATAAAAGCTGTTCTGCCTCCGCCAGCCACTTTTCTCCATCGGACAGCAGAAAAGCAGAAGAAGGCGCCAACAGATAAGAACTGGGAGAAATGAAGTGACCTCAGGCTACTGTCCTAAAGGTTTGTTTCACAAATGGCTTACGCAGCATAGAACACCGCACAGGGAGGCACACAAGGTTTTTCTTTTCTAAGATGAATACCACCATCTTTACAGGGTTCAAATGAGATGTATTAAACCATGATGCACTCAGAAGATGCAAAGACCCAAGTCAAGACCTCCCACAAGCAGTCTTCAAGTAACATGAGAAATTCACATTTTATTTAACATCATGGAAACTGACCACGTCTTAGAACTATCTATACTTAAAACTCACCATAAGCGAGTGGGAATTAGTGGCTGGCAAACCAAATAAAAAATACTATCTACAGAGCTCTCCTCTGTAAACTGACTTCAGGATCATTTAATTCTCCCAATTAAATCAGTGTTAAAATTCCCTCAGAACAAAATAAACTTATTTGTTCTAAAGAGTAAGAGAATTCAAGAGATGACTTGTCTATCTCATGCCTTCAAGTAGATCTGTACATAATCTATTCCTCATAAACAGACTCGATTCTACTAAAAACGAAACAAAGAACTTCAGAGAAGGGTATTCTGCAATAGTACTTAGGAACTCAGCCTGACATTAAATAACATCATCTCTAATAAATTTACCCTCATGTGATATCAGTCCTTCACACTGCGATAGAAGTTAGTTTCCTTTTTGTTTGAAGAGATGGAGATGAGCTAATTAAGGGTTAAAGCCTTTAAACTTTAATTCAGAACGCTCAGAGCCAAAAGATACACCCTAGATCGACGCAAACACATTAAGGCAAAGATCAAAGTATATGCATTTAGTTCAACTAGCTTCTGACACAGAAATGTTATGCTAGCGTTTCTGTTGCTATAAGCCAGAACAAATTTCCTTGAGAAAAGGCAAAAAAAACAAAACAAAACAAAAAAAAAAACCCACAAGAACAAAACAAAACAAAACAAAACAAAACAAAACAAAACAAAAAACCCAAACAAACAACACTTCACAGTTTGTCTCAAAGAAAATGAAGCTAAGCTTCAAAAAAAAAAAAAACAAAAAAAAAAACCCCACAAGAACAAAACAAAACAAAACAAAACAAAACAAAAAACCCAAACAAACAACACTTCACAGTTTGTCTCAAAGAAAATGAAGCTTGGACTAAAACAGAAACTAGAAGATACAGGTATGAAATCAAAAGATTGACACCTGTGTTACAGAAGAGGCTTTTTTTTTAGAGAGATTTTATTTATTTGACAGAGAGAGAGAGACAGCCAGGGAGAGAGGGAACACAAGCAGGGGGAGTGGGAGAGGAAGAAGCAGGCTCCCAGCGGAGGAGCCTGATGTGGGGCTCGATCCCAGAACTCTGGGATCATGACCTGAGCCGAAGGCAGACACTTAACGACTGAGCCACCCAGGCGCCCCCAGAAGAGGCATTTAAATTTAGAAAAGCCATTTCCTACTGGATGCCATAAATCAGGAACAAAGTGGGGGGTGGGGCAAGTGCTTTAGAGTCTTGGACATCATGGGGCGCCTGGGTAGCTCAGGGAACTAAACCGAAAATCCTCCAGCCTGGACTAGGTGAGCGGAGAAAGAGAGCCCCACCCAAACCAGCCTTCACATTGGTTGCAGCAGCTGTCAATGAACTGGAAAGGGCAGTGAGCAGAAATGAGTATGACCATGCTCCAATCTTGATTTGTGAATGTCAGCAGCGTTTGTCTATCTTGTTCTACCAACATAACTAGTTAAAGAAACAATCCTAGATTCAGGAAAAGGCTAATCTTTTTCATTGGCAGGTGACCAAAGAAAACATTCTCCAACGAGCAGTATAAAGCAATAAAAACAAGACTGTACTTATCAAACATTTTTATCTGAAGTGCTCAAAACATTTGCCAATATTATACCCAGTTCCCACTTCCCCTTCACCGCGTTCCCCCCAGCTGTGGGAGGAAAAACAACCTTTTGGAGGAAGGATGTCTCCTCTGCACATTGATGCAAGTGTGAATACAACTTTAGGAAAAGAACCTCCCAAAGAGGGTGTGGGTGGGGATTCTCCAGGGAGCCAGATCCTCCAAGCACCCCGGTAAGAGCTTTGCTCCACCACTTCAAAGGCAGTGTGGTGAAGCTTCTCTTGGCAGCCATAGATGCTGCCAGGAAGAGCCATTCTTCATTTGGGCCAGGGTCCAAAAGGGAGAATTCAGAAGGAAGAGTAAGAAGGCATTTTCCCATCCAGATGTAAGTAAGGAAGCAGACCCACTGACTCATTAATCCTGTTTTCTAGAGATGGTATTATTATCCTGGTTTTATGCTTAATGAACAGCAGTGTGGAAAGCTGCTTAAGATAGTTTGCTCGAAGTGACAAAGTAGGTCTCTGACAAAGAGCAGGATAGACTCCAGGGGTCAACTTCAAACAGTGATAGATGTAGGTTATCAGAAGAGCCCTTAGAGGTTTGAAGACTAAAAGTGAGAACACTTTTTTTTTCTTTTAATAGAGAACTGGAATAGGTAGGAAGATCTATTAGACCAATATACACAGTACAGTAGTCCAACTGCAGGGGAATAGATACAAAAAGCAATATTACAATGCGAGGTTTAAGTAAGCAACAGGTAGTACTATTTGTTCCATCGTTTTGCACAAAACACATAATTAGGTGCTGTCATACTATATTACTGATGGGTCAGACATACTGTCAGTGAAAGTGGTGCTTATGTTACAGATAGTTGGCCTTTAAAGCTCGAGAAATACGATTAAAATAAACAAAACAATCATTTCCTTTGCTCCATATTGCAAGTGGTGGGTCTTTCCTGGGCACAGACATCTGAAGTCCTACTCTAGACAGGATGCAGAGACTTTTTCCCCAGAGTAATATGCTGGGCACTGAAGTTCCTTGTTTCATTGGGACATCTAGGAGAAGCCAAAAAGAGCCTCATTTAGGTATTAAATTCTTGTGGATAAGATGATTTGAAATGTCAAATTTGCGATGGCTTGAAGTAGATGCCTTTTATAAAAATTCACTAGAAAGTCCTAATTCCTCTTTAACTTCGGAACCATGTTAATTGTAATCTTATTTTTTTCTGCTGGGCCTTGATACTGCAGAAAAAGCTTAGAATAATATAACTGAGGGGCGCCTGGGTGGCACAGTGGTTAAGCGTCTGCCTTCGGCTCAGGGCGTGATCCCGGCGTTATGGGATCAAGCCCCACATCGGTCTCCTCTGCTGGGAGCCTGCTTCTTCCTCTCCCACTCCCCTGCTGTGTTCCCTCTCTCACTGGCTGTCTCTATCTCTGCCAAATAAATAGAATCTTAAAAAAAAAAAAAAGAATAATATAACTGAGAGCAGATTTTCAAAAAGATTCTTTTTAATTTTTATGAGAAAATCAGATTGAATATCAACTAATCAGTAACCATTTTGAATGAATAGATTTTATAATGAACACGTAGGTCATGATAAAAATAATTAGGACAAAAGGAATCTCCACAATTCCATGAAACCAGTTTATAAATTGCTTGAGATAAATCTAGTAAAACTGAATGTGACCTTGGCTTGTCATAGCAAGGCACCCAATTAATGTTTGCTTCCCTTCACCCAGACTCATGCCTCCAGGCAAGACAGCAATTAAACTTTCCTTAAAAATCCATTATCTGTCCAATTTTATGAGGCACCTAGGATAGGCAAATTCATAGAAACAGAAAGTAGAATAGAAGTTACCAGGGGCTAGGGGTGGGGTAGGGAGAAATGGGGAGTTATTGTTTAATAGGCACAGAGTTTCAGTTTGGGATGATGAAGACCTTCTGGAAACGGATAGTGGTGATGGTTGCACAATATTATGAATGTACACTGAGTTGTACATTTATCAGTGATTAAAACGATAAATTTATTATGTATATTTTACCCCAATTTAAAAAACGATCTGTTTTGTTTTAAAAAATATCCAGATAAAGGGCTCTCTAATCATTCCTTTATAATAACATGGTCTAGAATGTTCTCCAAATTAATCTGTTCATCAGACTCACTTGAGGTGCTTATTAAAGTTATAGACACCCCAGACTGGCTATTTGGGAACTACTGGGTCCTAAGGTAGGCTCATGAAATCATGGTTGGATGCTGTCTGTGCTGGGGTACAGTGTTGCCAATTCAAGAAGCTTACTAACCCTTAGACTTCTTCCCCTGTCTGTGTTTTCTTTTGTTTTTTCAATTTTTTTTATTGTGGTAAAATACATAAAACAAAAAATTTACCATCTAAATCATTTTTTAAAAAGATTTTATTTACTTATTTGAGAGAGAGAGGGTATGAGTGGGAGGGGGGCGGAGGGGCATAGGGAGAGGGACAAGCAGACTCCCCCACTGAGCAGGAAGCCTGATGTGGGGCTAAATCCCAGGACCCTGAGATCATGACCTGAGCCAAAGGCAGATGTTTAACTGACCGAGCCACCGAGGCACCACCATCTTAATCATTTTCAAGTATACAATTCAGTGGTATTAAGTACATTCACCCTGTCATGCAACCTTCACCACCATCCATCTCCACAGCTTTTTTCATCTTGCCAAACTGAAACTCTATACCCATTAAACAATAACCTCCCATTCCCACCTTGGCCCTGGCGACCACCATTCTACTTGCTGTCTTTATGATTATGACTTTTTTTTAATAAAAGATTTTTTTTTTTTGACAGAGAGAGAGACAGCCAGCGAGAGAGGGAACACAAACAGGGGGAGTGGGAGAGGAAGAAGCAGGCTTCCAGCGTAGGAGCCTGATGTGGGGCTCGATCCTGGAATGCCGGGATCATGCCCTGAGCCGAAGGCAGACGCTTAACGGCTGAGCCACCCAGGTGCCCCTGATTATGACTTTCTATTCAAATACTTCATCTAAGTGGAATTATATAGTATTTGTCTTTTTGAGACTGGCTTATTTCACTCAGCAGGATGTCCTCAGGGTTCATCTATGTTGTAGCATATGTCAGAATTTCCTTTGTTTTTAAGGCTGAATAAAATCCCATCTTATGTATATACCACATTTTGCTTATTCACTGATCCGCTGATAGACACTTGGGTTACTTCCATGTTTTAGCTACTGTGAATAATGCTGCTATGAACATGGGTGTGCAGATATCTCTTTGAGACCCTGCTTTCAGTTCTTTTGAATATATACCCAGAGGTGGAACTGCTGACTTATTACCTGATAATTCTACTATCAATCTTCTGAGGAACCACCATACCCTCTCCATAGTATCTGTACGATTTTACAATCCCAACAGTGCCCAGGGTTCCAGTTTATCCACATCCTTGCCGACACTTGTTACGTTCTGCTGTTGTTGTTGTTAACAGTAGCCATCCTAATGGGTTTGAGGTGGTATCTCATTGGTTTGGGTTTCCATTTCCCTAATGATCAGCGATGCTAAGCATCTTTTCATTGCATCCTTTCATTTCATTCATGGCTGACTGCTGATTTGTAGATGTTCTTAGGAGAAATGTCTGTTCAAGTCCTTTGCCCATTTTTTAACTGGATTGTTTGTTTTTTTGTGTGTTGTTGAGGTCCTTGTGTTTTAATAGTTGCCAGGTTTAATTTACCTAGAAAAGGGTCTGGTTTGAACCTCTGATATAGAAGTCATTTTTGAGAGATAGCATGTTACTGTTCAATGACAGTTCAACAATTATTAAGAGTCCTCTCAGTACCAGACATTGGGCTAGACATTAGGATTACAGAATTCAATAAGGCGTGGTCTCTGTGCTCAAAGAACTTAAAGTCTAATGCAGAAGACAAACAACTGATTTCAAAACATGTTGATAGTGTAATGACAGGGAGCTTAGAACATACAGGACAAAAGTTAAAAATTGAGCTACCCTATGATCCAGCCATTGCACTACTGGGTGTTTACCCCAAAGATACAGACGTAGTGAAGAGAAGGGCCATATGCACCCCAATGTTCATAGCAGCATTGTCCACAATAGCTAAATTGTGGAAGGAGCCGAGATGCCCTTCAACAGATGACTGGATTAAGAAGTTGTGGTCCATATATACAATGGAATATTACTCAGCTATCAGAAAGAACGAATTCTCAACATTTGCTGCAACATGGACGGCACTGGAGGAGATAATGCTAAGTGAAATAAGTCAAGCAGAGAAAGACAAATAGCATATGATTTCTCTCATCTATGGAACATAAGAACTAGGATGATCGGTAGGGGAAGAAAGGGATAAAGAAAGGGGGGGTAATCAGAAGGGGGAATGAACCATGAGAGACTATGGACTATGAGAAACAAACTGAGGGCCTCAGAGGGGAGGGGGGTGGGGGATTGGGATAGACCAGTGATGGGTAGTAAGGAGGGCATGTATTGCATGGTGCATTGGGTGTTATACGCAACTAATGAAGCATCGAACTTTACATCGGAATCCGGGGATGTACTGTATGGTGACTAACACAATATAATAAAAAATCATAAAAAAAAAAAAAGAACATACAGGACAAGGTTTAGCCCACTTGGTAGGCCGAAGTAGAGGGATGCTGGAGGAAGGGATTCCAGAGAAGGTGCTACCTGCAATGATCACTGGTGTGGGGTTTAGCCAGGTGAAAAGATGGGGCGGTAGTGCTAGAGGCAAAGCCTAGACAAAGGCATCCCAATGGGAAACAACACGTGAGATGAGGGGAACTACCAGAACTTGAGTTCAGTAAAACTGAAGGGTAGATTTCAAGGCAAGGGGTTGCTGGAAATGAGGTTGAAGAGGGAGGCAGAAATCAGGTCACAGAAAGCCTTATGTGCTTCATTCTAAGATGATTTTAAGTAAAAGAAGAATAGCGACACAGTTAGATTTTCTTCGTATATAAATCACTTGACTCCAAAGGGAGCAAAATGGATGGGAGAGACTGTAAAGGTGCAAGTAAGACCTGGGGTAATGATAATGGGAATCAAAGGGAAAGGTCAGGGATCCAAGAACTATTCTGAAGGTAGGATTACTGGGACTTTTTAGCTGACTACATGTGAAGGGGGAGAGGAAAGGAGGTGTCTAGAATAATAAGAGTATAATTCTGGGAACTGATATGGGGAACCCAAGAGAAGAAGCAGATCCAACGGTGAGGGTGAGGAGTTCTGTTTCTGACATGTTGAAATGAGGTAACTGTCAGACACACAAGTAGAGATGTATGAGACCGATAAATCCTGGATGTATGGGGCTGGTGCTCAGGAGGTGTTCAGGGCTAGAAATATAGACTTAGGAGTCATTTGCCTAACATGGTGGGAAAAGTCAAAAGAGACAAGACTGCCCAGGAACTATGTGTAGTGAGAAAAGTAATAAGCCAAGTATGGAATCTTGGGAAGTTCCAACATTTAAGCTGAGGAACAAGGGACAATGGGAAGGATTGGTCAGAGAAGGAGGAAAGAAGAGGTAGTGGCAAGGGTATAACTTAGAAGCCAAACAGAACCAGTTTTAGAATTTCTTCTCCACTACTTCTTGTATGTCCTTGAACAAGTTAGTTGTGAGCCTCAGTTTTCCTGTCTATTATATAGGGAAAATACAGTAGTCCCCCCTTATTTGCATGGGATACATTCCAGGACCCCCAGTGGATGCCTGAAACCGGGGGTACTACTGAACTCTATATATGGTTTTTCCTATACATGCATATCTATGGTAAAGTTTAATTTATAAATTAGGACAGTAAGAGATCAGCAATAATTAATAATAAAATGGAACAATTATGACAATAAACTGTAACAAAAGTTATGTGAATGTGGTCTCTCTCTCGCAAAGTATCTTATTATACTATAGTCACCCTTCTTTTTGTCAGGATGTGAAATGAGAAAATGCCTACACGGCAAGATGATAAAATGCAGTGCAGGGAGGAGAACGACAGGGCAGTGATACAGTGTCGGGCTACTACTGACCTTCTGACCACCTGTTAGGAAGAGGATCCTCTGCTTCTGGGTCCCTGTGGGTTGTGGGCAACTGAAACTGTGGGAAGGAAAACCGCACCTACGGGGCACTACTGTACGCTTTGCACACTGCGATGAGGGTTAAGTGTGATACCGTATGAACTATAACTTTCACAAGTGCCTTTCACGATGACTACCTCACTGTAGGCACGCAGTAGATGTTATTTCCTTTTTTTGTTAGTCTGGCCCTTTATGTTCCTTTCCCTGTAAGTAACAGGAAGTAGGGTATCCTTAGTTGTTATGTAGTTTTGAGCTTCACCAAGGGCCAAATTGGAGACAGCCTGGTCTCTGCCAATCTACAGTTACCCTAAACTGAAGCCACAAAGATGCAAAAACTTCAGGTTTGTAATAGTACTCTCCATGTCCATATAATACTGCTCTTCTTGTGTGTTATTTCTGTTTTTCCAGGACCCGAGTCCTTGGGAGCTGCTCTGCAATGAAAAAAGTGAGCAAATAATAGCATATTTGAAATGAGCCAGGAGGAACTCATAGCTGTTAGAGGGGACAGCAGGTTCACTTTTGGCTCAAGGAAGATAGGGGCGTTTTGTATACGGTAGGTGGTGAAAAGGCGCTGGAATGTCCCAAAACACTAAAATTAGAAAAGAAAAATTCTTCACGACTCAAAGATTAGTTTAGTAGAGCTTTTTTTTTTTTTTTTAAATTTTATTGGAAGCTAAAACATGTATTACATCACCCTGGCAGGCCTGTTTTTAATGATCTGTAAGCTTCAATGAAGCAAGTATCATTTAAGGCTTTGAAGGGAGAGAAAAAAGGGTGTTTCAGGTCCCTCAAACAATTTACTGCTCCAGTATTTCTAATAATCATGTGATTATCCTTTTGACGGGAGAGCAAAGGAAAACAGAAACCTGTGGAAACTGGAGTTGGACAAGAGAACAAAGTTCATAGATGAAATCCTGTCTAATATTGGCAGCTGAAACGAGACTCACCCCTTACGGCCTTTAAAAAACTGATCCAGCACAGTCCCTTTTGTTCCCCTTTGAGGTTTCTAAGTGTCACAAAAGGCTCTTCAGGCTGATCTAAACAATCATGGGAAAGTTCTTTCAGGAAAAAGATGCAATGGTACTGCACTTTGTCATGGTCATGCCATTGGTAGGCCATTTCCCCTCACAGATGTATTTCTCTAATTAGAGGGATGAGCTGAAGACAAGCAATTTTTAAGTCAATCAATACAATTAAAATATCTCCAAATAACACAATAGTTTTAGTTCTGTGATAATTACCTTCCTCTGTTCCAAAACGGAACTCTTTCTACTATTAGTGTATGGTTAAAAAAGATGACCCCCAGGAACCTCTGACATAGTGCCTGACATACAGCAGGCACTCAATAAATACTTGCTGAATGAAAGAATGAATACATAGAGCAAAACAAACATCTTCTCTTTACGGCCTCTGTTCTTTTTGTATTAATCTGAGGCTACTTTAGCTTCTTGAGAACCACATCGTCCTGCTGTTCAAGACTCAATTCAAGTCTCTTGTAGTTGTATCGCCAAGGTGCATGTTATCATGCCTCTTTTTCTTTCTTTCTTTTTTTTTTTTTAAATGATTTTTTATTATATTATGTTAGTCACCATACAGTACATCCCCGGTTTCCGATGTAAGGCTCGATGATTCATTAGTTGTGTACATGCCTCTTTTTCTTGACCCATTTTTTCAGTTGGGTGTTTTAAAATTTTTTTGTATTTATTATTTTGTATTTTCCCATTTTAGTTGTAAAATGAGCCTATTGCCCAAGCCTGGAACCCGTCTAACTGGAACATAGAGGTAAGAGTTACATACAAACAACAACAGATTAGCTTCTCAGTTCCCTTGGCACCCTCTAAGTCACCTTTCATGACACTCATTATACTCGTGTTACTTATTCATTCACTCATTTATTTATTTGACAAATATTTACTAAGTCTCAATGTGTGTCAGGCACCATTCTCAACACGGAGGATATAGCAATGAACAAAAGGGACCGAAATCCCCACCCCTGTGGTGTTTACATGTGAGTGCAGGGAAGGTCAGGCAAAACAAGAAAAACATGTCATGAAAAACAAAATAGTAGAGGGTTTATTCCAGATTACAAGAAACTAAAGAGATGTTACCAAGTACAATGTGTAAACCTTGATTCTACCCTGGGTCAGAAAACAAACAGCTAAATATATTTGAGAACAATTGGGGAAATTATAATTTGCACTGGATGTTAGATTATGTTATAGAATTGTTGTTCTTTTTTGGGTTTTTTAGAGGTGGGGAGGGGCAGAGGGAGACAGAGAGAGAATCTTAAGCAGGCTCCACACCGGGGTCGATCTCACCATCCCGAGATCATGACCTGAGCCAAAATCAAGTGTTGGACACTTAACTGAGCCACCCAGGGGCCCCTGTTGTTCATTTTCCTAAACGTGATAATAACATCAGGGTTATGCAGGATAATAGCAGAATTCCCTTACTTCTAGAAATATGTCAGGGTAAGGTGTCAGGGTTCCTGTAACTTAGTTTCAAATGATCTATCTATCTATCTATCTATCTATCTATCTATCTATCTATCCTCTATTGTGCACAAACACAACAAAATGTTAGTGTTTGGTGAATCCAGGTAAAGGGCATACAGGTGCCTTTATAATACTCTCATAACTTTTTTGTAGGTTTGAAAATTTTTATAATAAGGAGTGGTAGGAGTGGGGGAAACCTATTGCACTTCCAGTCAGAGATGTGGGTCATGATTAATTAGTTTTGACTCTTGTTCTTCAACATTTTTCTTTAAGTGTGTTAATCCCTCATCTGGAAAGATCTCCTTTCATTGTATACCTAGTAACACTTTCCCTTTTCCACTGCAGCCATAGGAAAGGCTGGGATATGGGATAGCCACAGGATATTCTCTCAAAATATCTCTTTGCTATGACTTTGTTAAATTAACATTTAATAGGTGGAGCACAGGATGCTAGATGGTGAGTCTTGGTTCAACAGTAGACCACAAGAGAAACTGAAATAGATATGTTTATTTCCAACAGGTCCTGGAAGAAGACAAAGCACACCTTGAGGGGCCACATGGGGAGGTCAAGGCAGGGTGCAGAGAGAGAGAATGACAACATGCCTGGAACCTGGGACAACATGCCTTTATTAGGGTCTGTGGGTGGCGTGCTTTGAGGTTTCCAGGCTAAGGCTGGATTGGTCAATTCAAACCAAAAGAGTGAGGCTTTAGTGAGCTCCACGGGGGTCTTATTTAAGGGGCGCACAAGGGAAGGCGCTGGGACGTGGGGAAGACTGTGGATCACAAGGGTTGTTAGGGAAGTCCTATCAGGAACTCAACTGCCAGTGACTCTGCCAGCTGTTATCTAGAGCATTCGCTTGCCTGGGGGGACTAGTGTCAGTTTAAGGTCCCTGCGGGCCAAACAAAATGGAGGCTGAGGCCACGAAACCTGTAGCAGCTTAGCTCAATTCTCTATACTCTTCCTTCAACTTGATCTGAAATACTGCTTTTACATATACGTTATTCACACACTTTATAGTTGCATTCAGGAAAGTAATAAAATAATTACAAAGTGCAGGAAAAACACAAGGACAAAGTATGAAGCAAATCAGCCACCAAGCCAGTAATATGGGGTGTATATTAGATTCCTATGGCTGCTGTAACAAATGACCACAAACTCAGTGGCTTGAAACAACTGAGATTTATTCCCTTAACAATTCTGGAGGCCATAGATCCAACATGTGTCTTCCAGAGCTAACCAAGGGGTCAACAAGGCTGGTTCCTTCTGAAGGTTCTAGAGGAGACTGTTGCCCTGGCTTTTCCATCTTCTAGAGACTGTTCTCATTCCTTGGCTTGTGGCCCTGTCCTCCCCCTGCTTTTGGCTTTCACGTTGCTTTTTTCCTTTTCTATTATCAAACCTTGTCTGCCTCTTACAAGGACACTTGTGATTATATTATCCAGGATAATCTCCTCCATCTCAAGATACTTTACTTAATCCTACCTGCAAAGTTCTTCTCGCCATATAAAATGACATTCATAGGTTCCAGGGCTTAGGAACTGGATATCTTTGGGTGCTGTGCCATTATTCAGTTTACCACAGGGTGAGAGAAAAAACAAAGGGTCATACAAATAGGAAATAAAGGAGCGGATCCTCACTTATTCTTTTGAAAATAAACTGGAAGGTACAATATCATTCCTCCTTAGAAAGGGTATTCCTCATCACCGTAAACACTTAGACTAAGTAAACCTGGGTGGAGGTTTTCAGACCTCACTTTCCTTTTGGCTCTACCACTGACTATTTAAACAATGTCAGACAAATCATTTATCTGCTATGCTTCAATTTCCTTGTCTTTAAACCAGATATAATAATATTTACTCAAATGGTGCTTGAGAAGATTCAATATTGTAATGCATGAAAAGATTTAACACAGTTCCTAACACATTTAAATGATGGTTGTTATTATAATTATTTAATTATTCACAGAACAGGATGCACAACCTTCACGATGCTAAATCAGTACATAGTATTTCCAGAAGCCTCTCGTGACCCCTACTTCTATGTGCATTTCATAGAATAAGTAAAGCTTACTCAAATGTCAACATTTTTTTCCAATTTTAAGCATATTTGACGGAAGTATCTCTAAACTGTATCACAAACTACCTTGTCTTACCAAAAAGATAATAGTGAACATAGTTACCTTTTGCTTAATCATTCTGGCTTAACATTATGAATATAGCTTATTGTCCTGGAACATAATAGAAAGATATCCTCAAAGAGCAAAAAGATTAATAAAATCATTTATTTGTTCCCTATATGGTAAATGACCTTAAAATACTGCTTTTAATATGGATTTTCTCTTCACTGTCTGGATCTCTAGTGACTCTCTTTTCTGATAACATTTATCATGATTGTTGGTTTGTAGCTGTGATATTGTGATTTACAAAAAGTATATTTTTGGTCATTGGGATGAACAAAATATATTTCTCATATATATTTGGTCTTCGGGCACAGTTCCTGTCTCACAGCTCCCAAAACCCTTGGAATTTCCGAAGTGTCAAGAGTGATAAAAGTGTCTTTTGTTTGTGAATGAGGTGGCTTTTGAAAGCATGTAAGGATGTGGTTGCCAGAACCAACCTTGTGACTAGGGGGTTGGAACTTTCAGTCCCATCCCCCTACTGCTGGGGAGGGGAGAGGGCCTGGAGATAGAGTTCAATTGCCAAACGCCAATGATTTAATCAACCATGCCTATGTAATGAAGCCTTCATAGAAACCCAAAAGGATGGGGTTCTGAGAGTTTCTGGGTTGGTGAACACGTGGAGATTTGGGGAGAGTGGTGCAGTTGGAGAGAGCATGGAATCCCAGTGCCCTTTCCCCATAGCTTGTCTTATGTATCTCTTCCAACGGGCTGTTCCGGAGCTATTTCCTTTTATAATAAACCTGTAGTCTATTAAGTAAAATGCTTGTCTGAGTTCTGTGAGCTGCCCTAGCAAATTACTCAAACCTGAGGAAGAAGTCCTGGGAACCACAGATTTATAGTTAATTGGTCAGAAGTACAGATAACAACCTGGGCTTGCCATTGGCACCTTCAGAAGTAAGGTGGTGAGGGGCAGGCTTGTAGGCCAGAACCTTTATCCTCTGGAATCAGATGCTATCTCCAGGTTGATAGTATCAGGATTGAGGTGCATTAAGCTGAATTCTTGGACACCCTGCTGGTGTCTAAAAACTGCTTGGTGTGGTGTGGGAAGCCACTCCCCTATATTGGAATTGGGTCCAGGAACCTAATTTAGTGGCTATGGCTAGCAATACTTTAGACCACTTTCACTTTTTTTAAAATCTGCAATTGATGACCTGATCAGTATTGAAGGTTATGCATTTATAAGAAGCTCCCTGTGAAACTCTTAGGAGACTTACTGCCTTGCCTATGAAAACACATATAAACTTTGTAAACACTGGCTCTTCAGGGACCGTTTTTACTCACTTTCAAATTAGTGGCTATGTTTTGAACACCTTAGAAGTTTGATCACTATGTTGGTAAGATATTAAAGAAAGTTCAACCATGTCAGACACTAGCCTGAGGATCTGTCTAATGTTTAATGCAAATCAAAACACTAGGAAAAAAACCACTAGAAAATTAATCAGTTTAAGGTGTGACAGTATCTTCTATTTAATGATCTTATCTTCCCAAAGTGACCCATTAAATTACTCTGTCCACCTGGAGTTGGAGAGTTCTTATGTTTTTGTTTACAATGAACATCAGACAATCCTTGAGGCTAATGATGGACATTCTATACCCGTATGTATACAAATGTATACATAAACAGAGGAAATCTAGATTACCCAGTGATTTAGCCATATTAATTCTTGCTTTGACATTTTTACTGTCAACATTAACTCTCCTGCTTAATTGAGCCCTTTGTTGATAAAATACTTTTTTGTTTGTTGGTTTATATCTTCCCCAAATTGCTCGTTGCCCTCAGGGAAGGCATGTGAACAGCAAGTCTTATCTTTGCTGTAGACTGGGGCCTCTCTGTAAGTTTTAGCTGTGGCCCATTCTTAAATGGAAAGGAGAGCAGGACACTCAGAAAGACAAGCTCATACATTACACAATTAAAATTCAATGAATACTCAGATCAGCCATTACCTACATTTAAGTATAAAATCCTTAATAAAACCAAACAAAATCAATTTTTGGATTAACTGTCATTCAAGTTATCCATGTCACCGGTATTTTCAGGTTGACTATGCATTTTAGGTACGCCCATTAAGTATTACTAAATTGTATTTTTATTAATTGTATTAATGCAATGTAGTCCATTCATTTTAATTTACAAAACACATGTAATGAATTAGAGTGATATATGATGCTTCTTTCTCTATATTTTCCAGGAATCTGAAGAACCATGAGATTTTCTTGTCCTGCTCATGATGGCTTTACAGTAAAGAGCACACGCATTAGATATATACTAATAACAGTATAATAATAAGTGCCATTTACGGGGTACCTACTAAGTGTTAAGCACTGTATAGAGTACTTTTTATATTGTAGTGGTTTTAAGATATGTCAAAAAAATCTCCTGATACTCCCCTCTCTTCAAAAGGTGGATCCTAATTCCCTTCCCCTTCAGTATGTGCTAAACTGAGTGATTCACTTCTAAGGAACAGAATAAAACCAAAGTGACAGTATGTGACTTCAGAGACTAGGTCATAAAAGGTACTGTGGCTTCCTGCTTACTCTCGCTCTCTCTCTCTGAGATCACTTTTTTTTGAGGAAGCCACTGCCATAATCATGAGGAATATGAACTACCAAGGCCTCCTGACAACAGTACTACAAGTGAGTTTAGGAGTCCCATTCAAGCCTTCAGATGATGGCAGCCCCAACCTAAGTCTTGATTTCAAGCTTACAAGGGACCTTGAGCCAGAACCATCCAAGTAAGTTGTTCCCACGTTCCTGATACTTAGAAACTGTGTCAAATAATGTTTACTGTGTTAAGCCTCTAAGGTTTGGGGTCATTTATGACATAGCAATAGATAACTAATACATACACATACGTATATATTTTTATTCTCACAACCACCACGGGATAAGTGGTATTCTGAGGAAACTAAGGCTTAGGTGGTTACTTAACTTACTCAAGGCCACACAGGTTTTGGTTGCAGACCCATGATACCATGCCCATATTTGCTCCACTGTATTATACTATCTCTTTTCACGTCCTGTTTCTTTCAGGCAGCTTATCAGCTATCTCTCCCCAACTTTGATTAGCTTGCCGTCAATGCTCTCATTCAAAAAAATGGCTAAGGACATAGTCCAGAATTACACTTCTGGAGATGTCCCTTTAGGATGATATAAACCCATTAATTGGCACATTTTTGGTATGATTGTTCAACCAATTATTTATTATCCATCCTATATTCCTTCTGGTATTCACAAGGATATCGCAGAGATGTTGTCAACATCCTGCTGAAATTCAAATAAACTAAATGAATATAATAAATATAGCCATACTAAGTACAGATTCCTCCCAATTTACCAGTCTAGTAATCCCTTTAGAAAGGGAATAAGTTTGCATTGACTATTTCATTTCCTCCTCCTTCAGTATTATGGACATTACCATCATGCATTACTACTCCCATCACCTCACAATTATCACTGATTTTGATAAATAAGTAACCATTTTAGATACACTATTTGGTTTAAACCTCAGGACTACCCTATGAAGTAGGTTGTTCTCTTATTACTTCTACTTTACAAATAGGGAAATTTGGCTTATAGAAATTAAATAACTTGCCCAATGTCATTTTACTAAGAGGTGAAAGAGCTGGGGTTGAAAGCAGGCCTTCCTTACCCACCAAGTGTGGGCTTTCTTTCTTTCCCTTTCCCCACTTTTCTTCTCTCCTCTCCTCCTGTCCCCTCGTCCTCTCGCCCTACTTCTTCTTCAATAAATTCTGATAGGTTTACAGTTATCACAGCTTCCTTTCCTGAATATCTACAGATACTTATTTGTTTAATAGTTGAAGAATATCACCCAAGATAGATATCAAGGTCACCAACCTTCAGTCTGCTGAAATGACCTTCTGAATATTGGTTCCCTGACTCCAATCTTTGGAGCTTCTCTGCGCCCCACCCCTCCATAATAGGCACAATTTCCACTTTCTAAAGAATGCCAGCAGTGGTTCAGCCAGCTTATCTACTAGGTCTCTGTACTCTGGAATGTAAATTAGTTCCAGAAACTTGAGTTCATTTAAAGCAGTTAGGTGATCTCCTACAATCCCAGTCATGTTTGATTTCATTCCCTGGAACTACAGTTCATTTTATCTTTTTCAGTCCAAACAGCATCCTCTTTAGGGATCCCTGGGTGGCTCAGTTAGTTAACGTCTGCCTTCAGCTCAGGTCATGATCCCAGGGTCCTGGGATGGAGTCCCTCATCGGGCTCCTTACTGAGCAGGGAGCCTTTTTCTCCCTCGGCCTGCTGCTCCCCCTGCTTGTGCTCTCTCTCTCTTTCTCTCTCTCTCTGACAAATAAATAAATAAAACCTTTAAAAAAAAAAAAAACCCAAACAAACAGCATCCTCTTTGAGAAGACTAAATCAAAATAGAAGGTGAATGCTGTTTTTTTTTCATTCATTAATAGTATACCATCCACATAGCCTTCATTGTTCTTTTTGCTACAGTGTAATTTTTAAAAGTTTTATTTATTTAAGAAACCTCTACATCCAATGTGGGGCTCCAGCTCAAGACCCTGAGATCAAGAGTTGCACACTCCTCTGACTGAGCCAGCCCAGCACCCTGCTGCAATGTAATTTTTTAATAAGGAAGACTTTTATATATGCACCTCTATGTTCATTGCAACATTAAAAAAAATTTTTTTAAAGATTTTTATTGATTTATTTGACAGAGAGAGCCAGCGAGAGAGGGAACACAAGCAGGGGGAGTGGGAGAGGAAGAAGCAGGCTCCCAGCGGAGGAGCCCGACGTGGGGCTCGATCCCATAACGCCAGATTCACGCCCTGAGCTGAAGGCAGACGCTTAACGACTGAGCCACCCAGGCGCCCCAACATTTTTAAATTTTTTATTTAAAGTCAATTAATTAACATATAATGTATTACTGGTTTCAGAGGTAGAGGTCAGTGATTCATCAATCTTAAATAATACCTAGTGCTCATTACATCACATGCCTTCCTTAATGTCTATCACCCTGTTACTCCATCCTCCCACTCACCTCCCCTATTGCAACATTATTTATAATAGCCAAGATGTGAAAGCAACTTGTCTATTGATAAATGCATGGATAAAGATGTGATATGTATATATATACGTATCATACACATATATAATGGAATATTACACAGCCATAAAAAGGATGGGATCTTGCCTTTTGCAACAACATGGATGGACCTAGATGGTATTATGCAAAGTGAAATAAGTCAGACTGAGAAAGGCAAATGCTGTATAATTTTGCTCATATGTGGAATTTAAAAAACAAAACAAATTAAAAAACAAACAAAAGACAGAATCAGATCTATAAATACAGAGAACAAACTGATGGTTGCCAGAAGGGAGAGAGGCGGGGAGATGGGAAAAAAGGGTGAAGGGAAGTGGGAAATACAGGTCTCCAGTTAGGTAATGAATAAATCATGGGAATAAAATGTATATCATAGAATACAGTCAATTATATTGTATAGTTGTATGGTGACAGATAATAAACTCACTTGTAGTGGGCCTAGCAAAACATAGAGAGATGTTGAATCACTCTGTTGTATACTTGAAACTAATGTAACACGTGTGTCCACTGTACTCAAATAAAAAATTAAAATAAAAAAATTAAAAGGAAGACTTTTTATTTTTTAAAAAAGATATTATTTATTTATATAAGAGAGAGCATGAGTGCGTGGGTCTCAGTTCCAGGACCCTGAGATCATGACCTGAACCGAAGTCAGATACTTAACCTACTGAGTCACCCAGGCGCCCCAAAGGAAGACTTTATATTGTCTTCAGTATTCTAGTCTCTTATTTCCCCCTTAATTTAATACAATTCAGTAAATATTCATTTATACATGCTTTGATCCAGGCACTTGGCTAGATGCTAGGAACAAAGAAGTAAGCAAAACAGATAAATGCTCTTATGGAGCTTATAGTCCAATAAGAAAGGCAGATTTTAAGCTAACAATTGTATGTATGAGAAGTGTCAGGAAAAGAGTGTATAAGAAGCATATTAAGCCTAACTAAAAAGTTCAAGTCTTCTTGGGAAAAAAGGCACTTAAAAAATATTACCAATCATATATAAACTCTTTCAAGAAAGACAGGAGGCAATATTTCCAAACTCATTTTATGAGGCCAGAATAATCCTGACTCTCAAACTTACAAGAAAACTGTAGCCTAAAATATCTCATGCAGATAGATAAAAAAAATCATTAACAAAATGTTAGTTAAAAGAATCCAATGAAATATGAAAATGATAATAAATCATGACTAAGGTGGATTTACCCACATGAACAAGTACAGAAGAGAAAAATCATATATCACTCAATAGATTCAGAAAAATAATAAAAAATTAAGTACCAATTCACAATAAAAATTCTCACCAACAAAGAATAAAAGTAAACTTCTTCAACCCTAATAAAGGGCATCCATGAAAAACCTATTTAATTCTAAAGACTGAAAACTTTCTGGCCAAAGCAAGGTTATCTGCTCTTACCACTTCTATTTAATATTGTAATGAGGTCCTACTCTGTGCAATAAAGAAAGGAAAAAGAAAGACCCCTACCGAGATTGGAAAGGAAGAAGTAAAACTTTCTCTATTTGCATGTGACATGATTTTGCAAGCAGAAAATTCTAAGGAATCTACAAAGAAACTATGAGAACTAATAAGTGAATTTAACAAAGTCACAGGATACAAGTGGAATATACAAAAAGCAATTATATTTCTACAGTCATGCAATGAAAAATTGGTAAAGAAAAAAACTTTAAACAATAACATTCTTTATAATATTATAACAAAACATCAAGTATTTAGGGATAAATTCAATAAAATGTGTAAGATCTATATACTAAACACTATGATGCATTGCTGAGGTAAATACAAGAAGACCTAAGGAAAAACGTACTATGTCCATGGATTGGAAGATTCAATATTATGAAGTTGACAATTCTCCCCAAATTGATCTACAGTCTTCAAATCTCAATCAAAGTCTTCTCAGGATTTCTTTTCTTTTCTTTCCTTCTGTCTGTCTGTCTTGTAGAAATTGCCAACTTTATCCTAAAAGTTACATGGAAATGCAAGGGACCTCTAAAGACCAAAACAATCATGGAAAAGCAAAAGCTGAAGTGTATACACTACCTTACTATAAAGCTAAAGTAATCAAGACTAAAGTTTAACAAGTAGATCAAGAGAACAGAATAGAGAATCTAGAAATGCACTCACACATATAAAGTCAATTGATATATATATATATA
>NW_024424786.1:30433836-30506153 GCF_017311325.1 Ursus maritimus | reverse complement strand
TATATATATATATATATATATATATATATATATATCTTTTTTTAACAAAAGAGCCAAAACAATTGAGTGGGAAAAGTAAAGTCTTTTCAACAAATGGTGCTGGAACAAGCAACTAGCTATCCAGATGGTACAAAAAAGAACCTTGACCTCAACCTCAAACCACCCACAAAAATTGATTCAAGATGGATTATAGACCTAAATATAAAAGCTAGATTTCTAATGCTTTTAGAAGAAAATGTAGAGTAATAGTGTCACAAACTTAGGGTAGGCAAAGATTTTTAAAAACTGGACCCAGAAGGCACTAACCATAAAAGAAAAAATTGATCAAATGGACTTTAAAAACTTCTGCTCAGTGAAAGACACCATTAAGGGAAAAAAACAAGCCAAAGAATGGTAGAAATATTTGCAACATGCATATCTGACTTGCAACCAGAATACATAAAGAACTCCTACCATTCAGTAATTAAAACAACCCACCCAAAACTGAGCAAAAGATTTCAAAAGGCACCTCACAAAGAAAATGGCCAATAAAGAATTAAAAAGTGTTAAACATCATTAATCATCAGGGAAATGCAAATTAAAACCACAATGAGATACCACTTCATACTCATTAGAAAAGCTAAAGTTTAAAAGTCTGTGCTCACTTTAGCAACACATATATTAAAATTGGTATGATACAGAGATTAGCATGGCCCCTGTGCAAGAATGATAGGCAAATTTGTGAAGTGTTCCATATTTTTAAAAATAACCTTATAGTGATAATCACTTCACAACATATGCATATATGAAATCATCACATTGTACATCTTAAATTTAAACAATGTTACATGTCAATTATATCTCAATGAAGCTAAGGGAGAAAAGACGACTGAAAACACCAAATGTTAGCAAGGACGTGTTAACAATAGGGATTTTTCAGACATTGTTGGTAGAGATGTAAAACAATACAACCATTCTGGAAAAAGTCTGCCAGCAATTCCACCCTTAGATATTTATCCAAGAGAAATAAAAACATATGTCCACAAAGTTCAGCATCCTTTCATGAAAAAACTCAGAACAGATTAGGTATAGAAGGGAATGTACTTCAACAAAATCAAGGCCATTTATGGCCCACAGCTAACATACTCAATGGTGAAAGACTGAAGACTCTCCCTCTAAGATCAGGAACAAGACCATGCCTTTTCAACTATATAGTATTGGAAGTCCTAGCCAGAGAAATTAGGCAAGAAAAAGAAATGGAAGCCATTCAAATTGGAAAGGAAGAAGTAAAATCGTCTCTGTTTGTAGATGATATCACCTTATATAGAAAATCTTTTTTAAAAAATCCATCGAGGGGCACCTGGATAGCTCAGTTGGTTAAGTGTCTGCCTTCAGCTCAGGTCATGATCTCCTGGGATAGAGCCCGCCTCAGGCTCCCTGCTCAGTGGGGAGTCTGCTTCTCCCTCTCCCTCTCCCTCCACCCCTGCTCATGTGTACTCTCTCTCTTGCTTGTTCACCCTCTCTCTCAAATAAATTAAAATCTTTTAAAAAATTGAAAAATTAAAAAATCCATCAAAAAACTGTTAGAACTAATAAATGAATTCAGTTAAGTTGCAAGACACAAATCAATATATAAAAATCAGTTGCATTTTTATACACTAACAACAGACTATTTGAAAAAGAAATAAAACAATCCCATTTACAATAGTATCAAACACAATAAAATACTTTGGAATAAATTTAATCAAAGAAGTGAAAAATCTGTACACTGAAAACTGTAAGACTTTGATGAAAAAAATTGAAGACGACACAAACAAATGGAAAGATACCTGTGTTCATGAATTGGAAGAACTAATACTGTTAAAATGTTCCTACTCCTCAAAGCTATCTATAGATTCAATGTAATCTCTATCAGCATTCCAATGGAATTTTTCACAGCAATACAAAAAAAAAATCCTTAAATTCATATGAAACCACAAAAGACCCTGAATAGCTAACTCAATCCTAAGAAAGAACAGAGCAGGAGATATCACACTTCCTGATTTCAAACTATATTACAAATCTATAACATAATCAAAACAGTACGGTACTGGCATAAAAAAATTTACACAGACTAATAAAACAGAATCGAGAGCCTAGAAATAAACCCACGTATAGTATAGTGAACTAATATTTGACAAGAGAGCCAACAACACTCTATGGAGAAAGAACAGTCTCTCCAATAAATGGTGCTGAGAAAACAGGATATTCAGGCAAAAGAATGAAATTGGATCCCTACCTTACACCACTTACCAAAGTTAACTTGAAATGGATTAAGAACTTGTATGTCAGAACTGAAGCTATAAAACTCCTGGAAGAAAACATAGGGGAAAAGCTTCTTGACATTGGTCTTGGCAATGATTTTTTTAGATGTGATACCGAAAGCACAAGGAACAAAAGCAAAGATAAGTAAGTGGGACTACATCAAACTCAAAGCTTCTGCTCAGCAAAAGAAATGGTCAACAAAATGAAAAGGTAACCTACAGAATGAGAAAAAATATTTGTAAACCATATATCTGATAAGTCATCAATATCCAAAATACATAAGGAACTCCTACAACTTAAGAGCAAAACAGCCCAAATAACCCAATTTAAAAATGGGCAGAGGACCTGAATAGATATTTTCCCAAAGAAAAGATATTAACGGCCAACAGATACATGAAAAGATGGTCAACATCACTAATTATCAGGGAAATGCAAATCAAAACCACAATGAGATATCACCTCACATCTATAAAAATTATTAAAAAAAAAGAGGTAACAAATGTCAGCAGAATGTGGAGCAAAGGAAACCCTTGTGTTAGGGAGAATGTAAACTGGTACAGTCATTCTGGAAAACAGTATGAAGTTCCTCAAAAAGTTAAAAATAGAACTCCCATACAATCCAGCAATCCCATATTTGGGTATATATCCATAGGAAATGAAATCACTGTCTCAAAGACATATATGCACTCCCGTGTTCATTACAGCATTATCCACAATAGACTAGTCAGGAACAACCTCAGTGTTCATGTATGAATGGATAAAGAAAATACAGTATATGTGTATAGTGGAATACAATTCAGCTATAAAAGAAAAGAAAATCCTGCCTTCTACAGAAATGTGGATGGACCTTGAAGGCATTATACTAAGTGAAATAGGTCAGAGAGAGAAAGACAAACACTGTATGAGCTCAAATTATATATGGAATCTAAAAATCCAAACTCATTGAAATAGCGAGTAGAATGGAGGTTGCCAAGAATGGGGTTGGTAGAAATGGGGAGATGTTGGTCAAAGGCTACAAACTTCTAGTTATAAGATGAATAAGTTCTGGGGACATAATGACTCTACTTAACAATACTGTATTATATACTTGAGAGTTGCTAAGAGAGTATATCTTAAATGTTTTCACCACCAAAAACAACAACAACAAATCCCCCACAAAAAACCCAGGTAATTATGTGAGGTAATAGAGGTGCTAACTAACCTTACTGTGATAATCATTTTGCAATATACATATGTATCAAATCATCACTTTGTATACCTTAAGCTTCTATAATGTGCCATGTATATCACAACAAAGCTGGGGGAAAATGTGCACAAAAAGACTTGTAGACAAATGTCATTAGAAACTTTATTCATAGTACCCAAAAACCACATAATGCACATGTCACCTAACAGGTGAACAAAAACAAATTGTGCTATATTCATATAATGGAATACTACTCAGTAATTAAAAGGAACAAATGTGCTGGTACATAACACAATGTAGATGAACATTTCTCCAAAGAAGATACACAAATGACCAATACGCACATGAAAACATGCTTAACATCGTTAGTCATCAGATAAATATAAATCAAAAGCATAATGAGATACCACTTCATACTCACTAGGATGCCTATAATAAAAAGGACAGATAATATCAAGTGTTGGCAAGAATGTGGAGAAACTATAACCCATGCATTGCTGGTGGGAATGTAAAATGATGCAGCTACTTTGGAAAACAGGCAGTTCCTCACAAAGTTACACACAGAATTACCATATGACCCAACATCCCACTCCTAGGTATATACCCAAGAGAAGTGAAAACATATGTTCACACGAAAACTTGAATGCAGATGTTCACTGCGGCATTATTCATAACAGCCAAAAAGTAGAAACAACCCAGCTGTCTGTCTATGGATGAGTGGATAAACAAATGTGGGACACCCATATGATGGAATATTATTTGGCCATAGAAAAGGAATGAGGTCTGCACTCGATACATACTACACATGGATGAACCTTGAAACCATTATTTTAAGTGAAAGAAACCAGACACAGAAGCCCACATATTGTATGATTCCATCTATACGAAATGTCCAGAATAGGCAAATCCAAAGAGACAGAAAGTAAAGTAGGGGCTACAAGTAGGTGGGTGGGGGGAAAGTAGCAGGTAATTAGTAATTAGTTACTGCTAATAAGTATGGGATTTTTTGGGTGGTGGGGGGAGTTGGTGATGAAAATGTTCTATCTAAAATTGATTGTGGTGATGGTTGCACAACTGTGTATGAATACACTAAATACCACTGAACCGTACATTTCAAGTAGGTGAATTTTGGGGCATCTGGTTGGCTCAGTCCATAGAGCATGATACTCTCAATCTCAAAATTGTGAGTTCAAGCCCCACATTGGGCATGGAGTCTACTTTAAAAAAAAATAAAAAATAGGGGCACCTGGGGTGCCTGGGTGGCACAGTGGGTTAAGTGTCTGACTCTTGGTTTTGGCTCACATTGTGATCTCAGGGTCATGAAATCAAGCCTGGCATCAGGCTCCGCACTCAGCATGGAGTCTGCTTCAGATTCTCTCTCCCTCTCCCTCTTCCCCTCCCACTTGTGCTCTCTCACGCACTCTAAAAGGAAGGAAGGAAGGAAGGAAGGAAGGAAGGAAGGAAGGAAGGAAGGAAGGAGGAAGGAAGAAAGAAAGAAGTGAATTTTATGGCATTCAGTTATATCTCAAGCTATTTTTTTTAAAGATTTTATTTATTTATTTGACAGAGGTAGAGACAGCCAGCGAGAGAGGGAACCCAAGCAGGGGGAGTGGGAGAGGAAGAAGCATGCTCATAGCGGAGGAGCCTGATGCGGGGCTCGATCCCAGAACGCCGGGATCACGCCCTGAGCCAAAGGCAGACGCTTAACGACTGTGCCACCCAGGCGCCCCCTCAAGCTATTTAAAAAAATTTTTTTTAAAGAACCATTTATACAATCCTTTTCTGTGAGTTTTCTGTTCATTTCCTTCATGAAATTTTCTACAGAATTTTTAGTATTTCTTTTTCTTTTATTCATTTATTTGAAAGAGAGAGAGAGCATGAGCAGAGGGGAGGGTCAGAGGGAGAGGGAGATTCCACACTGAGCAGCGAGCCGGACTCGTGACTCGATCCCAGGACCCTGGAATCATGACCTGAGCCAAAGGCAGATTCTTAACGGGCTGAGCCACCCAGGCACATGAATTTTTAGTATTTCTATAACTGATTTTTAGGGACTCTGTATGTAAGGATATTAGCCTTTCATCTGTAATATAAGTTGCAAATATCTCTTCCTGTTTGTTGTTAATCTTTTGTTCTTATTTATAGGGCTTTTTTGTCCTTTTTTTATCTAACGAAATACATCAATAGTTTCTTTTATGACTTCCAGGTTTTTTGTCATTCATATTTAGAAAGGCTTTTCTCTCTGTGAGATTATAAAAACATTTTCCTGTGGTTTCTTTGAGTGTATTTATGGTTTCAATTTTCACATAGAAATTTTTGATCCATCTGGAATTTATTTTCATGTAAGGTGTGAGGAAGGAGTCCAACTTTTTAGAAGATGGCTACTAGTTGTGCTCATTCATTTAAAATGCCCTACCTCCTCCAACACAGGGTAGTACCATTTTCATATTTGGGTCAATTTAGGGGCTTCTCCATTCTGGTCCATTGATTTTTACTTTTCTATTCATGTGCCAATAATGAATGTTTGTATAGAATAGTGATGAAGAGCATATATTGGAGCCAACTTTCTGAGTTTAAATTTAACCTCTGCAACTTACTGGCTCTGTGAGTTTCAGCAAGTTCATCGTAATGGGCTGTTGTGAGGATTAAATGAATTATTTTATATATATAGCGCTTCGAACAGTACCTGGGACATAGTGTTTTATGTTAGCTATTTTATTAATAAAATTTTATAGCCTTATAATAGATTCTAAATCTGGTAGAGCTAGTGCCCCATTATTTCTTTTCTTTCTCAGGATATTCCTGGTTATTCTGGTCTATTTAGTTGTTCTGTATAATCTTTACAATCAGCTTGTCTCAACAAAATAAGGAAACAAGCAAAATAAAATCCTGTTTTTACTGAGATCGTGCTAATTATAGATTAAATTAGGAGCACTGACAGCTTTATGATTTTTAAGTCTTCCTTTCCAAGAACACAGTATGCCTTTCCATATGCCCAAGTCTTCTTTTAGGTTCTTCAGTAGTGTTTTAAAGTCTTCTACATATAGTCTTGTATATTCTTGTTGGGTTTATTGCTAGGTATTTTATCTTCTCTTGCTATTATTAAAAGGGACTTTTCTTCTCATCTGAATATATAAAGGCTATTGTTTTTATTTTTACTTTTTTTATAAAGATTTCTATTTATTTGTTTGTCAGAGAGAGAGAGAGAGAGAAAGAATGAGCATACAAGCAGGGGGAGATGCAGGCAGAGGGAGAAGCAGGCTCCCTGCTGAGGAAGGAGCCGTCTCGACTCAATTCTGAGACCCTGGGATCATGACCCAAGCCAAAGTCAGAGGGTTAACTGACTGAGCCACCCAGGTGTCCCAAGGCTATTATTTTTAAATAAATCATTGGTTTTAGTATGTTCTGTCTAATTGCCTTGCTGAAGTTTCATACCTTTTGTAATAGATTTCAACTTATCTGGGGCTTTCCAGTTTAAGTATTTGTGTCACTTACAAATGATGTAATTTTCCTTTTCCTTTAAAATTTTTATCTCTCTTATGTCTTTTTCCTGCCTAATAGTATTGACTGAAATAGTCAGAAAACTGAAAATAATGGTAGGAAACAGTAAAGAGTGAAACTGTTTTTATAATTACATCTAGAACTCCTATTTCATATTTCCTCCTTTTGAGATGAAGATACATGAAGGCAAATAAAAGATGTAAATTTTCAAAGAAGAAAAAAATAAAATGAGATTTAAAAAGAATTTTTGATGTAAGAATTTAGAAAAAGCTCCTACATTTAAAAAAAAAGGCCATACAAATGTAACTCAGCATTATCTATACTGTGTAAAAACACTCATGAATAAAAAAATATTAGACCAAGGAGAGAGAGACCTCAGGAGAAACCAAACTTGCTGACACCTTGATTTAGACTTCTAGCCTGAAGACTGTGAGAAAATAAATTTCTGTTGTTTAAGCTAAAAAAAAAAACAAAAACCACCAAAAACAAAACCAAAAAAACCCAAGACAAACAAACAAAAAACCCCACTAGGAATAACAGCAAGTATATAAATGGTGAGTGCTGTCAGTAGTGGGTTTGGAGGTGATTATTATTCTGCTTCATTACACCTTTCTGTACTACTACATTTCTACAATAAGCAAGTATTTCTTTAATGATCAGAAAAACATAAACAGAAGAAAAAGAATTAATCAAGTATACTGCTTTTTGGCTGAATGTGACTTTGGGCTTAGGGCTTGACATTTGAAATCCCTATCACCATGCTCTCCTAACTCAGTCCAGTCTTGTGATCTACATCAAAAATGCTTTATCTTTATCTTCCATCTGGCTAGGTAGTCTACGGTCTAATCCCATGATGATGTCACTTCTCTTCTGCTCTTCTTTTATCTGAATCCAGATGTTCTCGAACATGCTCCCACCCTCAGATTTGTGACTAGATACACATGCAGCTATAGATCTTTTTGATACCAAACTGCTTTGCTTCTCTTAAGTCTCTTAAATATATTTCTTTTTCCTTGCCCATGATTCTTCCCACAAGACCTCTGAATGACCCACAGATGGAAGTATCCCACAGGCAAATCTGCTCTTGACTACTCCTGAGCATTAACTCTCCTTGAGCAAGCATAGTTCTCAAGTTTTTGAACCCTGGGATGTCTCCTAAGACACTCCAAGGAAACCCTCTCCAGCCAAGATGATGACTAATACAACTTTTGGAGATACAGCGTTCTTGGAGGAAGTCCAGAAACCATATTGATTGGCTTTATTACAAATTCATACTATCTAACCTCAACTGGATGCTCATGGCTACTGGGTAATCCTTTTAGTCATCTCCTTCTGACTTTGTGTTGCATTCCTTACAACAGCTGCTCCAGACATTTTCCATTCTCAAATTTCCAAACTAACCCTTTGCCCCAACTCCCAACTCTAAGTAGATATTTTACTGAGAAGATCGAAGTCATCTGATTTCTTAGACCTTCAATTTCCTTCCCCCATGCCTTAATATTTCTTTTTGTCTTCAGTTAATCCTCACCTCTTCCTTCCCTTTCTCAGAGAAAGAATCTTTCCTATTTCTTACTAAGATTAATCTCTCCACCTGTGCTCCTGAGTCCATGTTCTTTCCCTTTCTCTGGGACCTTGCTCTATCAATTATCCCCTTACATTTGCATCTTTAATCTTGCCTTTCCCATTAACTCCTTGTTATCTACCTGCACATGTTTAAGTGATCCCTTAATCTAAAAAATCTTTCAAAGACTACTCGCTAAAGCTTTCTTCTTTTTTTTTTCAAAGCCGAATTTCTCAGAAGGCTGTGCTGTATTCATTATTCCCCTCTTTCTCACCACCCATTCATTCACTCAGTAATCCTCTCAGCGTTGCTTCCATCATTCAACTAAACTATTCTCTTGAAAGTTATGGATGATCACTCAATCACCATAGATTTGAAGGATCTTTTCTTAGTTCTCCACCTGTGACAACTGATACCCTTGCCCATCTTTTCCTTGGAACTCTCCTCCTTGGTTTCTACAAGGTCGTATTATGCTTTTTCTTTTCATACATTCTGATTGTTTCTTCCCTGATTCTTCTCCTTCTCTCACTTTTTTTTTTTTTAAGATTTCATTTATTTGTTTGACAGAGAAAGAGAGAGAACAAGCAGGGAGAGCGGCAGGCAGAGGGAGAGGGAGAAGCAGGCTCCCCGCTGAGCAGAGACCCTGATGTGGGGCTCAATCCCAGGACCCTGGGATCATGACCTGAGCCGAAGGCAGACACTTAATGGACTGAGCCACCCAGGCACACCAAAATAAATTTTGGAGGTCACTTTAGATAGCTTTTCAATTTATTGAGCAATGCCAATTTAGTTAGAAATTCTCAATTCTCAGCATTTCGCATTTCTTTCCTTTTTTTTTTAAGATTTTAAAAACCTATTTATTTGAAAGAGAGAGAGAGAGCAAGCACATGAGCGGGGGTGGGAAAGTGGGGAGAGGCAGAAGCAGACTTCCCGCTGAGCAGGGAGCCCGATGTAGGGCTTGATCCAGGAACCCTGAGATCATGACCTGAACCAAAGGCAGATACTTAACGGACTAAGCCGCCCAGGCGGCCCTCTCACCCTTTAAATATAAGAATCTCCCAAAGTTCTTCTCTTATCCCCCTCTATCACTACACTTTCATTCCTCAGTGATCTCATCCATTCACATGATTTAACTACTGACCATATTTCCTCTTCCAATCTCTGTATCAGTATTGAATCCCCCATGACAAGTTCATTTGAAAGGTGTGCTGGCTTTTCAAACTCAGTTGACTCTGAAATCAAACTACAGCAGTAACCCTTTTAACTAACTCCACTTATTCTGTTTTTCATTTTTCATTTTTTAATAATATGCTTATGCTGCTCTTTCTCGATTTTTAAGTTTTAGACATTATCTTTGGACTCTTAGCTGAAGAGGGCAGTTATCTTTTTTACCACCTACACACACTTCCCATCTTCCAGTCTAATATTTAGTACCAACATTAGCTTAAAATATTCAGTACTTATATTCTTATGCTATATAAATATTATTCATAACCAAGCTGCAAAGTCTCATACAACTTTTCGTTTTTCTTGGAATAATTGCCACTTTCTTTGTTTGCTTGGAGTTTCTAAGTATTAAACACTACTTTAAAAAAAAAAAGATTTTATTTATTTATTTGACAGAGAGAGAGGCAGCAAGAGAGGGAACACAAGCGGGGGGAGTGGGAGAGGGAGAAGCAGACTTCCCACCAAGCAGGGAGCCCGATGCCGGGCTCGATCCCAGAACGCTGGGATCATTACCTGAGCCGAAGGCAGACAATTAATGGACTGAGCCACCCAGGGGCCCCTACTTATTATTTTTTTTTAATTAAAGATTTTATTTTCAAGTAATCTTTATACCCAACGCAGGGTTCACATTCACAACCCAAATAAAGATTTATTTCTTTAACTGAAGTATTCATCTCTAACTCTCTAACCGAATGTAATCTAACACAACAGGCTTTTTAAATAGATCTATTTATTTATTTGAGAGAGAGAGCGCAGCTGCGAGGGGTAGAGGGAGAAAAGAATCTTAAGCAGACTCTGTGCTTAGTGCAGAGCCCTACATGGGGCTCAATCTCATGACCCTGAGATCACGACCTGAGCTAAAACCAAGAGCCAGACGCTTAATCGCCTGGGGCACCCAGGTGTCCCTAACACAAGTTTTATCAGTTCTATTTTTTATATTCTTGTACACATTCCTCTAGGAGTTTTCTGCTGCTCCAGTTTGAATTGGCTGTTTTCTAGCTCTTCCGCACAAATGGTTGTCTGGGACTAGCCTTCATTATTATCCTAAGACTTCTCTTAAACTCTCTCCTGTGTTGTTGGATCCCTTGTTTCTAGATCACATAATTTCATCTTTTTAGATTTATTCCCATTTTTTGAGAAAAGACATTCTCCAGTAGTTTCATGAGAAAAGCTGTATGGGAGTTAAAATTTATAAGCTCTTGCCTATCTAAAAATCTACATTCTATCTCATAATTGATTGATAATTTGGCTTGGTGCAGGATTCTAGGTCAGAAATAATCTTCCCCTACAATTCTGAAAATATTGCTTTATTGATTTTTTAGCTTCCAGTGTTGCTATTGAGAAGGCTGATGGCATTCTAATTCTTCTGTTTTCTTTTTTTTCAATGTTATACTCCTGGACTGGGTCTCTAAGTTTCTTGTATCATTTCTCTTACTTTCCATTTTTTTGGGCCTCTTCTGGGCAATTTCCTCAACTTTGCCTTTCAGCCCTTCTATTGAATTTTTTTCTTTTTCTTTTCTTTTTAGAGGGAGGAGGGGCAGACAGAGAAGGAGAGAATCCCAAGCAAGCTCCATGCCCAGCGCAGAGCCCCACTCGAGGCTCAATCTCACAACCCCCAGATCACGACCTGCGACAAAATCAAGAGTCGGACGCTTAACCGACTGAGCCACCCAGGAGCTCCTGAATTTTTTATTTCTGGTATTCTAATTTCTAAGAACTCTTTTTTGTTCTTCTTCTTCTTTTTTTTAATAGCAGGCTAGTCTTATTGAATGGATCCAGTATCATCTCTTTTTTCCCCCCTGAGGATATTAACAATAGCTTTCTTAAAGTTTTCTTTTCCTCGTATTGTCACCACTTCTTCTGAGTTTCCTCCTCCTCTGCCCTGTCAGTTTTGTCTTGGCTTCTGACTATCATGTTCGAGACTTCCTCCACATGACTGGTGATCTTTGAGTATGTCCATCCATATTTAGAGTGAGATATTAAAAAGCTGGTTATCTCATTGGATGGAGCTTGTTAACATTGATCTTTACTGTACAATGAACAGGTTGAGACCTGGTCATTTCACAGTGGAACTCCTAAACATCAGATTCATGGAGACTTTTTCTGGGTTTACTTTAGTTTCTCCAGAAAATATTCGAGACTTATGTTTGGAGGGGATCCATTTGGCAGCCAGCATTCTGAGAGCTAAGCAAAGGCAGGGAACAGGGCATCAATATTTGGCATAGAGAGACTGTCTTAATCTCCTTGTTTTCATTAAACTATTTCATCTCTGCTCTGAGTCCCTCATTTCTGAGTTGAGAGTTCCTCCAGTTTAGTTTCTCCAAACTCCTAATGGATTCAAAAGGCATGACCTTGATGCTTGATGAAGGGGAGAGGATCTGGGGATCTAACTGCTCCATATAAAGGCTTTCAAAAAATTTTCTTGTTTTTAGCTTTCCCCATACCCCCAATTTCAGAGTACCTGTCACTTCCAATTCCTGACCCCTAGACCTCTGTGGCACAAACTGACACCTTTCCCTTTTGTAAGTAGTTAGTCACCAGCTTTCTGTGCTAAATTAGTTCCTACTTAGCCATCTGCTGTCCAGCTTCTAAAATTTAGTTGACACCTGTCTCTTACTGTAATCTCTTCTCTTGTTCTTTTTGTCCTTTTGGCTTTCTTTCTTACCCTTTATTATAATTTTAGTGTGTTCTACAGAGAGAGAAAATAAACATGCATATTTGGCCTGACACTTTCTACTAGTCATCTATAACAGTTTACTTACATGTCTATTTTCTCTCCAACTAGATTATGAACTCCTTAAAAAGAGAACTATATGCTCCTTATCCTTTCAGTCCCAGGACCTAGAGTAATAACCTGGCACAGAGGGCACATTCAACAAATACTGCTGAGTGAATGAAGAGATGAATGAATGAGTTCTCTGCATACCTTTCATCACCTCACACAGTGCTTTGAACACTGAAAGCATTTAATAAATACATGAATTCAAAAAGGAAAGCCTTATGATTGACATTTTGTATTTAAAATTTCAAATATATGGTTCTCAGAAAAACTTGTTTGCATGATAATAAATACAGTTTACATAGCTACAGTATTTAGGGTGTATGCTACAAATTTAATGTAATCGTGCTAACCAAGTAACTACTGAAGTGAATCCTGACTTCATTGTTTGGAAAAGTCTCAATCTTAACGTCCTTTTCAAAAATAAACTTTTGTTTTTGTTTTGGCCCCATCCTTCATGTCCTACTTTTTTATTTTTTTTTTAATAGAAGAAGAAAGGGATAGAAATATATTAATCACCAATTAAAAGACTATACAAAAGCCACTGGCTGAATTGAGAACAAGCTTCTGGACAGAGATGAGAGAATTACAGAGTGCTCATACTGAGGTCTTCCATCTTCAATACACTAACATAATGAAATGCAGCCATAGCTTTTATATCACTTTAGGTCAATATTCAGAATAATTATATTTACTTTTCTAGGATCTGCTTTTTAAAATGCTCAAGTATAGGGCACCTGGGTGGCTCAGTCAGTTGAGCATCTGACTTTGATTTCAGCTCAGGTCATGATCTCAGGGTCGTGAGCTGGAGCCCTGTGAAGGGTTCTGAGCTTGGTAGGGAGTCTGCTAGGGATTCTCCCTCTCCTTCAGCCCCTCCCCCTGCTTGTGCGTGCGCATGCTCTCTCTCTCTCAAATACATAACTAAATAAATAAATAAATCTTTAAAAATAAAATAAAATGCTCAAGTATACTATAGATTCAAATAAAGGCAGCTTATTGAATAAGCTTGGTAAGACAGCAAATTTCTCTACCACAAATAATATTTGCTTGTTACTCTAGATAAGCTGGTTTCCTCACCGTCTTTTCAAAAACCATTATCACTTCAGTGCTCACATGGCCTAAAATGCCCTCTTCCCTTCTCCTAGTCAAATTCGGCCATCTCTCAAGGTCCAACCTGAGCCTCCTCACTTCAATAAAAGCTCCCATGTGACCTCCTCTTCCTGGGGACCTGTGGCACTTCTTTGAACCACATATCCTGACACCTGGTTACACTCTGTAACACTCTTGAGTCATCTTCCCAACTAGATTGTATGCATCTTGGCAGCAAGGCCACAGCTTTCTTTTCTATATCTCATAACTCCTAGTACTAATTTGGGCAAATAGCAGCTGCTCAAACAAAACTTTCTTTCTTTCTTTCTTTCTTTCTTTCTTTCTTTCTTTCTTTTCTTTTCTTTCTTTCTTTCTTTCTCTCAAGATTTTATTTATTTATTTGAGAGAGAAAGTGGGTGAGAGAGAGAGAGCATGAGTGGGGGGAGGGGCAGAGGGAGAGGGATAAGCAGACTTCCCACTAAGTGGGGAGCCTAACATGGGGCTGGATCCCAGGACCCTGGGATCATGACCTAAACCAAAGTCAGACACTTAACGATTGAGCCACACAGGCACCCCCAAATTTTCTTTTTTTTCAAAATAAAAATAGTTTCATTTTTATTGTGATTGTGAAAATGTTGCATAATCATTATTAAAAAACCTCAAACAATATAGAAAGTGTGAAGACAAAAGTAACATGCCAGCACTGAGAGAAAACCACTAATAACATTTTGGTAAACCTCTTTCCAAACATTTTGGTATGCATATAAACATGCACAGACATAAGATATATATAATTTTATATAAATGGTATTACACCATTCTGCTGTTCTGCAACCTGAGACAATAAATGTCGATATTTCAGTATTACTTCCTTGTCCATCATTGCCTCCTGAGTTTTATTTTAAAAGTAGAAATGTGCTTCTAAGGAATTATCGGCCAATTAGCATGACAAATAAGGTTGTGAACACTGGAATTAGGTATTTTTCAGACTACTAATTCTTTTGTCGGCAGACCCACTGTGATTATGTGACTAAATTCATCTACTTGTTCGTATTTTAAGATATCGGTCACCTGGTAAATGTCTTCATGGATTACCCATTAATCTTTGTATGTTTTGTTACACATCTTTCCTGAGATTTCAATTAGCTAGTACATTCTTACATTCTTCCTGCAAGTGATTAGAGGTGATGATAAATACTTTCCGGTATCAGTTTCGTCCCACTTGCATGGCCTCTTAGCACTAAAAGACTTTTAAATGATAGTGGTGATGGCAGAACCTACTTTATAATTTGTTCATGCAAAATCCATTAATACTGGGTTTTGAGAGAGAATAATTTAAAGCTCTGAAGGTCCTCTTTGGTTCCTATGTATCTAGAAAAACAGCACGCAACCCATGAAGCTCCTTCTCATCAATCTCCGTGCCAGATGAGAATTTCCAGAACTGTTTTTGAAATCAGGGCAAGGAGAAAAGAACAGGGCAGGGAATCCTTGGCTGCAAGAGCTGGCTTCAAAGAATTCAGTGTGCTGGGAGCAGCGGCCAAGTGGGCGCGACTAACTGCACCCTTGCACCAAAGCCAGAGAACAAAGATGAAGGGTGAGGAAATGAAGGAGATTCTTGAAGTGACTTCCCAGGAGGAATCTCAGATCGGCCACACCCAGTCCCTTCATCTTGGTAAATAACTCAGCAAAACTGCAAATGGGCTGAGCAGCGTCCCTGCGGGAGCCTCTCCCACAGAGGGGGGATTTCTTCCTTACTGCTGCTACATGCAACTTCCCAGACCCGCGCTTGCCTGCAGGGGAAGTGTGTGCTCTCCCCAAGTCGTGGCATGTTTATCAGATGAACAAACAAACAGCAAATAGCTCTTGGAGGGTTTTCCCTGTTTCCTGGCAGCAGAAGGACGGCAGCTGTTGTATGGTTAAATGGGGGATTTAGCCTTTTTAATACAGTTTTAGAAGTTTGTAGTAGAAACCTTCCTTTCTGTCCCTATCTGATGGTTAAATTGAAATCTGAACTGTTTCTTCCAAGACATTTCCAAGCTGATCTTATTGGAAATGGACTGCAAATAAGCATGGCCCATCTAATGATCCAGCAGGCATTCATGAATTTATTCACCCAGCATTTAAAGCATCCAAAACAAGCAAAGGCACTGACTGAGGATTCAGAGATAAAATATGCTGTCTCTGCCATCAAGGGAGTTAACGATGATACTTATCACAATGACACAAGCAGCTGGCATTGAGGGAGCGGTTATTATGTGCCAAGATCACTAACTGTTTTTATCTGTGATCTCACTGAGTTTTCACAACTTTGAAGTAGTATACTCTCCATTTTACAGATGAGAAAATGAAGGCCTGGAAAAAGTAACATGACCATGGTCGCACAGCTGTATCTAATAAAAGTCCACCCGAACCTAGGGCCACCTAACTCTAAAAAGGCTTTCTCTTTAGTGCTTCATGTGAAGCTTGACACTACAAATTTATAATCTAGATCGGGATGTAAGAAAGACAAAAAAATCCCTTTCTTCTTGACTCCACATGATATCTTAGCAAAGAGATTCTACGTTTGCAATAACTACACGTAAGATATGCTAGAGTAAGTGCCAGAAGAGAGATCATTTTTGAGTGGAGGTCACGGAGGGCCAGGAGGAGAGGATGTGATAATCACAAGGACTTTTAGATGTGCTACTTGAGCCGGGGCTACGTGAGAATGGGCAGGAATGGGACAGACATGCAAGAAAGTTCTACACCGAAAAGCAAAACAACGATGTGCAAGGGGAAAAGCACAGGAGTGTTTGGGGGAAAGTGAGTGTCTGTGTGGTTAGAGTCTAGGCTATGCGTAGGAGTGTAGTGGTTGGAAAGGCTGAGGTTAGATCAGGAGTGGCCTACAATGTAAGGTAATGGAATTCCTTATTTCCTTAGTAGGCAATACAGAACCATGGACATTCTAAGCAGGGATGGACAAGCCCAGAGCTGTGCTGTAGAGAATTATATTTATAAAAGATTTTGCAGTAAGTAGTTCTCAAGCTTCAATGGTTATCAGGATCACCTGCAGAGCTTTTAAAATGAGTGCGCCCCACAAAAAGTTCCAGAGCCACAGGAACTCTCATAAACTGCACTTAAATGTGGAGAATGATACAATTACTTTGGAAACCTGGGAACATGTGCTAAAGCTGAACACACACATTCCCAGCAATTTCACTCCTAAGTACATACCTAACAGAAATCTATATACCAAGAGACATAAAAAAGTACGCTTATAGCAACATTGTTTGTACCAGCCCCACACTGAAAACAATCCAAATGCCACCTATGGTAGGGCGGATAAACTGTGGTTTATACACAAAATGGAAGTCCGTATAACAACGATAAAGAACTGCAGCTAAGCCCAACAACAAATGAGAAATATAACATTGAGCAAAAGAAGCCAGACGCTGACTACATGCTCTATGATTCTAGCAATGGAGAGTTCAAAATCAGGCCCATAAAGGTTATGGTGATAAAAATGAGACTAATGATACCCTAGAGGAGATTAATGACTGGAAGCGGGCCTGGGAGAGGCGTCTGCAGTGTTGGTAATGTTCTCTATCTGGATGAATATTCTATGAGTATGTTTATTTTGTAGAAATCCATGGTGCTGTATGTTTATTACTTTGCATGTTTCTCTACATATGTTATACTGCAAAACATTTTTTTACTTAAAACTTTTCAAAAAGAAAAAAATGGCATAGGCCCCAACCCAAAAGATTCTGATTAAATCAGTCTGGGACGTGGCCTTGGCATCACTATTTTTTTAAAAGTTCCGTAAGTGAACTTGATATGCAAGTAGGGTTGAAAACCACTGAGGTAGAGCAAGGACTGGAGCAAAGAAGAAGTTCAAAAGTTATTCAATGTTTCCCACACTTGAGAGATAATAAGAATCACCTGAAATGCTTGCAAAAAAAGAAAAAAGAAAAGAAAAAAAGAAAGCCCCAGGTCCCTCCCTTGCTGACTGATTTAGTAGGTTGGAGATGGGCTCAAGGAATCTGTCTTTTCGACAACCTCTCCAGTGCTGGGTTAATGAGGCCCACCTCTCCGATTAATTAGGGTTCTAAATTAGGGTGGTGGCAGTGGGAATGAAGAGCAGGTTATGCCAAGCAACATAAAACCGGAAAAGATTAAATTTTCAACACTACTTTTACTTGCTTTTATATACTGCCAACTTGAAATCCACCAAAACAACCAAATTTGAGTACGGTTTATTAAATTGACATCCTTAACCTACGGTGGTTTTATTTTGATTCATAGTGTGTAAGTTTAAATTAGTCATTTACTTTTGTTTCTAACAGAGCCACGAAATCAGGAGGTTTCAGAAGCCTAAGGCACACCATTCTGTTTTCTGGTACATCTACTTTAGAGAATGGGCTTAATAACATCTCATAGTACAGTCTCACTTCAGCCTAACTTTAAAAAAATCCTTGGTTATATTTTCAAAGGACTTCTAAATTATGTTTATTATGACCTTCAAAGCATGAACTATGTAGTAAAGCAAGTACTGTGCTTCCCCGAATGACAAGAATCATGATTTTTAAATTTTAAATAAAAGATGGAATAACCATATTTTTTTTCTCTTGAAAACAGGTAAAATGGAACTTAAAGAATTTGTAGCTACCTTTCCTCCGTCTGTAAAGCAATGAAAGAAGATCACAGACAAATGCAATACATTTTTATACCTTAACTTCTTTGATCACATTTTAGGCTTTCGGGGAATCACTCATTGATCTCAGAACTGAATGTCATATTTATGTTCATTTAGCATCAGAGCAGGAGCACTTGATGCTAACGGCAAGAGCACTTGACTGAGAGAATGACTGAATTTATCAACTGGCTGGGAGACACTGGGCCTCAATTTTGGGGGGGGGCTGATTTTTTTTATCAGTCTGATGCGGGAAGGGCTGAAGTACATCAATAGTTTTCTTTTTTTTTTTTTTTAAAGATTTTATTTATTTATTCGACAGAGATAGAGACAGCCAGCGAGAGAGGGAACACAAGCAGGGGGAGTGGGAGAGGAAGAAGCAGGCTCATAGCGGAAGAGCCTGATGTGGGGCTCGATCCCATAACGCCGGGATCATGCCCTGAGCCGAAGGCAGATGCTTAACCGCTGTGCCACCCAGGCGCCCCCTGAAGTACATCAATAGTTTTCAAACCAGAAGACTAGAATTCTTCAGAGGCATTAATAAGGTTCTACAAATGTTTAATTTTAATATTTTTCTTATTAAAAACCTACCTTTATTTAAAATCTATGAAAAAAACAAAATGCACACTAAATCTTTCACATAGTAAATTTTATTATACAGACACAACCGACCTGCGCTTTCCCGTTAACGCACTGTGGAGCTCCTTCTGTTCCACAAATGTATATATGTGTTTGAACCTGTAAATGTGCCACTGATTAGAAAGCTTTTTATCTGCCTGCTTGTTTTCTTTTCTTTTTAATCCAGGACTATATTGACATAAAGACTGAGATTACATAAAATCTTTAAATTCTACTGGGTGAGAGTACAGATGTTAATAAGCCCTCCTCTTTCTTGCCTCTATAGGATGTGGTTATTGAACCAAAGTAGGTTTATTACTTTATTAAATGTTTGATAATTATAAAATAGAAGTCTTCAAGTGTTAAGATACTAAAGCAAAAATGTAGTCATGTCTGAACTGGGACTGGAAAAGCAATGGCGGAGATAATTTATGGAGTAGTGGATCATAAAAAGGCAGGGCACTAAAATGTCCTCAGATGCTGTGTAGATAAGCACGAGCAGTTAGAATTAGGGTTTTTCAAAACACTATAGGATAGATGTCATACAAATTGACACAGAATGTCAGTTTTATTAGCATAAGACTTAGATTGCAGACCTTTCAGAGTTACTTACAGAGATTTCAGTAGTGATACCAGAATTTATCCTTTTATACTAAAGTTTTATAACTGACATGAGGCAGTTGTCAGAACAATAGTCAAATGAAATCAACTGCTATTATTTCTACCTTAAATAAATTCATTAAATATAGGTTTATGAACTGGGAAATCTTGCTGATATTTTACATAATTCAAATAGCTCAATTAAGGCTTACAACACTGTCATACTTACAGCCTCAGATAAAATGTTAGTGATGAATCAAAACAGGATTTGGACTCAGCATGCAAAACAAAATTTTTCTGTGCTGAAACTATGAATAAAAAGATGGCCTTGGTATTAGTCTGCTTGAGCTGCCATAATACCACAGACTGGGTTGCTTCAACAACAGAAATTTATTTTCTCCCAGTTCTGGAGACTGGAAGTCCAAGATCAAGGAGCTAGCAGGGTCAGTGTCTGGGAGTATCTCTCTGTGGTTGCAGAAGGCCACCTGCTCACTGTGTCCCCACACGGCAAAGAGAGGACACAGGCTCTCTCTCTGGTGTCTCTTCTTGTAAGGACACTAATCCATTTGGATCAGGACCCTAATCTTATGACCTCATATAACCTAAATTACATCCTTATAGGCCCTACCTCCAAATACAGTCACCTTGGGGTTAGGGCTACAACATATGAATTTTGGGGCACATAATTCTTTCTATAGCAGCCTCTTAGGTATCTGATTTTTTAAAGAAATAACACCATAAATCAACTCATATATAATAAGACACATTTATTTTTCTCCAAACAATGAAGTTTTTAAACTAGCTAAGAAAATTATTGATTTCTCCAAAGCGATTATTCGTCAATTAGGAATGTGAGCAATTGTTAGTTACATTAGTTACTCGGCTTTGACACAACAATTTACTATCACTCCGTTTTTGAATATTTAGGCATATAACTAAACTAATTCAGTTTAACCGCCCCCAAATTGACTGGATGTCAAGATGTTAAAAACAAAGCTATAAGTATCTGCAGCTAATTATCTATGTGAATCACAACTTTCTTGACAAGCTTTTATCTCCAAACCGAATACTGGAAAGCTTTCCCCCAACATCAGGAATAAGACAAGGATGCCTGCTTTTGCCACTTCCCTTCAACACAGTACAGGAAGTTCTAACCAGAGCAATTAGATAAGAAAAAGAAATACAAGGCATCCAAGTTGGAAAGAAAACGGTAAAACTATCTCTATTTGAAGATGACATCATCTTCTATGTAGAAAACCTTAAAAATCTCTCTCTTTTACACACACACACACACACACACACACACACATTATTACAACTAATAAATGAACTCTGAGAAGATGGAGGATACAAAATCAACATACAAAAATCAACTACATTTTCATAAGGTTGCTGTGAAAAATGTGAAAAGGAAATTAAGAAAAAAAGTTCCATTTACAATTATATGAAAAGACTAAAATACTTAGGAATAAATCTAACCACGGAGGTGAAAGACTTGCATAATGAAAGCTATAAAATACTGCTGAATGAAATTAAAGAAGACTTAAAAGAAAATCACAGGTCCAAAATGGTGTCACTTAAGTTAAGGTCCTAGGTCAGTAAACCAAGACTTAATACCTAATCTAACTGCAGTTTCAACCCCCCAGGAATGTAACTTTTGACTAGTCAATATGGGATTTACCTGGTGAGTAAGAGGAAGTTTACTGATAGACCTCTTCTAGTCCCCTTAGGAGGGTGACCCTTGCCTAAAACAGTGGATTCTTCACTAATAATTTCCTTTTTTCTGTTCCCTGTTTATCTTTAAAAACATTTCTTTTCCAGCAGTTCGATGAAACTCCCTTCTGCTTGCTAGATGGGATGCTGCCTGATTCATGGATCTTTTTTTTTTTTTTAAAGATTTTATTTATTTTAGAGAGAGAAAGTACACAAAAATGAGGGGGGAGGGGCAGGGGGAGGGGCAGAGGCAGAGGGAGAGGGACAAGCAGACTCCTGCACTGAGCACAGAGCCAGACTAGAGGCTCAATCCCACGACCCTGAGATCATGACCTGAGCTGAAACCAAGAGTAGGATGCTCAACTGACTAAGTTACCCAGGTGCCCCTATGAATCTATTAATAAAGTCAATTAGATCTTTCAAATTTACTTGGTTGAGTTTTTGTTATTTAACAGAAGAATTAACATTATTAAGATGTCAATACTATCCAAAGAAATCTACAGATAAAACACAATCCCTATCAAAATCCCAACAAACTTTTTTACAGAAATAGAATAACTGATCCTTAAGTTCATATGGAATTGCAAGGGGCCCTGAATAGCCAGGACAATCTTGAAAAAGAAGAATGAAGTTGGAAGACACAAACTACCTAATTTCAAAATGTAATACAAAGCTACAGAACTTAAAACAGTTTGGTACCGGCATAAAGACAAATATATAGACCACTGGAATAGAATAGAGAGCCCAGAAACAAATCTTCACTTGTATGGTCAATTGGTTTTCAACAAGGGTACCCTTCATTGGGGGAAGGAATACTCAACAAGTCTTTCCAGCAAGTGGCGCTGGGGAAACTAGATACCCTCAGGCAAAAGAAGGAAGTTGACCCTTTTATACCTTACATAAAAACTAACTCAAAATGGATCATAGAAATACATAAAGAGCTCCCACAGCTCAACAACAAAAAAACAAACAACATTATTCAAAAATGGTCAAAGGACTTACACATTTCTCCAAAGAAGACATACAGATGGCCAACAGACACATGAAAAGATGCTCAACATCATTCATCATTAGGGACATACAAATAAAAATCACAATGAAATATCACCTCATACCTGTCAGAATGGCTAAAATCAAAAACTCAAGAAACAAGTGTTGATGAGGATGTGGAGTAAAAGAACCCTTGTGCACTATTGTTGGGAATGCAAACTGGTGTAGCCACTGTGGAAGACAGTATTGCTGTTCCTCAAAAAACTAAAAATAGAACTGCCCTATGATCCAGTGATCACACCAATTGGTATATACCCCAAGAATACAAGAACACTAATTTGAAGGGATATATAAGCTCCTATGTTTATTACAGCATTATTTACAATAGTCAAACTATGGAAGCAACCCAAGTGTCCATCCATAGATGAATGGATAAAAAAGATGTGGTATATATCTACACACACACACACACACACACACACACACACACAGGAATATTATTCAGCCATAAAAAAAGAATGAAATCCTGCCATCTTCAATGGCAGAGCTAGAAAGTAGTATGCTAAACAAAGTAAGTCAGAGAAAGACAAATACCATACGATTTCACTTATATGTAGAATTTAAGAAACAAAACAAATGAGCAAAGAGGAAAAAAAAGAGAGAGACAAACTAGGACACAGACTCTTAATTATAGAGAGCAGATGGTTACCAGAGAGGAAGTAGTTGGAAGGATGAGGGAAACAGGTGAGGCCGATTAAGAGTACACTTTTCTTGGGGCGCCTGGGTGGCACAGCAGTTAAGCGCCTGCCTTCGGCTCAGGGCGTGATCCCCGCGTTATGGGATCGAGCCCCACATCAGGCTCCTCCGCTGTGAGCCTGCTTCTTCCTCTCCCACTCCCCCTGCTTGTGTTCCCTCTCTCGCTGGCTGTCTCTATCTCTGTCAAATAATAAAATAAAATCTTTAAAAAAAAAAAAAAGAGTACACTTTTCTTAATGAGCACTAAGTAATATATGGAACTGCTGAATCATTTTACTGTACAACTGAAACTAAAATAACACTGTATATTAACTACACTGGAATTAAAATAAATTTTTAAAAATGCAACTGGTAAAAACAAAACAAAACCAAAAAATCCGATAGCCAATAAGTACATGAAAAGATGTTCAACATCATTACTCACTGGGGACACACAAATCAAAACAATGAGATATGACTTCATAGCCATTTGGATGCCTTTTTATCAAAACAACAGGAAATAACAAGTGTTGTTGAGGCCCTGGAGAAATTGGAACCCTTGTGAATTTCTTGTAAGAATGCAAAATGGTGAAGCCACTATAGAAAACAGTATGGCAATTCCTTAAAAAGTTAAACATAGAATTATCATATGACACAGCAATTCTGTTCATAAGTATATGGCCAAGAATCAAAGACAGGGACTTACACAGATACTCGTACGTCCATGTTCATAGCAGTGCTATTCACAATAGCCAAAAGGTAGAAGCAACCCAAGTGTCTGTTGACAGATGAATGGATAAACAAACTATGATATGTACACACAATGGTTAGAAAAGAATGAAATTCTGACACACGCTACAACATGGATGAACTGTGAAAACATCATGCGTAGTGAAATAAACCAGATACAAAGGGACAAATATTGTGTAATTCCACCTATATGAGATACCTAGAATAGTCAAAGACATAGAGACAGAAAATAAAATACTGGTTATTTGGGGCTAGAGGATGGGGAAATGGGGAGTAATTTTTTAATGGGTAAAATGTTTCAGTTTGGGAAGATGAAAAAAATTAAGGAGATGAATGGTGGTGATGGCTGTACAACTATGTGAATGTAGTTAATGCCACTGAACTGTATATTTAAAAATGGTTGAAAAAAAAATGGTTGAAATGGGGGTGGCTGGGTGGCTCAGTAGGTTAAGCATCTGACTTTGACTCAGGTCATGATCTCAGGGTCCTGGGATTGAGCCCTGAATTGGGCTCCACACTCAGCAGGGAGTCTGCTTATCCCTCTCCATCTGACCCCCTCCCCACTCGTGCTCTCCCTCTTTCTCAAATAAATAAATAAAATCTTTTAAAAAAATAGTTAAAATGTTAAATTTTATGTCATTTATATTTTATCACCAAAAGAGATTTCTCTACTTAAAAAGTGGTTTGAATGGTAAATTTTATGTTAAGTATATTTTACCACAATCAAGCAATAAATATATTTTAAAACCTTAGTCCTAGTTTCAAGACAAGATGACTTCTAAGGTCCCTTTCAATTCTAAAATTTTTTGAGACATCAAGATATCAAGGGGAGGAGTGTCTGGGTGGCACAGCGGTTAAGCGTCTGCCTTCGGCTCAGGGCGTGATCCCGGCGTTCTGGGATCGAGTCCCACATCAGGCTCCTCCGCTATGAGCCTGCTTCTTCCTCTCCCACTCCCCCTGCTTGTGTTCCCTCTCTCGCTGGCTGTCTCTATCTCTGTCAAATAAATAAATAAAATCTTAAAAAAAAAAAAGATATCAAGGAGAAAAGAGAATCTGCTCAAGGAATAAGCTTCTGACTTCTCGTTCTGAAGTAAGAGTGTAACTTTACCTTTCAAGTGATTATAAATGGACCAAGAAGTTCTAGCAATGGTAGCAAACTCAAATGCCTACAGAGGCCAGGCAGGAAACGTAAGCAGATGAAGCAAGGCAGCTGGGGATGGTGGTAAATCTGAGGCCACCACACGCCCTGTCTAAAGGGAGCAGCTGTACCTCCGCCCTGGCAAACTGCCTCTCTATTGGAATGTGGGCATGGTATTTGGATGATTTTCCATTCTTTAAGTGAAATTGAATTGAGATTTTTATGCTAAATGTTGGCATCTAATTTTTAAAATTATTTTTTTTTTAATTTTTAATTTTTTTTTAAAAGTAGGCTCCACACCCAGTGCAGAGCCCAGAGCAGGGCTTGAACTCACCACCATGAGATCAAGACCTGAGCTGAGCTCCAGAGTCAGACGGTTAACCAACTGAGCCACCCAGGCACCCCTAAAAAAATTATTTTTAATGTTGCTAGCCAAAGAAAACATAACTGCAGGCCAAGGCACATGCAGTCAGCCAACTGCTAGATTGTGATTTCTTTCAGAGCATAAAGGCACGACACAGAATACAAAAGAAAAGGAGGTAGTACTAGTTAGATCCTCACCAATGGTTAAAGTTTGCATCCGGATCATGGGGCACGTGGGTGGTTCAGTCGGTTAAGTGTCCAACTCTTGATTTCAGCTCAGGTCATGATCTCAGAGTCCTGAGATCAGACTCAGTGCTGGGAATGGAGCCTGGTTAAGAATCTCTCTCTCCCGGGGCGCCTGGGTGGCACAGCGGTTAAGCAAGCATCTGCCTTCGGCTCAGGGCGTGATCCCGGCGTTGTGGGATCGAGCCCCACATCAGGCTCCTCTGCTATGAGCCTGATTCTTCCTCTCCCACTCCCCCTGCTTGTGTTCTCTCTCTCGCTGGCTGTCTCTATCTCTGTCGAATAAATAAATAAAAATCTTTAAAAAAAAAAAAAAAAAGAATCTCTCTCTCCCTCTCCCTCTTCCTCTCCCCTTCCACGCTCTCTCCCTCAAAAATAAATAAATAAATAAATAAATAAATAAATAAAAATAAATAAATAAAGTTTGCATACAGACCATGATCTAAATCTTTTAATCCTTGTTTGGAAGCACCAGAAAGTACTGAATATTATTTTAATTAGGTGTCGATTGATATTGTATAGCTTTGAATGGGCCAGTTTTTAATGGGGCACTTTGAATGTGAAGTTTATGCCTTGTCTATAGTGGGTGATCAGTAAGGAGTAGCTACTATTATTTTAAATCAAATCCCTACACAAAATTGAAGAGTATAATGCTCTTTTGAAACCAACCCTACTCTCCAATATAAGAGATGATTTTAATATAATCCCTTCAATAATCACAGATTATTGAATAGTGATTGGGAAGTGGTAAGCCTTCATGTTAAATAACAAAAAAGAAATCATTTTCATATGTTAGGTGCTAAGAATATAGTTATTGGCAAAACAAGGTTCTTGCCCTCATCAAGCTTACAGTTTAATAAGGGAGATGGACATTAAGTAGAGTCATCCAGAAAACACTTAGCCAGAAACTGTAATAAATGGTATGACTAAAAATTACAGGATGATTTGCAAAAGAATAATGAAGGGATCTAATTCAGATGAGGAAGGGAGGGACAAAGAAGGTCTTTTAAGGAGCTGACCTTTAAACTAAGACTTAAAAGGATAAAGAGAGGTTAGCAACCTAAGGGTATTATGCATCGAGGGTGAGGAGGGCTGGGTAGGAGAGGAGGTGGTGACAAAAGCATTCCGGGAATGCTTGTGTGACAAGTGTGATAGCCCCAAATAACTGAAATAGACAAAAAAATAAAGGAACATTAAATAGAGGGAAAGATTCAAGTTACTGGAGGTAGTGAGGTAAAAGATTTGAGCCAACATCACACGTCAATGTTCTCCTTGGAGAAAAGGTTTCGAAGAAGGAAGCAAAGACGGAAAAAGAAAAAATTAGAATTGAGAAGAAATAAGTAAAATGGGAGACAGGGCCCAGGAACTGAAGGTTGAAGAAGTTGTTTATTGGCCACATCAGGTTTCTGGGACAAACGCGGAGCCATGGAGCTCTGGTGGGAGCAGGTATGGAGGACAGGCCAGAGGAAACCGCAGGACTGAAGAGATTATGTGGAAGGATTTTTGTTTGTTTGTTTAAAAAATGACAAAAGTAATAAACGCTCTTTAATATTTCAAACAAGACAGCCACCCACTCCTGAAGTAAGCACTGTTAATCCTCACAGAATGGTTTTTGGTGGTGAAGATTAGTGACAAGTAAAATCAGGGGGAAGTTTGAAGCAGCTGAACAGAGAAGTCAAACCGAAAGCTTTATTTCAGCCTAAATTGTCTGCATTCTCCCTTGAGATCACTTTAACCACCATAACATTAGGTATTTCGGGAAAAACAGTTTTTATCATATGATTATATAGACTGACTGCAAGTCTCTGATTCCTAGACTGTGATCTTCTTTCATAAGTGCAGGGATTTTTTTTTTTCAAATCTCTGATTATTAGACCACAAACTCCGTGAGAGCAGGAATTTCTGCTCCACTCACTGCTTTATCACTAGCAACTAATACATAAATGTTCGTTGAATGAATGAATATTCCTAGACTATGAAGACAAATCACAGTGAATTCAGAGTAAAACATAAAAGGTGAAAGAATTAAAAAAAAAAAAAGGAAAGGAAAAGGAAGGGAGGGATGAAATTGGCAATACTTGAGATTCTGGCATTCATTCTTGACTCTTCTCTCCCACACTCCCACCCAATCAATCAGCAAGTCCTGTCAAACCAACCTTAAACAGCTCTTCATCTCCCTGCCACTACCTGTTCTGTTGTACTGACTCCTAACTGGTCCTACCACCTGCCTTCCATTCCATTTTCCATGCTTTTGCCAGTCTCATATGTGAAAATACCACACAAATTGGTAAGATTCAACTGACTGGCTGGGATGATGTTTCCTTCTTACATACTAAGCACCAGCCAAAATGAACTTCTTACGGTTTCCCACAGGAACCATGTTGTTTCATGTCATCATACTTTCAAAAAACTTGTTTATTCTTGTTAGAATGTACTCCTTACTTGCTAAACAGCTTTCTACCACTCCAAGTTCCATCCTGCCTATTCCATCATAGCCTTTCCTGACTTCTGCAGAAGAACTATTTCCTCCCTTGTACTATCACTGGATTCTATACATGGCTTTAATGATCACTTACACTCCGGGGAAACTATTCTAGACTACTCTACTGGAATGTGAGCTCCTTGAGGGCAATTATTGTCATTTACTCAGTTGTATTTCAAGCACCTCACACACTATCTGATGAAGAGCACATTAAAAAAATAATACTCCCCCTCGTCAGTTTTCTGGCTTCTTCGGCATTGGTGTTTTCACTTACTAGGTCTGTGACCTAGGACAAGTTCTTTAACTTTCTGAATCTGCTTCATTTTCTGTGAAAAAGTGATAATAAAAATATCTACCTAACACAAAGGATTGTTGTGAAGAAAAATTAGATATTTCACATATGAAGCAACTTCATAAATGCTAATTGCTATCATCATTATTTTCACTTTTGATATTACATTTTTTATGTCTAGAAATTCCATTTGGATCTTTTTAGTATCTTCCATTTATCTCCTAATCATAGTCATGTTTTCCTTTACATACTTGAGCATATTTATATGATTTAAAATAACTGTTTGAAGGCCCTTGTTAATAATTCTATTATCTCTGTCTTTTTTGGGTCTGTGTTTCTACAGATTGATTTTTCTCCTGGTTATGGGTCATATGTTCTTGCTTCTTTTAATGTCTGGTAATTTTTAACTGGATGCCAGACATTGTAGATTTTATGTTATTGAGTGCTAGATTTTACTGAGTTCCTTTAAGGAGTGGTGAATTTTGTTCTGGCATACAGTTAAGTTATCTGCAGATAGACCTGTTGAATCCTTTTTGTTTTTAAGCCACTGAGGTCTCTCTCCAGTGTCAATGCCCTATGTGCTTTGAGGTTTCTCCACTTTGGCTGGTAGAAGTATGAACTATTCCTAGCCCTGTGTATACTCCAGGAATTGTTTGGCCTACTGTTTTCTGGTGGTTCTTTTTCCAACCCACACATGTGCAGAGTTTGTAGCCAGAGACTCAAATACCCAGTTGCAGCTCTCTCGAGCTTACTAAGCAACTCCCTCCTCTTTGGTACTCTGCCCTGCAAATTCTGGCCACTGGGGCCTCCCTAAACCCCAATCTCTGCCTCCTCAACTCAGTAAGACTGCTGTGCTCTTTGGATCTCCTCTCCTGTACTGTTGCTTGGCAACTGCATCTCAGAGACCACAGCCCCAGATTAACTGTTGTTCAATGTCTGAAAGAGTTGTTTCAGATACATTGTCTGATTTTCTAGTTGCTTATGGCAGGAGGACAATTCCCTAAGTAAGTACTTCTTCATGGGCAGAAGAGGAAGTAGCTCTCATTCTCTTATTAAATGAAATACACACACACACACACACACACACACACACACACACACACAAATATTTGTTCATTTGTAAAAGCACAAAGCTCAAAATTAAATTCTAACAAACTATAAAAATAAACTGTGGACAACAGCTTTTTTGAACCAATATCCCTAAACAGAAGTGAAGATTTGCTTCAGGGAATTTTAATCTTTGCCAGACTTGGAAAATTTAGATTAATCTTTCACACTGAAAGAAATACCAAAGTGAGAAGTTGAATTTTAAAGGCTTACTACATATGAATAGATCTTTTTGCTTCCAAGACTGTATAAAGTCGCCTAGATAGCAAGAGGTTCACTATAATCTTCATGAGGTTATTTGAATTTCAGACACAGGAAAATTAGCATCATTCAGTACTCAGTCATGCAGAAATGACATTGCTTCCTTATACTTGCTAAAAACTGGGATAAATGGTTTCTTGCCAGAAGGCATCAGGTCCTTAGTTTTCTACAGGTGGCTTCATTTTTAGATATGTTATGCTGGAACTCTGCTCTTCTTTTGCTGTTTCCCTGAAGACCTAGTTTCTTCTTGATAATGTTAAAATATGTACAAGATGTTCTAAGGAAGTCATCTGCAGAAGAACAATATAGTATCAGCTCCTCTGAGTAGGAGTCAGGTACGTGGCATTCTAATTGAAAAAAATGGGGCTTAATAAGTACTTTCTTTTGGAACTTTGCCTCTGAGTGTTTTTGCTTGTTCTGGATTAAAATTGGGAACTGACACACTCCAGGACTGAAACATGTTCTAAAGTTTCCTGGAAGAAACTGAGAATATATTAAAATGATTTAACCAAAGATTTTAGGATCACCTAGATGCAAATGTTGCATTTGGTCTTTAAGAAATCAGGAGCTGTCTGACTAAGAAGCCTAACAATAAATATCCAGCATAAAATCCAGGTCTTGTTTATGGCACAGGAAAAACAGGGAGACCTTGGAGCTGCTTCCTCTTAGCAGCTGGATGATTCACTGGCAGCTGCTACAAGAAAGGTAAAGAAACCTACATCTGCTCAGAGTCCAAATGCTATATGGATCCCTTGTGATAGTAAACAAATTCTGGAAGAGGCCCCACTTCTAAATCAGGAAAAGAATTAAGGAGATCTAAAGACTCTTTTCCATAGTTATCTCTATGTGCCTATTCCACAAAACCCAGGTCTAGCTATATGCACCATTCTTCAATATAGTGAGTATTCAATAAATATTTGCTGACTGACTAAGGGACTGGGAAAGGATTGGGAAAAACAGGTTCTGACGAAATACGACAAACTTTACCTATACACTCACAGCTCCCAGTTTTGTTTATGTAGAGACCGATGGGCTAGTTTCTCTTAGGTAGTTCACTTAAAATTGAGTCCACTTTGATTTTTCTCCACTAGTGCATATAGTCTATAAAGGAGACAATGCTATTCTCAGTATACTAAGTATTTCTGCTCAATTGTATAACTGAGATGGATAATCTCTTGAGTTACATGTCACAGAAGCATAGAAATAGCATATTAGCATATTAGTAAATCTGGGTTTGGCCCTTATTATTATCTCCACTACTGCAAATCTCCTAACTACGAGCTCTGCCTCCAGACTTAACCTCTAAGTCATTTCTTTTCTTTTTTTCTTTTAAAGATTTTATTTATTTATTTGACAGACAGTGAGAGAACACAAGCCAGAGGAGCCACAAAGGGAGAAGGAAAAGCAGACTCCCCACTGAGCAGGGAGCCCAACACGGGGCTCAATCCCAGGACCCCGAGATCATGACCTGAGCCGAAGGCAGATGCTTAACCAACTGAGCCACCCAGGTGCCCACCCTCTAAGCCATTTCTATACTGCCTTTCAAATGATCTTTCTAGAATCCAGATATCATCACACCATTCTTCTGAATAAAATCCTTTAACCTACAGAATAAAATCCAACTTCTTTTTTTATGGCAAAAATGGTCTTTCAGGACCTGACTCTTCTATTTCTCCACAGGTGCATCTCCCCTAATCCGCTTCACAAACTCTAACCATTGTGATCTTCTCAATATCTTATATATTCCAGATTCTTTTATGCTTCTACACCACAGCACATGCTCTACCTAGAATGTCCTTCTTTCCTTTATCCATGTAGATAACTCCTACTCTTTCTTCCCAAATTAGACCAGACAACCAGTTCTCAGGAGATTCTTCTCTAATCTATTTGCTCCCCTTTCTCTAACAATAGTGTCCCCATCCTACTCCCACCCTCCAATCCGGAATCTCCTTCTTTGTATTCATATTATTTCTTCAATCTGCTGCACGGTATTTTAATATTTGCCAAGAGCAAAAGCTCTGGAGCCAGATTGCCTGTATATGAATCCCACCCCAGCATTTGCTGTATGAACTTGTCAAGTTACTTAACCTCTCCGATCCCCAGTTTCATTAGTTATAAGATGGGGATGGGGAGAGCTATAGTGAAGAGTAAATGAATCACCACACATGAAGTGTTCAGAACTGCGCTTGGCTCCTAATAGATATCATTAGCGATGGTGCTGGTATTAGTAATGGTGGTAGTATCTGTGACACAAGACGACCGCTCCTCAAAAAGTAAGGGGTTCGTAGAGCCTCAAATAACATGTACTCAAACAGTATTTATAGGAACAAAAGAAAGAAGTTTGGAAGGAAGAAAGGAAGGCAAGAAAATAATTTGGGAAGACTTACCGCCATTTTTGCCCACAGTTCGGAAGCATTTCCAGAAGGCCCGTAAGAATGATGCCCTATTGTGAGGGGTGGCTTGGATGAAGCTGAATTCCCGAAAGAGAATGTGAGTTCCCTGACATACACTGTTAAAACTGCAAAGAGAAAAATCAAGGAATCATCATTAGAGGAAGAGATATGGAAGGCTGGAATCAGAATAAAAAATCAAGACCACACAGAACCATTGCCAAAAAGGAGGGAAAACTTTTTTCTTCAACAAAACTCTGAACCATAGATGAGACCAAGTCTTTCAATGAAGAAACCCGTTCATATAACCATATTCTCCTGAAAACTCTGAATCCAATTCCTCTGAGTGTTTCCTACCTCCCACATATATGCACTGAGGGAGTTTTAATCAGTCACAGGAGTATCTCAAATAGAGGGAAATCTTTCAATCTTTAACTGGATGACATTGGCATTTGTATCTTTTTGGAGAACATTTCTCCTTCTACCACATTTGGAATTGTGTTTCCTTAAAGATATTATTTCTGTACTCTCTATGACCTGAATCAGCTGCCGTAACGAAAAAATGGCTCATGGGGACATAACTGGATTGTCTGTTCCAGTTTGGGGTGATGGATACCTTTTTGACAATAACCTCAGAGGCAAAGCCATGTGCCAAAGGATACGAAAGGTTTCAAACAGAATATTAAGGCAAATAAGAGGAACAAGGGTAAAAAGTGGCCCCTGAATGAGAGTATGAAGCAAAGCCCCAGGGCCCAAGTGAGTCATTGTTTAAGCTGGGCCGGAGAAGGGGAAAAAATATACTCCATTGCCTTTGGGTTCTTCTGCCAAAGAAATAAAGGCTGTAGAGCCTGGCGTAATCTAAAAATGGAAATTCCACCAAAGAATAGGCAATTATCCAGTAATCATCACTACTAAAGACAGACTTCAGGTTCCAGAAAACTCTTAAATTCCCTGACAAGTAAATCATGAGTGGAAAATATGTTAATCTTTGTAGAGGAGCAGGCATTAAACTGAAGAAGGCAAAGCAATAGGGAGACAGTGGAAATTCCAAATGCCACTCTTCATTTGCTGACAATTTAAAGTGGGGGCAAAGCTGAATCTCTGAACCGAACAGGAAAACATTTCAGGAGTCATCTGTTCCATTTTCCTTTTCCCGGACCAAGTTCTGAGGGAAGCATCTAACCTGTCTTTAACATAGAGTATGTTATTACTTCAGATAAAATTAGCCTCTTCCTGTTAATATTAACAACACTGTATGAAAAAACAAATTATATATTCTTCTTCCCCCTGTGGAAAACTAGTGTAGAAATCAACTTCTGAGACACTATGAGGAAGCATGAGGAAAACATCTGGTAAAGAATTAGGTTAGAAGAGAAATTTTTAAAAAGCAACGAAAGTGTTAACCTAACCATGCAGTTTGCAATTCTGTTGTCTTGAGCAAAAGAAAATGAAAAATAAAGCAAATGAGCTGTTACAGGTAAATGGAGTAGGTCGCATTTCTAGCAAATGAAGTCTAAAATGATAACAATCTAGTTTAAATTTATGAAGCTATCCAGCAAAAAATTAGTCCCAAAGTATGCTTCCTACCCCCCATGGGAAAAAAGCTGGTGTCTAGGTCATAGTCTGGGCTGTAAAGAAACTAATACTAGTGAAATTATATCCTTAGTGTAGCTTTTTAAAAATAATTTTTTTAGGGGCACCTGGGTGGCTTAGTGGGTTGAATGTCTGGCTTTTGGTTTCAGCTCAGGTCATGATCGCAGAGCTGTGAGACTGAGCCCAGCACCAGGCTCCATGCTCAGCAGGGAGTCTGCTTGAGCCGCTCTCTCTCTCCCTCTCCCTCTGCCCCTCCTCCTCCCCTTTGCTCACTTGCTCTATCTCTCTGTCTAAAAATAAATAAATAAATCTTTTAAAATATATATTTTTATCTTTTTTGAAACTACAGAATAATTTATGCATTGAAGAATCTGGCTCATTGTACAGATAAGAATTTACATAAGAAGTTATAAAATAAGAATTTTAAAAAACAGGCCAAGGACATATAATATTGAATACAAAAAGATTTACAATTATATTTCCATTACTGTCTTAAGATAATCCCTACAAATAAAATTTAGCCGGTCAGTATGGAGATCATAATCACTTTACTTAAAGAGTTAATAGACAATATAATCAGTGAAAATTCTTTTAGATAAGAGGGCTGTAAAGAAAAAGCAGAAAATACAATACATTGCTCAAAGCCTTACTGTTTCTCCTCAACCTGAAATAACTTTTCCCTGCCTCCATCTGTTAAAATTCTATCCAGTTTTTCAGGACCATCTCGAATGCCGCATTTTGCATGTTTTTTCCTGATTCTATATTCATGCCCAATTCCCATCATTTATAACTTATAACTCTCCACCGGCACACACAATCTGCTGCCTTTGGAAAAAGTTACTGGACTTCTATCTCCTATAAGACTGTAAGTTCTATGGAGTAAGTAATTAGGTTGTATTCATCTTGGTCTCCACCACATTATCTAACACATAGTACATGCTACTCCATAAATGCCTTTGGTAGTTGATTTAGAAAGATTAGAAAGAACAGATAAGTAACACCAGGTAGAAAGTATCAGATTTATATTTGTAGTCAGCCACACTGGAAATACTGAAGGTCAACATTTTATAAACTTTTTAAAAGTCCAGGACTTTGGCCCGATATTTGCACTGTAATATTGCAATACCATCTTTGTTTTCATTAGTATTTTCCTGGCATGTCTTTTCCTATGCTTTTAATTTTAATCTTTCTGGGTCATTTTGTTTTAGATATTTCTCTTGTGAGTAGTATATAGTTGGATTTTGCTTTTTACCCAACCTTACAGTCTCTGTATTTTAATGAGTTTTAAAAAAATATTTGATTAATATTTGCCACCTTATTATGTCTTTTTCATGAATTGTCTTTGACTTGTTTTTCTTTTCCTGTTTTCTGTTGTGTTAGGAAGGTTTTTTCTTTCTTTTCTTTTTCTTTTTTTTTTTAAGATTCTATTTATTTTGAGAGAGAGAGAGAGCAGAGGGGAAGGGCAGAGACAGAGGGAGAGAATCTCAAGCAGACTCCACACTGAGAGCAGAGACCGAGGCGGGGCTCGATCTCAAGACCCTGAGATCATGACCTGAGCTGAAATCAAAAGTCAGACGCTCAACTGACTGAGCCCCCCAGGTGCCCCAATTTTTTTCTTTTTTAATTATTTTCTCCCCCCTCTGTCAGAGTGGAAGCTATGACAGAATCTATAACTTCTTAGAATTCCTCTTAAAAATCCAACACACATATTTAGCTACACAGTTTTATTTTTTTTTAACTGAAGTATAGTTGACATACAATGTTATATTAGTTTCAGATGTACAGCACAGGGCTTTCGACAATTCTATACATAATGCAGTGTTTACCACGATAAGTGTAGTCTCCATCTGTCACCATACAGAGTTATTATAGTATTATTGACTATATTCCCTACACTGTACTTTTCATCCCTGTGATGATAGTACCTCTTAATCCCCTCCACTCATTTTGCCCATCCCCCCCCCCCTCTGGCAACCATCAGTTTGTTCTCTGTATTTATGAGACTGTTTCTGTTTGTGTATGTCATGAGCACACTATGAAGGTACACACATGAGTTACGTCTTTCCACACTGTCAGCTTTATTCAGTCATAAAGCAAGGTTAACATAATTATAAAGCAGGTTCAGGATTCCAAACTCAATGACATTTCACCACGTGATTAACTTGGCTTCTTACATGGCACACGAAGCAAAACAGAAGACCTAAGTCACACAACAAACAAGATAGCATGGAGGGGTAGGAGGTGAACGAACCAAACTCGAAGTCAGTGTGTGGGTGCACAGTTGAGATAAGACCTCACTCCGGTCCAGGTCAGCTCTTGGCACTTACTGTTTATTCTGTTATAAGCAGTGGAGGATCTCAGTTCTGTTCGGAGATCAATCAGGCAGAGCCTTCTGCAGTGGCTGCCTTTTTCAACTGCTCAGACCTCGAGGGGTCAGTGTCTAGAGAGTCTACAGTTTGCTGCAAAAAACCTCCCTTTTTAAAAGGGATTTAATCACTCTTGAGACCCTGCAGACTTCTAGTTATCAGTTCTGGGGTGCTGTCAGCTGGTACTGGTCTCAGTGCTATCTGACAGCTTCAGAACCCTTAACTACTTGCATCATTGCTTGACATAGGCCCCTGCTTGACATGAGTGACTCCATCTTACTCTCTACAGTATATGTGTGTTTGTTCATTTGTTTTGCTTTTTAGATTCCACATATAATTGAAATCATATGGTATTTGTTTTTCTCTGAGTTATTTCACTTAGTGTAATACCCTGTAGGTTCATCCCTGTTGTCAGAAACGACAAGATTTCCTTCTTTTTTTACGGCTGAGTAATAGTCCATTGTATATGTATACCACATCTTCTTTATCCATTCATCTATGGATGGACAGTTAGGTTGCTTCCATATCTTGGCTATTGTAAATAATGTTACAATAAACATGGATGCATATATCTTTTTAAATTAGTAGCTACACATTTTTTAAAATGTCAAGTCACTCATTACTTTTATTACTCTCCAAAGCAAGACAAGAACCAAAGCACACTCTAAATAACCCATGAGCACTTTTCTCATCTTCTGATATTATTTTCTAGATTTTGACTTCCAGCTTTTTAAATTAAAAACTTTTTTTAATACGGTAGAATGCTTATAATACTTATTATTTAAGCCATAGTATTTATCATTTTAAGTACTGTAAGTGTACAATTCAGTGCTTAAATACATTCACAATGCTGTTAACAATTATCATTATCTATTCACAGAACTTTATCATTATCCCCAACAAAAACCCTATATATATATTAAACAGTAATTCCCCCTTCCACTTTCCTCCCAAACTCTGGTAACCTCTATTTCACCCTCTGTCTCTATGCATTTGTCTATTCTAGGTACCTCTTAGAAGTGGAGATGTACAATATTTGCCCCTGTGTGTCTGGCTTCTTTCTTTTCTTTCTTTCTTTCTTTCTTTTCTTTCTTTCTTTCTTTCTTTCTTTCTTTCTAGATTTTATTTATTTATTTATTTATTTGAGAGAGAGAGAGAGAGAGAGAGAGCATGAACCCACAAACAGAGGGAGGGACAGAGAGGGAGGGAGAGGGAGAGAATCTCAAGCAAACTCCACACTGAGTGCGAAGCCCCATGTGGGGCTTGACCCTACAACCCTGAGACCATGACCTGAGCTGAAACTAAGAGTTTCACCCAACCACCCGAGCCACCCAGGCACTCCTGGCTTATTTCACTAAGTTTTTAGGTCCATCCATGTTGGGCTTACATCAAATTTTATTCCTTTTTAGGGATGAATAATATTCCATTGTATGTATATGCCCCATTTGTTTATTCATTCATCTGCTGATGAACACATGGGTTGTTTCTAGCTTTTGGCTATTATGAATAATGCTTCTATGAATGTTGGTATACAAATATCTCTTCTTCAAATAGTCTGCTTTCAATTCTTCTGGGTATATACCCAGAAGTGGAATTGCTGTGTCATATAGTAATTGTATATTTAAACTTTTGAGAAAAGACCAAACCGTATTCCCCAGTGGCTGCACCATTTTATCTTCTCACAGCAGTGCACAAGGGTTCTAATCCTCACCAGCACTATTCCTATTTTCCTATTTTTTTAATAGCCATGCTAGTAGGTGTAAAGTGATCTCGTTGTGGTTTTGATTTGCATTTCCCCAATGAGTAATGGTGTGCTGATCATCATTGCATGTACTGTGGACGTGCGTATATCTTCTTTGGAGCAATGCCTATTTAAGTCCCTTGCTCATTTTTTAGTAATTTTTTTGTTGTTGGGTTGGAGGAGTTCGTTATATATTCTGGATATGAATCCTTTATCAGATATATAATTTGAAAATGTCTTCTCTCATTCTGCAGGTTGTCTTCTTGCCTTCTTGATAGCACACTTTGATGAACAAAAAGTTCTTATTTTATCAATTTTTTTCTTTTGTTCCCTATGCTTTTGCTGTGATAACCATAAAATCACTGCCAATTATAATGCCATAAAGAAATTTGGTTGTTTTCTTCTCAGAGTTTTATAGTTTTAGCTCTTAAATTTAGGTCTTTGATCCATTTTAATTTTAATTTTAGTTTTTTTAAGATTTATTTATTTCAGAGAGAGTGAGCAGAGGGAGGGGCAGAGAGAGAGGGAGAGACAGAGTCCCTCAAGCAGACTGCCTGCTGAGTGTGGAGCCGGATGCAGAGCTAGATCCCAGGACCCTGATATCTTAACCTGAGCCAAAATCAAGAGCCGGCCGCTTAGCCAACTGAGCCACTCAGGTGCCCTGAGTTAACTTTTATACAAGGTATAAGGTATGTCAACTCCCTTCTTTTGCATGTGAATATCTAGTTTCCCCAGCACCACTTGCTGGAAAGACTTGTTGAATGGTCCTTTCCCCTATGAACAGCACCCTGGTTGAAAATCAATTGACCATACATACAAGGGTTTGTTTCTGGGCTCTCTATTCTATTCCAGTGGTCTATATATATCTGTCTTTATGCCAATACATACTGTTTTCAGTACTGTAGCTTTGTATTAAGTTTCAAAGTTAGGAAGTTGGAGTCTTCCAACTTCATTCTTTTTTAAGATTGTCCTGGCTTTCTGAAGTCCCTTGCAATTCCATGTGAATTTGAGGATCAGCTATTTGATTTTGGTGAAATTCTGTTGGAATTTCAGTAGAGATTGTGTTGAATTTGTAGATTTCTTTGGATAGTACTGACATCTTAACAATGTTAAAAGTCTTCCTACCCATAAACATGGGATGTCTTTCCCTTTACATAGGTCTTTTTAGATTTCATTTAGCAGGGTTTTGTAGTTTTCAGTGTGCAAATCTTTTACTTTCTTGGTTAAATTTATGCCTGGGATGCCTGGGTGACTCAGTTGGTTAAGTGTCCAACTCTTGATATTGGCTCAAGTCATGATCTCAGGGTGGTGGGATAGAGCCCCGCATCGGGCTCCACACTCAGTGCACAGTCTCCTTGAAAATCTCTCCCCCTCCCTCTGCCCCTCCCCCTCCTCATGTGTGCATGCACTTTCTCTCTCTAAAATAAATAAATAAATAAATAAACAAATAAATAAATAAAATTTCAAAAAAATGTGTTCCTAAGTATTTAATTCTTTTAGATGCTATTATAAATACAATTGCTTTCTTAATTTCCTTTTGACTGTTGATTGCCAGTGTATAAAAACACGACTGACTGGGGACCCTGGGTGGCTCAGTCAGTTAGGCGTCTGCCTTTGGCTCAGGTCATGATCCCAGGGTCCTGGGATCAAGTCCCACATGGGGGAGCCTGCTTCTCCCTCTCCCTCTGTCCCTCCTCCTGCTTGTGCTCTCTTGTTCTCTCTCTCTCTCAAATAAATAAATAAAATCTTAAAAAAAAACACATAACTGATTTTTGTGTGTTGATTTGGTATCCTGCACCTTTGCTGAATAGGACTAGTAGCTTTTTTGTGGATTCTTTGGGATTTTCTATACATAGGATCGTGCCATCTGCAAATAGTTTCACCTTTTCCTTTCCAATTTGGATGTGCCTTATTTCTTTTGACTTCTACCTTTTTAAATGTAAAAAATTACTCATTACTTTTAAAGTCAATAGTTAAGTTTATCAACATATCATATTAATTGTCATGTTCACTACTATTCTTCATTCTGTTCCTTCCCTCTTGGTTCAGTTATTTTCTTGCTAAAGTACAGCATCCTTTCAGACAGGTCCACAATCACTTATCACTTTGGACCTCTCTATTTTGGACTTGACAAATTTTTGGATTTTATAAAGGCAATATGTCGCACAAACCAGATGTGATATAGCACTACCAGTGGGGCTGGGGTAGCAGCCCATAGTCAAGCATATTAAAATTTCCACAGTGAAACATATATTTACATTAAAAAGAATAAACAAAGACCAAAGATAGCCTCATAGGGGCGCCTGGGTGGCGCAGTCGTTAAGCGTCTGCCTTCGGCTCAGGGCGTGATCCCAGCGTTCCGGATCGAGTCCCACATCGGGCTCCTCCACTGGGAGCCTGCTTCTTCCTCTCCCACTCCCCTGCTTGTGTTCCCTCTCTCGCTGGCTATCTCTCTGTCACATAAATAAATAAAATCTTTAAAAAAAAAAAAAGATAGCCTCATAAACTAGTCCAGGTCAAGTTTGCTCCCAAATGAGTTTGCAGAAAACTCAGCAAAAACAACTTCAGGTTTTCTATGCTATTTTGATTTCAAATTGTGAACTTCTGAATATTCACAGACAACAGACCTGCTGTTTTCACAAAAGCCTGTGGGTGGTAAACGCTCTCAGTTTTCATTTTCTTGAAAATATCTTTATTTACCCTCTAGAGTAATGGCTTAACCAGGTGGAGAATTCTGGGTTGTCATTTATCTTCTCTCGGCACTTCAAAGATACTACTCCATTGTCATCTGGCATCTACACTGCTGTTGAGAGGCCATCTGTCAAGCTCCTGCCATTCCTTGAGGAGTTAATCATTCTTACCATTCATATAAGCTATTTTTTTTATTATTAATGTTCTGTGGATTCTACAATGTGTCTATCATGTAGGTATAGTTTTAGTTATCTTGCTCAACACTTTAATCTGACTTATGTCTTTCGTCTCAGAGAGTATCTTTTAAAATATTGCTTCACTGCCATCTTCTCTATCCATTTCTTCCCCTATTAGATGTACATTTTAGCCTGTCAGTGTCTCTTCTGTGTCCTTTCATAATTTGCACCTTTTAGCTTTGTGTTGTACTTAGTATTATCTTTCAAATTATGAGTTCTTTATTCTTTTTTGTCTGGTCTAAAGTTTATTCTCTCTTTTGAATTATTTATTTATTTATGTTAATTTTTTAATGGCCATGTTTTAATGTTTCTTTTTTTAAGATTGATTGATTTTAAAGAGAGAGAGAGCAAGAGCACAAATGGGAGGGGCAGAGGGAGATGGAGAGAGGATCTCAAGCAGACTGCACTGAGTGTGGAGCATGACATGGGGCTTGATCTCACGACCTTGAGATCACGACCTGGGCCAAAACCAAGAGTTGGACACTTTACCAACTGCCCCACCCAGGAGCCCCTGTTGAATTTTTTAAAACATCGGTAACTTTTTTATTTCTAGAATGTTTAATTGGTGTTTTAAAGAATTTACATGGTTTTGTTTCTGCTTCCCAGTTTTTGTTCTCTATTTTTTCCCCTCAAGTTTTTATTTCAAAACCAGTTAGTTACCATACAGTGTAATATTAATTCAGGTTTAGAATTCAGTGATTCAACACTTATATACAACACTTGGTGCTCATCACAAGTGCTCTCCTTAAGCCCCATCACCCATCTGGCCCATCCACCCAACCCACCTCCCCTCTGGTAACCAGCAGTTTGTTCTCTATAGTTAAGAGTCTGTTTTATGGTTTGCCTCTGTCTCTCTTCCCCCCCCCCCATGTTCATTTGTTTTGTTTCTTAAATTCCACATGAGTGAAGTCACATGGTACTTGTCTTTCTCTAACTTATTTCGTTTAGTATAGTGCACTCTAGCTCCATCTGCATCTTTGCAAGTGACAAGCTTTCATTCTTTTTTATGGCTGAATAAAAAAGTGTGTGTGTGTATGTGTGTGTGTGTGCACGTACATGTATATTACAACTTATTTATCCATTCATCAGTTGATGAACATTTGGGCTCTTTCCATATTTTGGTTATTATTGACAATGCTGCTATAAACATTGGGGTACATATATCCCTTCAAATTAGTATTTTTGTATCCTTTGGGTAAATACCTAGTAGTGGAATTGCTAGATCATAAGGTAGTTCTATTTTTAACTTTTTAAGGAACCTCCATATTGTTTTTTCCAGAGTGTCTGCACAAGTTTGTATTCCCACAAACGGTGTAAGAAGGTTCCCCTTTCTCTGCATCCTCACCAATACTTGTTGTTTCCTGCATTATTAATTTTAGCCATTCTGACAGGTGTGAGGTGATATCTCATTGTAGTTTTGATTTGTATTTCCCGATGATGAGTGATGTTGAACATTTTTTTCATGTGTCTATTAGCCATCTGTATGCCTTACTTGGAAAAATGTCTATTTATGTCTTCTGCCCATTTTTTAGCTGGAGTATTTGTTTTTTGGGCAATAGAACAGATCAATGAAACCAGAAGATGAGACTTTGAAAAATTTAACAAAATTGATAAAGTCCTAGCCAGACTTGTCAAAGAGAAAAGAGAAAGGATCCAAATAAATAAAATCACAAATGTGAGAGGAGAAATCACAATCAACACCACAGAAATACAAACAATAATGAGAATATTATGAAAAACTATATGCCAACAAATTGGACAATGTGGAAGAAATGGATAAATTCCTAGAAACTTATAAATTACCAAACTAAAACAGGAAGAAATAGAAAACTTGAACACACTGATAACCAGCAAATAAATTGAATCTGTCATCAAAAATCTCCCAAGAAACCAAAGTCCAGGGCCAGATGACTTCAGAAGTGAATTCTACCAAACATTTAAAGAAGAGTTAATTCCTATTCTTCTTGAACTATTCCAAAGAATAGAAACTTCCAAATTCTTTCTATGAGGCCAGCATTACCCTGATAACAAAACCATATAAAGACTCCACTAAAAAAGAAAGCTACAGGGGCACCTGGGTGGCTCAGTTAGTTAAGTGTGTGACTCTTGATTTTGGCTCAGGTTATGATCTCAGGGTCCTGAGATCGAACCCTGCACTGGGCTTAGCACTCAGTGGGGAGTCTGCTTGAGGATTCTCTCCCTCTTCTTCTGCACCTCCCCCCTGCATTCTCTCTCTCTCTGTCTCTCAAATAAATAAATAAATAAATAAATAAATAAATAAATCTTTTAAAAAAAGAAGAAACTAAAGGTCAATACCTTTTTTTTTTTTTTTAAGATTTTATTTATTTATTTGACAGAGAGAGAGACAGCCAGCGAGAGAGGGAGCACAGGCAGGGGGAGTGGGAGATGAAGAAGCAGGCTCCCAGTGGAGGAGCCTGATGTGGGGCTCGATCCCAGGACCCTGGGATCACACCCTGAGCCGAAGGCAGATGCTTAATGACTGAGTCACCCAGGCGTCCCTAAAGGTCAATATCTCTGATGGATCCAAAGATTCTCAGTGAAATACTAGCAAATTAAATCCAACTGTACATTTAAAACAATCGTTCACCATGATCGAGTGGGATTTATTCCTGGGCTTCAAGGATAGTTCAATATTGCAAATCAGTCAACGTGATATACCACAATAAAAGAAAGGATAAGAACCATATGATACTTCCAATAAATGCAGAAAAAGCATTTGGCAAAGTACAACATACATTCATGATAAAAACCCTCAACAAAGTAGGGCTAGAGGGAACATACCTCATAATAAAGGCCATATACAAAAAACCCACAGCTAATGTCATCCTCAATGGGGAAAAACTGAGAGCTTTTCTTCTCTGGTCAGGAACAAGACAGGGACGTCCATTCTCACCGCTGTTATTTAACATAGTACTGGAAGTCCTAGTCTCAGCAATCAGAGAACACAAAGAAATAAAAGGCATCCAGATTGGCAAGGAAGAAGTCGAACTTTCACTATTTGCAGATGCCATGATACTCCATATAGAAAACCTGAAAGACTGCACCAAAAAATTGCTAGAACTGATACATGAATTCAGTAAAGTTGCAGGATACAAAATCAACATATGGAAATCTGTTGCATTTCTACGCACAAATAATGAAGCAGCAGGAAGAGAAATCCAGGAATCAATCCCATTTACAACCGCATCAAAACCTGTAAGATACTTAGGAATAAACCTAACCAAAAGGGCAAAAGATCTGTACTCACACAATGAAAGAAATTGAAGTGGACACAAAGTACTGAAAAACATTCCATGTTCATGGGTTGGAAGAACAAATACTGGGTTTATAAAAAGATTTTATTTATTTATTTATTTATTTATTTATTTATTTGAGAGAGAGAGAGAGAGAGCAGGGGATGAGCAGAGGGGGAAGGACAGGGAGGGGGAAAGAATCCCAAGCAGACTCCATGCTGAGTGCAGAGCCCAACGCAAGGGCAGACCTCACTACCCTGAGATCATGACCTGAGCCCAAACCAAGAGTCAGATGCTTAACTGACTGAGCCACCCAGGTGCCCCTGGAAGAACAAATATTGTTAAAATGTCTATATTACCCAAAGCAATCTATACATTTAATGTAAACCCTATCAAAATACCAACAGTATTTTTCACAGAGCTAAAACAAACAATCTTAAAATTTGTATGGAACCACAAAAGATTCTGCATAGCCAAAGCAATCTTGAAAAAGAAAAGCAAAGCTGGAGGTATCACAATTCTGGACTTCAAGTTGTATTACAAAGCTGTAGTGATCAAGACAGTATGGTACTGTCACAAAAATAGATCGCTCAATAGAACAGAATAGAAACCCAGAAATGAACCCACACCTCTATGGTCAATTAAGCTTTGACAAAGCAGAGAAGAATATCCAATGGAAAAAAGACAATCTCTTCAACCAATGGTGTTGAGGAAACTGGACAGCAGCAACACGCAGAAGAATGAAACTGGACCGCTTTCTTACACCGTACACAAAAATAAATTCAAAATGGATTAAAGATCTAAAAGTGAGACAGGAAACCATTAAAATCCTAGAGGAGAACACAGGTAGTAAGCTCTGACATCAGCCATAGCAACTTCTTACTAAATATGTTACCAGAGGGAAGGGAAGCAGAAGCAAAAATAAACAACTGGGACTTCATAAAAAAAAAAGCTTCTGCATGGCAAAGGAAACAAACAACCAAACTGAAAGGCAACGCACAGAATGGGAGAAGATATTTGCAAATAACATATCTGACAAAGGGTTAGTATCCAAAATCTATAAAGAACTTATCCATAAAACTCAACACCCAAAACACAAATAATCCAGTTATTATCTTTTTTAAATGAAAACCATTCCTTTTTTATGTCCCTGAGGATCCTAAATTTTATTTCAAATTCAACTTAAAATAATTAATTAGTCTTATTTTCTCTAAATTTATATTTCAATTGTAGGGTTTATTGGCCCTTTCTTAGCATTAGTTGTTTTCATATATTTTGGAATTTCAGCGTGTAAATTCACCTTAAGTGGGAGGTTATCACTGTCTCCAGTTGCTTACTCCCTCAGTCTCTTCTGAGGACAGATCCTAGTCTCGGACAAGATCGTATATTGGGGGAATTAAGGCTCCATTCCTAATGATATCGGGACTATCACAGAGGCCGTCACTGAACCTTTGAGTAGCTCAGACCACTCAGTCCTGGTTGCAAGATTGTCTGCTTCCTTTCATAGACCCAAGTTTTATGTAAGCCATTTTCCAGGTAGCCATCATAATTAAAAAAAAAAAATCTCCTGCTCTGTGTGTGACACATTTAGTCTCTACTATTCCATGAGAAATGAGCTCTCAGTTTCCTATGCTTGCTTCTGAACCCAGAACACACAAGGCCTGTGGTTTTAGCCCCATTAGCATTTTGGTTTGTTTGGTTTCTCACCCATGGATGAATTTATATTGATTTTACAAAATGGCTACGTCTCTTAAATTTTCTCTTCAGAAAATTTCATGTGTCATTACCACGTGTTTGTGAAGGATAAGAAAGCCAAATCATAAACACTGTAAGCCATTATGACCAGAAATCCAAAACAAATTTTCTACCTGCATGAAAATGCACGTTTGCTACTTTTTCATTGTATTTAACTGAACTAAAAAGTTTTTTAATAGACATCTATCTTACCTCTAAAATTGAACAAAAATGTTCCTAAAAATACTTTAAAGGCCACACAGAAGTATACTATAATGTCTACCTCAAACAGATTTCTCCAAAACCAATATTCAAATTTCATTGAGTAAATTCCTCCATTCTTTAAGTTTTTGGGTTTTTTCTCTTGAGATTTCAATTGTTTTGTATTTTAACATAATTTCAAATTTATAGAAAAGTTGCAAGAATAGCATAAAGGATTCCTGGGTACCCTTCACCTAGATTACTCATATGTGAATATTTTGTTACATTTACTCTCACTCAAACATTCTTTCTCAATCTCTCTCTCTCACACACACACATATAAATATTACTGTTTTTCGGAACTGTTTAAGAGTAAGTTGTAAACATGATGCTCCTTTACCCCTAAATACACCATATATTTCCTAAAAAATTAGTTCTCTTATATGACCATAGTATAATGATCAAAATCAGAAAATTAAAATTGATACAATATTTTAATCTAATTTACAGGCCTTATTTTTTTTAATTAATTTTTTTTTTGAGAGAGAGAGCACACGCAAATGGGGGGAGGAGCAGGCGGCAGAGGGGACTAGTAGACCCACGGTGGCGGGCGGCGGGGGGGCGGTTGCGGCACATGCAGCCAATCCCAGGACCCTGAGATCATAAGATCATGATCTGAACCAAAACAAGTCCGTTGCCTAATCGACTGAGCCACCCAGGTGCCCCTAATCTATAGGCCTTATGAAGAGTATTTCTAACCCCTGTTAAAGTATTTATTTAAAACTATGAGAAAAATTAAGTTGATGTTTCTTAAAAAACAAGAACAAAACGAAGATGCCTCCTAGAATCACTGTTATTTATTTATTTAGTAAGTAAGTAAGTAGGTTCTATACCCAATGTGGAGCTTGAGCTCATAACCCTGAAATCAAGAGTCCCACGCTCTACCAACTGAGCCAGCCAGGCGCACCAGACCGACTTCTATGTCCTTTTGACACATCCACGCAATTCTTGATCACTTCCTCACTTTTTGATAGAAAAAGATGTTCCAGTCCCATCTTGTTCCTTCCCTACCCAATCCTAGGGCCATTTCTCCAAGAAGCCCAAGCTGCTTTTATTAGAGGACTGTTTAAAAACCTGGGTAGATGCTGGATGTTCTCCAAATGTATCATTGCTTCTAGGCTCTCCCGGAGTCAGGGTCAAGACAAATGAAGGTTTATATATACACACTCTGCATGTGTGCATACATACACACACACACACCCCTAGATTCATTTCTATGTATCTAGCTATCTACATATATTAAAACCCATGCATACACTGATTCAATTCCAATGCTACAGGGTACATTCTAGTCTTTCCCCTTTTCACATCCGAAACTACTTCTCTAATTCTATAGTTGGTGTGATTGGGGAGTTAATGTTTAATGAGTACAGTTTCAGTTTGGGAAGATGAAGAAGTTCTAGAGATAGATGGTGGTGATAGTTGCAGAACAATGTGAGTGGACTTGATGCCACTTAAAAAATGGTTAAAATGGTTATTTTGTTATGTATATTTTGTTGTGTATATTTTACCATAAAAGGAAAAAAATTAAGATATTGGTATCAAATACCCAGTATATATATTTATAGGATTGTCTGATGGAACGAGTGATTGGAAACTATAATCAAAACATTTTTTTAGAGTGGTTCTGAAGAATGACCATGGCTTTGTTACAGGAAGAGTGGACCAAAGATAGCAGCATTGGTATCACTTAGGAGCCTGTTAGAAACCAGAATCTCAGGGCGCCTGGGTGGCGCAGTTGTTAAGCGTCTGCCTTCGGCTCAGAGAGTGATCCCAGCATTTTGGGGGTTCTAGGCTTCTCCCCTAGGAGCCTGCTTCTTCCTCTCCCACTCCCCCTGCTTGTGTTCCCTCTCTCGCTGGCTATCTCTCTCTGTCAAATAAATAAATAAAACCTTAAAAAAAAAGAAAAGAAAAAGAAACCAGAATCTCAGGCCCCATCCCAGACCTACTAAATCTGATTCTGCATCTTAACAAGACTCCAGGCGGTTCACAAGCACATTAAAGTTCAAGAAGCACTCCTCTGGGATAGATTCTGCCACTTCCTACTTTTGTGACTTTAGGCCAAGAGTTTCACCATTTTGTGCCTCAGTTATTCTTTGTCTATAAAATTGTGATAACAGGAATGAAAGCTGCCAAAGATGATTAAATATGATAATAATGCATGTTGTATAATGCCTGGCAAATTCAGGGACTATCAGCTATTATCATTACTTTGCTCAGTAGAAATCTGTGATGGTTGGTTTCAGGGGCTTTTCTAAAAATAGTAAACTTAGGAAGTCAATATTTTCCAGAGACGGTGGTTGGCTTTAGGAGATAATTGGGGAAAAGGATACATGGGAGATAACAGTTTTGGCCAAATATGAAGAAGGCTCAATACAGTAGAGTGGAGGTGTCACATTCAGTCACAATGGGGCAATGTTCTTGTTAAAGTATGGTGGGACCAGACAAAGGTTATTTACAAAATATAAATGAAATGGAAGCAGCTTTTAATGAGACAATGCTGTATTTTTAAGATATTTTGAAGCCTAAGTGGTGTTTTTCACATGTCTGAAATCCCGCGTGAGATAAAACCTTTCAGCTGAAATATCACTTATATTTTACTTACATGATCAAGGACCAGATAGGCTGCGGGAGTGAGGCGACAGAGTGTGAAATACTGACAAGGTGGGGAGACAAAAGGACAGCTACACAGGCCCCCGTGAATTGCTAGCACTTGGGCCCTGGCTCTCAGAAGATGTTGTTGAGTTGCTAACCTAATTTCTCTGGCAGGAGATCTTTCCTTGTCCCAGAAAAGACTTTTGGAGACAGAGAGGATTAAAAAAAATAATATTGTTAAGAAGTGAGGCTGCTGGGCTTGCACTTTACTAGCCGGAATCCCTTTATCTTTCTTGAGAGCCCCCCAGATCTCTTTTATTCTAGGTCAGTAATTTAACACTCTCAACTCTCAATTCAAAGCCTGTAATGACCTTGCTGTGCTGAATTATTAGCCCAGGATATAGAAAGAGAGAGAGAGGGAGGGGAAAAAAAAACCCTAAAAACAACAGAGGTCTTTTGATCAGAGCACCAAACTGCAGTTCGCTGTAACTCAAGCTGCCCATTCTTATATGGCAAGAATTAAGGACTCCCCCTGCCAGGCAGGACCCTATTAAAAGACAATAGCTGTTTGAAAAGGGTAAGCAAGTTGATATGGATATAATAGGCCACATATGGGGGCCCCTTTCTACTCTGAAATAAAGCTCCTTCTTAAGAGTTGTGAGCTGGGAAACCCAGCATTCAGTAAGGCAGGAGGAGGAGGTATAATACAAGAGAGTGAGTGGGTAGCCATGCAGAAATGCTTGAAGGTGCTTCAGGAAAAAGGGAAGAGGGCTTTGGGGAGCCTGCAGAGATGAGCATCAATCACTGAGGATAGAGGCTTTCAGAATGGCCAGGTGCTCTCTGGTCCCCAAGAGGTTTTTAGGGCCAGTGATGACAAAGATTTGGCTGGAACCAATATAGTGGTTAGTTTCTCTAATGGGTTAACAACAATGACAGCAAAGCTAGCAGGAGCATAGTAAGCTCTTGCCAGGAATGGTGGAGCTGGCAGAAAGTAATCCTTTCTGCCTTGTTTTATACAATCTAACATGTCAACATCCTAAACTGATTAATACCATCTAGTGCCACTATATGTTCTTACTACCTTTAGGATGGGATTAAAAAAAAAAAAAGCCCCGTAAAACAGAGACAGTGGACCCCAAAGAAACTGCCTCTTGCCTACAAACAGTACCCCTTCTCAGATATAGGGAGGTAACCACAGGACACAAGACTTCTTACTCTATTAGCTAATCTATGTTTGCTTATCTATCACCTAAACAGTCTGCTCATAAGCAGATGCTGCTTTTGAAGGATCCTAATCCACAACAGAACTTCCCAACCACTGTTTGAGCTACCTCTAAGATCTTGTTAGTATGTAACAAAACAAGGAATGATTTAAAGTGACTCGAAATATTTAAACACATTAATCTAGTTATCTATAACTAACTTCTGAATTCCCAAATCCCTAAGCAAAAATATCAGAGATATTTTTCTTTCCTCTACCACGCTTTGCTAACTGCCAAATGAACAGCTCTCCAGTTCCCATCCACTGCAAATAATGGGCTAGCTTGATGGAATTTACAACTAAAGAAAAAACCCAAGGGTTCTCTCTCTAACACTTGCTTGCTCCACTGAGTGGTCAACGGGGCACTAAACTGATCTTTAGCAAATTAAAGGGTTTTGCTGATTAAAGAGAAGGTCTGGATTCCTAAGAAAAAAATCCTGCATCACCACTTGGCTTCAGACTCCAAAAGAAACATATTATTTTTACAAAAGTCATTAGAGATAATTGTTTCCATAAAATATTGCAATTTTAAGTGACTTCCCAGTATGTAGACTCCTTCATTTAAGATGGGGTCACCCTATAGGAAAGGAAGGATGAGCAATGGAGAGCACCAAACACTATGCTGATGCCCCAATTTAAGACTTAGCATATGGCAACCATATTTTCGGAAGTTCAAATTGGGACACACAATCTAAAAAGTTTTTATCTGGTGTGTGGGTCACTCACAGGTGTGAGAAATAGCCTAAAGATTTTATAGATATCAGTATAATGGTTAGGTAAGTATGTTTAAATGCCATATTGACTGATAAATATTAAATGTCATATTATTTGGTAAATCTTGAAGGATATATACAGCCTATGTAATCTGAAAAATAAAAATTATACAGAACAGCATTATAGTATGATATAATTCATATAAAACTATATATCTGTGGGTGTGTATGTAAGTAGACAAGATGTTTGAAAGAATAGAGAAAATGAAGGAAAAAAAATTGGAGAAAATTTCTCAGAATGGAAAGGCATGAGTTCCCAGATTAAACAGATACTTATAAGCCTAGCACAATGAATGAATATGTGTGCACACCAAGGCACACACTGTAAAAAATCAGACTCTACTATCTTTCACTGGGGGCATGGCAAGATCACTTCGTAGAAGATCATGTAAGATAGGAGATATTGGTACAGCTGTCTTTGGAAAATATAATCAGCCACAGTTGCCCTCTGGTCACAACAATTTATACTTCTCCCAAATGCAAAATACACCCCCCACCGAAACCCCCAAAGTCTAACTCCATTTTTGCATTAACACAAACTCTAGGATGACATATAAATCGAGTCCAGGTACAGATGAAGTTCCTCAAGTGCAATTTCTTGGGTATAGCTCCTTGCATAATTCCTCACTCTAAACACCTGTAAACTAAAGAGACAAGTTATAGGCTCCCACACGTCCAGTATGTACAATGGTAACACGGTGATAGGATAACCACAATAAACTTCCATCCAAAAGGGGGAGAATGGGAGGCAATATAGCAACCGCTGGCTCATTACAATTCTGAAATCCATCCACCCACATGTCTCATTTCCTTGATTTGAGCCTAGTACCTCTCCCTGATAATGACTTTCCATGGTTTTTGACTCTGGGCTTTTGGTTTCATCTTCTGAATCATTCTTTCATTTCCATAAATCATAGTCTCAGTTTGCAGCTGAATAGCTTTCTCAGCTTGCTTCCTGCCCATAGAAGTCTAGGGACCACTTTTTATTTTATATTATTTATGTCTTCTTTAGCCCAAGCTAGCGGGGCTTCCATAAATACAATTCTCTTAAAAACAGTGGTTATGGTTTTTCTATTAACTTTATTGGGGTTTACTCCATTGGACAAAAGCTATAACCACAAACCTCTTTGAGACTGGCCCTTCCCTATTTGGTTTCCCTATGAGGCTTCTGTGGGACAACACTCTTTAGATCTTTAGGCCTCTTGTCTATCTGAAAGAATCTATGAGAAAATAAATAAATAAATAAATAAATAAATAAATAAATAAATAAATAGAGTCTATAAGTCTCCACCCAGAAATCTTGCTGAGGCTTTAACAAAGGGTTCATCTTTACCCCTGGGCCACATTTCTCTGCCAGCACTCTGGATTTGATCTTTGTTCTGAGGCACTTTCTTACTTTGAATACTTTCTGCTGCTTGGAAAGACTGTCCTGAGCTCTCTGTATTTCCTCTAAATTCTACATGAAAACAAAATAGTTCATTCTTTAGTTCATCTCTCTCACATTTTACTGTAGGTAGCTAGAAAAAGATAGGCAGCCCAGAACTCTCCACAGGTAGGATTGTCATACTCACTATGTAAATTTCCTATTTTTCACATTACCAAAAATGACAGTATTGCCAAACTTTCCGTCATTACATAACAAAGGTCCTCTTACCTCCAACTAACATTTTCCTCACTCTCTTTAAAGCCTTCATTGATAGTCTCCTTGAGGCCCATCAGACTTTCATTGTCAGTCTTTTCAAGGTCCTTCTGATTTCTGCCTGTTGCCTGGTCTCAAAGCCAATGACATTTGTTTTGGGTTTTTGTTACTGAAGCCCTTCATTCCCAGTAACAAATTTTGTTCCAATCATCTGTTGCTGCATAACAAACCATACTTAACTTAATGGCATAAAAAAATTTTTTTATTATACTCATGGATTGAGTATGTCAGGAATTATACAGAGTATAGAATAGATGGCTTGTGTCTACTCCATGATGTCTGGACCTGAATTGGGAAGACCCAAATGGCTGGGGCTGACTCAAATAGGTGTGGATAGAGGTATCTGGAAGCTTCTTCCCTCACATGTCAGACACCTAGGCTTGAAGACCAAATTCGTGGCTGAGCTTCTTACAGCTTAGCAACTGGTTAGTAAAAAGGGGTCTCCTGGGAGGCAATGTCTGAAAAGTGAGTTCCCTGAGACCAAGACACAATCTACATGGCCTTTTGTGACTTAGCCTTAGAAGTCATATAGTGTTGGTAGTGTGGGTGGCTCAGTTAGTTAAGTGTCTGATTCTTGATTTTGGCTCAGGTCGTGATCTCAGGGTTGTGAGACTAAGCCCCACACTGGGCTCTGTGCTGGGCGTGGAGCCTGCTTGAGATTCTCTCTCCCTTTGCCCCTCCTCCTACTTCTCTCCCCACCCCCCTCTCACACTCCCTCTCTGAAAAAAAAGGGGGGGGGGCACCTGGGTGGCTCAGTCGTTGGGCGTCTGCCTTTGGCTCAGGTCATGATCCCAGGGTCCTGGGATAAAACACCGCATCTGGCTCCCTGCTCAGCGGGAAGCTGCTTCTCCCTCTCCCACTCCCCCTGCTTGTGTTTCCTCTCTCGCTGTCTCTCTCTCTATCAAATAAATAGATAAAATCTTTAAAAAAAATAAATAAAAGCAAAAAATATATTAAAAGTTCACATAGTGTGGGACACCTGGGTGGCACGGCGGTTAAGCGTCTGCCTTCGGCTCAGGGCGTGATCCCGGCGTTATGGGATCGAGCCCCACATCAGGCTCCTCTGCTATGAGCCTGCTTCTTCCTCTCCCACTCCCCGTGCTTGTGTTCCCTCTCTCGCTGGCTGTCTCTATCTCTGTCAAATAAATAAATAAAATCTTTAAAAAAAAAAAGTTCACATAGTGTTACTTCTATCACATTCACATTCAAGGGGAAAGGATATAGACTCTACTTCTCAAAGGCAAGAGTATCAAAGAATGTGAGGTCCTGTTTTAAAATGACTACTACACCAAAAACTAGGATGAAAGAAGACAAGAAATCCCAAGGGTATTGGTGAAAGTCCAGGGAATGCTTCTATACGGCAGGCATAGGGAAAACATAACATAGATAAAGCAGGTCAGAAAATTCTGGGAGACATAACATAATAAAAAATTATTATTAAAAAAAAAGAAAATTCTGGGAGGGACTTCTTTAAGGAGATAAAACTGAGAGAGAATGAATACATACAAAAAAATATCAATGTACTTGATTCAGTCAGAGTCCTGGCAGGTAACAGATAATACATTTAAGAAGGGTAGCTGAGGAAAGTTGTAAAATGAGAATATTTACAAAGGTGTGGAAAAGGTTAAGGGAAAGTGGATTACCCCAGAGCTAGCAACAGTTAAGACCTGTTATGACCCCAGGCCTGAAGAGAGAAGTGGAGGGAGTGGCTTCTTGAATCTAGGAAGAATAGGGACCATCTAACAGAAGCTGTGACCTTCAGTAGAGGAACAGAGCCAACCTCAACCCACAGCAAACTGGTAGGGAGAGAATATATACCACAAGCTCACCCTGTCTCCTCCTGCCCTTCAATCTCCTGCTTTAACCCAAATGGGAAGCCACAGGGAAGGGAGTCTATGGATTAAAGTCCGTACAGATCAACCCCCCAGGGTAATGTGGAGAGTGGATCTGCAGGGGCCAATGGAAAATAAATAGCAAGTACTGAAAGGCAATTTATTCAGTTGGGTAGAGTTTGGAGGTAAATTGGTGATAAGTTTATAAAAATTAACCAAACAAGGGGAAAAAAGACAGTCTTGGGGGTGAGAAGATTGTGCAACTTAGTTCAAGTGTCAATACTGTTTATATAATTATAAAATATAAATAGTAAATATCGATATAACCAAAATCTTAATATATGTATATCGGGAGGTTGGGGAGTAAATCAAATTACGTATGTGTGGTACAATGTGTTAAATAGAAATAGGTTTGCATTTCACACAGTGGGAAGTCAAGAGATAATGCCTGAATTTGAAAAAAATGAAGTAGCAACATAAGCAAGTAATTTAGAGATACAGAAATAAATGCCAAACAAATCACTCTAAGAAGTTGAAAGTGGTTACCTGTGAGGAAAGGGAAATTAAATTGATAGTTGGGGTAATGCCTTTTTCTTTTTTTTTTAAACAATTCTTATAGAACTATTTTACTCTTTAAACTGCATGCATGTATAACTTCAATTTTAATAAATAAATAAATAATTTAGATAAAGAATATTCAGCTTAGGGGCGCCTGGGTGGCACAGCGGTTGAGCGTCTGCCTTCGGCTCACGGCGTGATCCCCACGTTATGGGATCGAGCCCCACATCAGGCTCCTCCGCTATGAGCCTGCTTCTTCCTCTCCCACTCCCCCTGCTTGTGTTCGCTCTCTCACTAGCTGTCTCTATCTCTGTCGAATAAATAAATAAAATCTTAAAAAAAAAAGAAAGAAAAAAAAGAATATTCAGCTTAGAGGGCCACCTGTTCTATGACACCCTTCCTGACCCCTCAAGCTTAATTAAGATATCCTTCCTCTGGACATTCTTATCACCTTGAACCTCTAGTTAGCTCAAACCACAAGTTATTTAATTATTGACTTATTTGACTGTGAGTACGCTCAAGGTAGAGAGCATGGGGGGCGCCTGGGTGGCACAGCGGTTAAGCGTCTGCCTTCGGCTCAGGGCGTGATCCCGGCGTTATGGGATCGAGCCCCACATCAGGCTCCTCTGCTATGAGCCTGCTTCTTCCTCTCCCACTCCCCCTGCTTGTGTTCCCTCTCTTGCTGGCTGTCTCTATCTCTGTTGAAAAAATAAATAAAATCTTTAAAAAAAAAAAAAAAAGGTAGAGACCATGCTTTATTAATCATTGTTTCCCCAGCACCTGTCATAAACCCAGGCATTAGAGACCATGCTTTATTAATCATTGTTTCCCCAGCACCTGTCATAAACCCAGGCATATACGGGTATGTAAGAAATATTTCCTGAGTTGAATAATCTTAGTCAATGGCACCAATACCATACCAGGCGTACAGAGTAGAAAATTTCCATGACCAAACTCTCTGTAACCCCTCACTTACATATTGTCCTGAGCTCTAGTACCTCACAACTATAGACAGAATGTTTGTGTCTCTTTCAAGTCATATATTGAAACCTAATTCCCCAATGTGATGGTATTTGGGGGTGGGGGCTCTGGGAGGTGATAAGGTTGGAGCCCTCATGAATGGGATTCTTGCCACTATGAAAGAGGCCCAGGAAAGGTCCCTTGGTCCTTCTGCCGTGTGAGTATACAACAAAAGGAAGGCCATCTATGAACCGAAAGTGGACTCTCCACAGACAAGGAATCTGTCAGAGCCTTGATCTTGGGCTTCCAGCCTCCAGAACTATGAGAAATAAATTTCTGTTATTTATAAGCCACCTAGTCCATGATGGTTTGTTACCACAGCTCGATTGGACTAAATGGACCTTTTGTCATTCTCTGAAAACACAAAACCTCTGTGCCCTTGCTCATGCTGTTCCTTTGGCTAGCAATACCCTTCCTGCTCAGTTCCCATTCTCTTATTATTCATCTTCTAAGGACCACTTGAAGTACTATTTCTTCCATGAAGCTTTCCTTAAAATTCATAGAATGAATCCTTCCTTTCACTTATCCCAAAACATGTTGTCCGAAATTCTAGTTGGCATGTATTTAATAGCATCCTAATAGTTACGCTTATGTCTGGTTTTCCCCTTGAGTTCATAAGTTCCTTGAGTTCAACTGGCTTATTCAGCTTATATCCTTCACTAGACTGGTACCCAATATAGTAGGTCCATACTATAGAATAACAGGGCTTTTCTGGTATGAAACTGCCATTATTTTTGCCTCCCATGAGACTGACAGTGAATCCCTCGAGGACCATGTCTGGCACAGATCGGCACATAGTAGGTACTTAGTAAGCAGTTAACAAATTTTAAAAATTAAAAGAAGACCAGACAATGAGTTTATTTTTTAGCCTTTACAAGGTGCTGTCTTTCATTTTGTCTTTCTTCTTATTTCAGCATAATTGAGCCTTCCACAAACTGGCCCTATCCTAATTACACATTTCCTGTTGCTTTTCAACATGTACTAGTCCTCCACAGGCCAAGTTAGACTCCTCTATGACCTCTTCCTGTGTATGATATTTTCTACTTTTGCTAATATAATTACATTCCTCCAAAACAAAAGTTCCAAAATACTTCCTCTTACAATAAAGGTAGAGTAGGTAATTTAGACTAAACTTTCTGGCTGAGAAAAACTAGATGAATTATTAAAAGCATCTGTTTGAAGTATCAGAGAGCCACTGAGGCAAATGAAGAATGACAAGGCCAAGTTATGAAAGGAGAATAAAACCCAAAGAGGTCAGCCTAGCATTTGGTGCCACTTTTCCCCATAAACAGAAATTCTAAATGGGAGAGTCCATGGATTGAATTCAACGGATCCACAAACTTGGATAGGAAAAAAATTACATCTTTAGTTTTACAAACCGTTAACTGAAATTTACTATTTCCTTCAGTTATGAATATAAACATAGTAGAATTAGCAGTACATGTGATTTTGTCAGTAATAGAAACCTCAGATATTTTCACATTAAAGTTGTCCCAAATATCTCACAGTATCATTTATACTCATCACCACTTCAAAAATAAGATATTATTACACCCTCTAATAGTTTCAGGAGCTTCTGCCAGTCCTGAAAGAGACAGCTGTTAGACTGTACAGGTAATAGTTTTGAATTAATGTTAAGTTCCTGAATTTTAAATGACTCTTAAGGCTTGGTGGTCAAAAAACTGGAGTTCAGGACCCACCCAGGCTGGGTAGAGGGACTGTGGTGTATCCCTAAGGCTCTGCTTGGCACCCTGAAAGACTATACCTAGAAATAGATCAGCCCTCCCTGATACTTAAGCCTAGCTTCAAATTATTTCAAGCCCTGATTGGATTGAGGTAATCCAGGATTGCTAGTGCTCAGGCCATCTGCCAGAAACAAATGTAAAACCTCTCTGAAGAAAGATAATAGCATTCTAGGCTTTACATTATCTCTATAATTCTTCATCTACAATGTATAACACTCAACTAAGGGAAAAAAGTATACTATAATTTAAGACAATGGAGTAAAGAGCTAAGAGACAGAATAGATAATAGACACAGACCACAAGGAATTCAGATTTTGAAGTATGGACTTTCAAATAACTATGCTTTACCATGTTCAAGAAAATGAAGAGTAAGAATTAGTAGAGAAATCATACAAAAACAAAACGAAACAAAAACCTGAATGCATGCTCTACTGAGTGAGCTAGCCAGGTGCCCCATAATTATTGAATTATGAGGTTTCATTCTTGATCTTGGGGTTGTGAGATCAAGCCCTGTGTTGGGCTCTATGCTCAGTGTGGAGTCTGCTTGAGGTTCTCTCTCTCTCTCCCTCTCCCCCTCCTGCTTGTGCTCTCTCTCAAATAAATAAATAAATCTTTTTAAAAAAGTTAAATAATTGGAAAAGGCTATATACTGTATGATTCCAACTATATTACATCTGGAAAAGGCAAAACTATGAAGATAGTAAAAGGATCAGTGGTTGCTGGGAATTGGGTGGGAAGAAGGGATAAGCAGGGAGAACACATAATTTTTAGAGCAGTGAAAATACTCTGTATGATACCATAATGATGGTTATATGTCATTAGACATCTGTCCAAATCCATAGAATTTGCATTTTGGCAGCAGGGAATACATAGGAAAGCTCTACCTTCCTCTCAATTTTGCAGTCAACCTAAAACTACTCTAAAAAAAAAAAAAGTCTTTAAAAAACCAACCAAAAGGCATATTTAAGCTATATAAAATTTTCACAATAAACTATAGAAGTAAATCTTCTTTGCTATTGGAAATAAAAAAGAAAAACGGAGATGCACTATGGGAAGCAAGACTAAGAGAAGTATGAGAAACACTAGTAAACAAATCTTAAGGTTTTTCAAACTCGCTTTTAACATCCATGGTTTCCCCAGCTTGCAATTTCTTTTTTTCTCTCCTTTGTATTTAAAACAGACAGATTAAAAGTGTTATGGTAAGATACAAAAAATACAAAAGCAAAAATAAGACAATAATTGGAATTAAGAACTCAGTACATGGGTTTAACAGCAAATTACACAAAATGAAAGAATAGGTCAGAAAAAGAATCTAGAAGAAAGCATATAAGACAAAACGATGAAACATGCAGAAAAGTACATAAGAGAGGATACCATGAAAAAGTCTAAAGTTTGTGTAACTGGAATCCCAGAAGGAGTAAAGACAGTGGAACAGAAGCAAATCTGAAAAGCTAAAAATTGAGAACTTTCAAAAACTGATAAAAGACATCAAATTACAGGTTCAAGAAGTGCTAAGAACACAAAGGGGTTTAAATATAAAGAAAAACAAACCCAGGCATATTACAGTGAAACTACTAAAAACCAAAGACCAAAGAGAAATATCCAAAAAGTAGCCAGAAATAAGGACAGATTATTTTTCAAAGGTGTAAGAATGACTGATAGCTGACTTCTCAACAGAAACTGTGGAAACCAGAAGAAAAATGAAATAGTGTCTTCAAAGAACTAAAAGATAATAACTTAACTTATACCAGAAAAAACTACCCTTCAAAAATGAAGATGAAAATTCCAATAATGTCTATAGATAGTTAATAGTTTTCAATTAACTGATTTTCATAATTATACTATGGTTATAGAAGATGCTAACATTAATGGAAGTTGGGTGAAAGGCATTGCTGTTGTCGTTGCTGAAGTAGGCTCCACACCCAGCATGGAGCTCAATGCGGGGCTTGAACTCACAACCCCGAAATCAAGACCTGAGCTGAGATCAAGAGTCAGACGCTTAACTGACTGAGCCACCCGGGCACCCCCCAGGCTATTTTTACACCTTTTCTGTAAGTCTAAAATTATTACAAGAGAAAAAAAAAGCTAAAATACAGTTTCAGTATGAAAGCTAAAGTCAGAACGGAAGCTCCACAGGTTGGGATTTCTTGTCTGTTTTGTCATTGCTGTATATGCCCTAGTGTCTAGAACACTGACTAACACACAGGCATTCAGTAAATATTTGTCGAATACACAAACAACAGCAGTAGTAGCTATCACTTATTCAACACTTAGTATCTATCGTAAGGAGAATGTCAACCACTTTACATGCATTATCCTTCCAACAATCATGTAACATGGAATTTTACATTTTATATATGTGTCGCCGTATTTTATAGATGAGGCTAAGCAACCTGCCTAAGATCACATATAGTAAATGGCAGCCCTCAAACAAAGATTTAACTCCAAAGTCCGTGTTGTTAACAACTATGCCACAGTACTTTCGTGTCACGTAAAAATATTTCTTTCTCGTTTGCTTATTCAAATTCTACTCACCTTTCCAGGTTGTATTAGTCAGTGTTGTTCAGAAAAACAGAACCAGTAGTAAATACGTACATACAGTTGACCCTTGAACAACACAGGTATGAATTTTGCAAGTCCACTTATGTACAGATTTTTTACAGTACGGTCCTATAAATGTATTTTCTCTTCTTCATGATTTTCTTAAAACATTTTCTTTTCTTGGGCTTACTTTATTATAAGAATATAATACATATAACATACAAAATACATGTTAATCAACTGTTTATGTTATCAACTGTTTAGGCTTCCGGTCAACAGTAGGCTGTTAGCAGTTAAGTGTTTGAAGGAGTCAAGAGTTATACATGGATTTTTTACTGTGTTGGGGATCAGTGTCCCTAACTGTGTGTTGTTCAAGGGTAAACTGTATCTACAAGAAGAGATTCAGCTTATGTGATTATGGAATTGGCTCATGTGATTATGGAGGCCAAGAAATCCAGTGATCTGCCATTTGCAATATGAAGAACCAGGAGAGTTGGTAGTATAATTCAATCCATGTTCTGTAAGCCTAAGAGCCAGGGCAGTCAGTGGTGTAAGTCCTACTCTGAGTCCAAAGGCCCAAGATTCAGAGGGCCAGTGATGTCAGTTCTAGCCCAAATTCAAAGGCACTGATATCTGAGGGTGGGAAATAATGGGTGCCCCAGCTAAAGCAAACAAAAACAAAAATAAAAACAAACCAAAAAAACACAAATTCACTCTCCCTCCACCTTTTTGTTCTAGCCAGGTCCTCAAGGAATTGGATGATGCCTACCCACATTAGTGAGGGTGGATCTTCTTTAAAGTCTATCAATTCAATCACTAATTTCTTCTGAAAACACCCTCACAGACATACTCAGAAATAGTGTTTTACCAGTTATCTGGGCATACCCTCACCTGGTCAAGATTACACATAAAATTAACCATCACATGAGTCAAGACACACTCCTCTATGATGCCTTATTTAACTTCTCTAGCACCCATTATTTCTCCTTATCCTCAGATCTCAGAGCACAATTTGATGCCATTATATAAGGTCTTGAATTATTAACAAAAATTAACAATTATTCTGTCTGTTAATCAATAAGCATTATCTCCTCAACCAAATTACATCCCCTTATAGACAAGTGACCATATCTTACAGCCACATATCTTGATATTTTGGTAAAGAGATAAGAAAAATATGTAGTTGGAAAAACCATGCCAAGAACAATATTTTGGGATGCTTTAGAGAGCAGGCCTATGGTTTAAGATTCTAAATGTCAACTTTGACTCGGAAAAAAGCTACCTTAAAAAGTTAGTTGTGTTTTGTTTTGTTTTTAGATTTTACTTATTTATTTATTCGAGAGAAGTAGGGAGAGGGAGAGAGAGAAAGAGAGTAGGGGGCAGAGGGAGAGGGAGAGAAAGAATCCCAAGCAGAGTCCACTCTGAACACAGCGGCCGATGCAGGGCTCGATCCCAGGACCCTGAGATCATGCCCTAAGCCGAAATCAGGAGTCTGATGCTTAAGTGACTGAGCCACCCAGGCACCCCAAAAATGGTTTTTACATCCAATTTTCTATAATACCCCTTCTTCCAGATGTCAAGTAAGTAGGTGTTCAGGGCATTTTGTACATAGCTGTACAATTCTCTGGTTAAAGCCCCTTGAGAGGGTATATATATTGCCTAGAAGGTGAAGTTTGAGAATGTGCAGATGAACAATTATCCCCGCACTTGTAAACTGCAGCTTGTGTGGTGTAAATATTCTCTCCCTGCCTGGAGCTGCCTGTGTAACATTGTCTCTTTGGGCTCTGCGGTTTCTCAATACATTCCAACTCTTCGGAGGCTGGAGCTTGGCTCAGCGAGCACAGATAAACAGCTTCCTGCAGCAGGCTGCCAGTGTGAGGAGCAATGACCTCAGCAGAGAATGTCTGCTTTTCATTACCCTGAGCACATCGCCGTACGCTAGAGCTAAGAGTAGGAACAATACACATTGGATAGACTTGACTGGCTCAGGTCTCCCATTACACCTTGAATTTTTTAATCTTGGCAGCCAGGGAAAAGAGGGTATAGCCAGGAAGTGAGGAGATGGCTTATCGGTGGGAAAAGGAAAGACAAAAAAGCTTTCTTAGGCTATTCTCTGAATGAACTAAATGATGAGTCAAGTGGCTAACGCTAAATGGCTAATAGTCATGCAGGAAATTATCAACGTCTTTAATCTCCAAATAAGTACATAAAATGCAGAGTAAGCAAAAAGTGTTACAGAAAACAAGAGAGGGGCGCCTGGGTGACACAGCGGTTAAGCGTCTGCCTTCGGCTCAGGGCGTGATCCCGGCGTTATGGGATCGAGCCCCACATCAGGCTCCTCCGCTATGAGCCTGCTTCTTCCTCTCCCACTCCCCCTGCTTGTGTTCCCTCTCTCGCTGGCTGTCTCTATCTCTGTCAAATAAATTAAAAAAAAAAAAAATCTTAAAAAAAAAAAGAAAACAAGAGAGACTACAAAGTCCTCAAAATCAAACTCTAATACCATTTAAAGAGAAAGAAGAGCAAGACTGCCACTTTCCAAGAGATCCACGAAGTAGGAGACAAGAAAAAATCCCAGAAAACTGGAGCTAAATGGGAATGCGAATGAATTCTATATAGCCAGCCATTTTATACGTGTCATTTTATCTCATCTATACAACACTGTGATATAGGTATTATAATCCCTGGCAATGATCTTGACCTGGAAAATATAACACAAGGACATTAACAAAGACATTTGTTGTTGATGTCATTTAATGACAAAGGGATGAAATCAAGGCTGCTTCTGTGGCCACCTCGGAAACAGCATTACTGACTGTTGCAGCCCCAGAACTCAGCAACCCTGGGCCAACATGTCCTAAAATAAATTTACATGCTCATGACATTTTCTAGTAAGATAGTTTCCACTGTCCTGGTCAAAACTGCATCTGATAGTTGAAGAAAGGAATCACAGTTATGGCCTCAGACAGGAAATTGGTTGGACATGACCCCTCTTGAGGGATCCTGAGAAACAATTTGTTTTGTGGGGAAGTCATCGACTGTAAAGATGCACCTGCCATGGGGCTGGAAGCTAAGAGACAGACAAACATCTCAGCAAATCATAATAACAGAGAGAAGCTTCATTTGACTTTCATTTCACTTTTCTCAGGGAAGAAGAATCTTTGTGTGGCTGCCAAAATCCTAACTGTCCCTCCTCCTTCCCCTCTATCCCCTCCACCCCCATCCCAGTTCATTAAAGACCTTCTGGTTAAAGGTGCCAGAATGTGTCATTCTTTCCTGCTCCTGTGCCAGGCCTGTGCTGCCAGCACCACAGATCTTCTAGGGTTCTGAGCAAATTATGGAAGAAATTAAAAACACCAATGAATTTAAACTGTTCTATTGTTGATGAAGTACAGTTTCTTAACTTCTGAGGAGCTATGTCACATTACTAATGGCACTACTGATCTGTTAATTCAGATTTGTGTGTGTCTACCTGATTGCCGGGGACATACACAGAGAATTATCAGAGCGGGAGAAGGAGAAGAAATATCAGTGCTTGGATTGGACCAAATAAAGATTCTTTATATTATTTATCGATTAAAATAAATCAAGTAATTTCTCTAAGGGGAAGTATTTTTGTGTAGAAAATTATACCTACATTTTATACTAGCTAGCTGTAAAATCTGCTCCCATGAAAACAGAAATAATATCACTGGTTCTTGAGAATACTTCAGCAAAGGATGGAGTTCCTTCATTTCCTCTTATTGAACAGTTTCACAACAGCTAAGTTTCTCTTAACTTGTAGAAGAGAGGGGAGGGGGAAGTGAGGTCTCTCCTGACAGGGAGAATCTGGGTCCAATTATTACTTCCACAACCTTTGACTCTGACTTCTAAATGAGTTAGGGGACCAGCGGGCTGTGAAATGGCTTCCTCAGTTACCAGGTCAAGTGCTGCTGGATGGTTTCCTGTAATCAAAACACGAAGGGACTGAAGAAGAGAGATAGATTCTAAGCAAGTAAGCAGCTTCTTCCATCCTTGATGAACCTGGATTCTTAAGTTTCAAAACAGATTTTGGTGACTCTCAACTCACCACTATGTCTCCCTGAAGTACTTTTGCTTTGGATACCCCTAGTGACATAGAAAAGAACCAGAATCCTCTACAGATTTTTACAAATAGACAGAAGTGCCTGGGCCAATAACAGTGAGGACAGGATTGCTCTAGCTGAAGGCAAAATCTATTCCTGGCAATTATCTGAGTCTGTGAGAATCCGATGCTGACAATGAGAAATGGGTAATTTTCTGTTATAATGTGTCAACTCCAGCTAAGAACTGAACTATGGAAAAAAGATGGGGGGCAGGGCAGAGAGAAGCATTACCCTTTTGAAGAAGTCTATAATAGGATTAGTCACCATTACTTCACCAGAGCACATTTTGGCTCAATTTAACAGCAGTAAGTAGGGAAAACACGGAGCAGAAATGGCCCAGAGAAGTCTCAAGTCCATCCCTCATTCAAAGCTATGAGCCTGGAAATCAGTGAAGTCCTGATTTGTTCTGATGTGTCTCTCGTTGCTCTAAAACGGCTCCTCTGTTACCATGGGCACGAGAAGAACCCAAAACAACATTACTTAAATGCTGGATGATGGATAATCCTGAAACAATTTGCCAACTTTAGAACTGAAAGTTTACACCCTGATTGTTCTAGATTACTTAGGAGAGAAGTGGGTCATCTTTCATAGGGCTTAGAGCACCTGTTTAAAAAAAGAAAAAATAATACATATTTTAATGGTTTATTTTCTTTAGAGTTACATTTTAAGTGATTTAGGAATATACAACATTGGAACTTCCTTTTCTTCTCCAGGAGTGAATTAATGAAGTTCACGTTTCATGGATGTATTCTAATCAAAACAACAACAAAAAAAAGGGATTTGATGCTGGTAGCTTTTACTACAAGAGCATATTAAAAAAGGTATGCAAATTCCCAACTGAATTCTGATTATTAATATATATCAAGATATAATAATTAATGTTCTTTTTTTAAAAACTAAGATTTCAATCTTCATATTAATATATATAACAATATATATAACACAGGTAATTTTTATGTCTAATTATTTTATTACTTTCATTTATTATATATGAGCAATGCATAGGGAAACCAATTACTTGTAAGGCGGCTTTCCCTGATCACTGCCTATTAAGGTCATTCCATTCTGGATAGCAGCAAATAAAATCAATCATATTATCTTTTTTGGACACAGAAAGCTTAGGTAACAAAGGTGGACAAAAAGGTGAGTCACCTGAACAGAGATAACTTATTGGCTCTTTGATGGGATGAGTCAATCATCCCATGGGATAAGCCCTCAAATGCCATCTCCAAGGGGCCTTCCTGACTATCCTGTATATCACATTACCTTAGTTATTTCCTTATTATTTATTTTGTTATGGTTGTCAGCCGTGTAACCTTGGTAATATTACTTTTGTGTGACTGAATTTCCTAATGCATAAAATGAAGAGAATATTAATATCCCACCTCATGGTATTATGAGAATTAAGGATTTTTATTTATTTACTTATTTATTTTTTTAGAGAGAAGGAGAGAAAGAGCATATGCACATAAGGGGGCGAGGTGGCAGAGGGAGAGGGAGAGGAGAGAGAGTATCTCAAGCAGGCTCCACACCCAGTGCAGAGCTCGACATGGGACTTGATCTCACAACCCTGAGATCATGACCTGAGACGAAATCAAGAATCAGATGCTTAACCAACTGGGCCACCCTGGTGCCCCACTATTGTGAGAATTAAATAAGAGAATACATGCTATATGCCTAGAACAGTGCCTAGCACACAGCAAGTATTTATTAACTATTAGCTATTGTCATGAGTTTACTTGTTTATTGACTACCTCCCTCACTAAACCCTCACGTCCACGAGAATAACTACTTTATTTGTCTTGTTCACTACTCTATCTCCAGCCTACTATACATAGGCACATAGTAAGCACTCAAAAATAATTGCTGAATGAATTCACGAGTGAATGCTGTCTTATATGCTCACATAGCCTTAAAATAAACCTCTATCAATGAAGGTATCTGTGTACTTGCAACCAAAACAGACATCACGGAAGTATCCCCAAGAAGCTAAAACCATCACTTAAAAAAAAAACTGAAACAAGATACTTGATCATAAGAAAGAGCCCTCCTGGGCTCACCAACCAAGACCACAGAGTATCATTCATTTCTATATTAGTACGTGGAGGTCAAGCTCCCTGATGCCACAGTGTTGTAACTATCAATTTAGCCTGTGAAGAATGGTTCCCAATCCTGATAGGAATTCTCAGATTTCAGCCTGTTTTTCTCTCATCATTATTTTCCAATGTCTTAAAAACCCACATTTCTCATTTTATCTTTACCACAAGAACCTGGTCACACTCTGCTGTGGTTTCTAAGTTATAGCTACTCTAGCCTCATTTTCTTGGATGTACTTCTTCAGAGGTCCTGACCCCATGCTGACACTTAGTCTATTCTTAGAGTGGCACCTCTAAATATTAATTCCTTTTACCTTCCACTGGTTGAAAGACAACATTCAGAGGTAGAGGTTGCATACAACATAAAAGAAAATCCTCTGGGATTTAGTATCCTTCTTTCAAGAGTGTCCAGAGGAATATGATCTAAAGAGCTCATAGTCTTGCAGACATACACACACAGTACAGCTTAGCTACTCATGTTTTGCAGCTTACCCAGATTTACTGGAACAATCATGGATTTGTTGGAAAACACCAACAACCAAGGAGTGACAGCACTGGTGAGGGGACATCAGACCCAGAGAAGAAAATCAGCAGGAAAGCCTTCCTTCCAAAAACAATTTCAAAAATTGCCTAAGATTATAGAGTGAGGACTTTTAAGAATAAGGAACTCTTCTTCCTAGGGCAGTGTCATTATGCTGCTATGAATCAACACAAAACTGAAACCTAAGAAGGAAGGATTTTCACTAGATAAATAAAATTCATAATTGAAGAAAATCAGGAGCTTCTACCTCAGGTCTCCTTGTCTACCAAATACTACTTTCAATTTCATCATATATCCATACCTTTCAAGTCTTTTTTGTTTGTTTGTTTGTTTGTTTTAAGATTTTGGAGCTTTGATGCCAGTTCATTTCTCAAAATAACTTGCCTTGGGCTAAGATGGCTTCTTAAAAGTCTCAGGTATGTGCCACTCACATACATTATGTAATTTTTAGTTTCCTGAGGACAAGAAACAGCTCACTTGGCAACCAGATTTCTATCAGCACTATGGAAAATTTTAAGATTTTTTTTCAACAGTGTATTGGTAGATAAAAGCTGCAGTTGATAGCATTCAGTAGGATTTTGAAACGGTTATAAATTTACTATTGGCTCTATAGAGTTCAGTATCAGTTATTTAGACCAGTTGTGTTCACTTTTGGAGTACTACATACATGGCATACAGCTTCTTATATGGCAGAATATAGAGCTTAATCAAAAAGAATCAAGAAAAAAGAGAGAAAAAGCAAGAGAGAGTCCTTATTACTAACAATAACAAGAGTAAATAGTGTGCAATAACTTAAAATATAGATAAGTTGTATATTCAACAAACATTCACCTAACATCTATTCTGTGCTGAACATCGGCCAGGCACTAGGAACACAAAGAGGAAGAGACAATGATGCCTCTCCTCAAGGAACCAGTGTGATAGGAAAGACTTATAAAGGAGTTGGAGGGTGGGGGAGGTAGAGTAAAATGAAAAAGAACCAGGAAGAAGCATTGCCCCCAGAAGAATCATATTTCACTTGGCAAGGAACCTCAAGAGTGCTGGTACAGATTAAATGGCCTAGAAACTTGACCCCTAGGCTTGTCAGTTCTGTAAGAGCAAGCAAGGCTATTCAATCTGAGTCTTTATTCCCTGCCCACCTCATTTGCTTCAGCCCACACCATGAGAACAAGTAAGATTCCTTCCCTGATCCTGCTTTAGAGGACTGGGAAAAGGGACAGGCTCTGCTCCTGGAGAGCCTTTTTTCCCCAGGGACTTAGACTTCCAATCCATAAGAAATCTAGATTTTATTTGCAAGACCCATAGCTTGGTAAAAAAGCTAGGGAGTCAGAATCCCCCTAACAGCAACCCAAGTTTAGGCCATTAGAACAGTTGTCTGATCTTTAAGGGAGCTCTGGAGCATAGAAGGGAAAAAATATGTTTTCAAATAGGGCAGACTGAGCTCATGATTCCCCTTGGATAGAAGCCTGTTAGGGTGCCCGGGTGACTCAGTCAGTTAAGTTTCTGCCTTCAGCTCAGGTCCTGATCCCAGGGTCCTGGGATTGAGCCCCATGTCAGGGCTCACTGCTCAGTGGGGAGTCTGTTTCTTCCCCCCTCCCTTTCCCCCCTCTCCACTCATGCTCACTCTCTCTCTCACTCTCTGTCTCTCTCAAATAAATAAGTAAAATCTTAAAAAAGAAGAAGAAGAAGAAGAAGAAGCAGCAGCAGCAGCAGCAGCCTGTTAGAGGCTATTCTTCCTTAGAATGTTCCCAATAAACATGAAAAAAAGGAAGGAGAATCCAAATGATTATGCAAATATGTGATGGCATTTTGGAAATAAAAATAACATGGTGTATTTCCTTAGTACACACTTTCATGAAGACCAAGGTGTTCAAAACAGATTCTTTCCGCCTAAGAACAGTTCTGTGATATTAAAAAAGCAGTAATCATTTTGACTTTTACACACTTCAAGCATGCTTTACAAAGAAACACAACGTGAAAGCTATTCGGCCTCTACAAGTACTCTAAAACCATTAGCTGATTGACACAGCATCCTGTAGAAAGAAAACTGCAGAAGCAAATTATCCTACGCATTTCCATGAGAAAAGCCAGCTATGAAAAACATCGGCTAAAGGAACACTGACAACAGGAAATCAGAGTAAGTATTCTGAATAGTGGAGAAAATTAAAAATTATAGGAGGGACCTAAAGAAACAGATCTAACAGATCAATTAGTTCTTGAGCTACTACAGTCATGACCATCATGAGACTTATCACTGGACAAAACTAGCTGCACCAAAGGCATGTTCTGAAACATGCCTGGGCAGCCCTCAACCTACCAGAACCAAGCATTCGCTGCACTACGTCATCAGCAATACCCTGCTCTCTTCTTCATGTATCTTGCCTGCTTCCAAGTGCCTCCTCTGGGCTCGCCCTATTGGCAAAATAGGTACTTACTATTCAGTGAAGAACCTGGCAATGCCGTACTGGCTAATATCTTCTTTATTCTCTAGCAGCTGGCACACTGCATCCTCCATGTATGTGAGGACATGTCGCTGGGCTAAAAAAAAAAAAAAGAATCAAGACAGAAAGACAAAGTGAGAGACAAAGAAAATAAAAGTCTTCCCAGTCCCAGTAGGAAGCCACTAAAGTCAATGAAGATGTTGGTTCTGCCCTAGGAAATGGACTGGAATAGACAAAGCAAATTTGCTGGCCCTAACTGAACTACAGTCCCCAGCGTAGAATGAAAGATAATGTAGAACATGACCTATTGTCATCTGATTGGCTATTATTATTAATATCAACCCTTCACTCTTCATTTCAGTGATGAGGGTGACGTTAATGAGGGTGAGTAGCTTTAGCACCACTTAGCTACATTTAGCCCCATTTAGCTACACCTGGGAATTCTTTTCTTTCTATCTCCTTCCACCCTCTTCCACTTCTGCATGTCTCAGAAACTTAACCCAGGGAGTTGTGATGCCATGCCTGAAGTGTGGATGATCTGCTTGCAAAGAAAATTCAACTCCTTAACAACAAAAAGAGTCATGGAAAAGTTTAAGGAAATTTAATGAAAATGTTAATGGTGCTATACGTTATTGGCCTTAGGACCGTGAAATCTATGTGGCTTGATTTACCAGAAATCACATTTTCTGCATTTGTTGTGACGGGAAAATGTGTGAATTAATCATGGGCTTGTAATAAGGGTGTATTAAAATTAGACCTTGGTTTGAATCATGGCTCTGCCTTTGGTACCTTAATCTTAGATAGTTATTTAATCTACACCTGTTTTCTTCTTTATCAGGTGTGGAAAGAAACATAATTTAGCTCTTTCTCAAAATATGGTCAATCAACTTCTTCATCTGAATCACCTGAGATACCCTGTTGAAACACAGATTTGTGATATGACACCATCCCAGACTTAGTCACCTTAAATTTCTACCCAATAATTCTTAAAAAAATTTTTCTTAGAAACTTTTAAATATAACATTGTATGCCATGTTTCAGATGCACAACACAGAGCTTTGACAATTCTACGTATTACTCAACGCTCATCACAGTAAGTGTAGTCACTATTTGTCACCATACAATGTTACTACAATATTATTGACTATATTCCCTATGCTGTACCTTTCATGGAACCCGGTAATTTTTAACACGTACACTTCGTGCTTCTTATGTCCCTGGAAGTTTAAGAATTACTGGTTTAGACCTTAGGCTTTGGAGTTCAGAGAGACTGTACTTCCATTCTCGGCCCTACCAATTCCTAGCTGTGTGACTATGAGCAAATGACTCTCCAAGCCTATTTCCTCACTGTAAAATGTGGATAATAATACTATTACTATTTATAATAATAATAGTAGTAGTTCCTACATCATAGGGTTATGAGAGTTGAATAAGATAATGCATGCAAAATACTATAGTCCCTGGTTTGCTTGATAACATAAATTCTTAAGAGCCTATCTCCAAGGTCTATTGGGGGTTTACTTCAATAAACAACATAGGCTAGAGCTTCCATTACAACAGGTGCTCAACAAATGCTTATTCCCTTTCCCTGAATTTTATTTTGAGGTACAACAATGGAATCCTGGCACACTTCACATAGAAACTTCCAATTCAGTATCTCCATTTACCATCCAAAAATTAAAAAACAAACAAACAAAAAACAAAACAACAACAACAACAAAAAACCCTTCTTCTGGAGCAGTAAGAACAAAAAAACCTCGTAAGTAATGAATACCTTGTCAAAAAGCAATTCCACAAAGTTGTTACCAAGATGGACATTTGTCTCTTTTATAGTTTCATCCCTCAGGAAAATATGGCGGAATTACCTAAAATTTATAAAAAATAGGTACTTCATGGGGCTCAGTTGGTTAAGCATCCAATTCTTGATTTCAGCACAGGTCATGATGTCAGGGCTGTGAGATCGAGCCCTGTGTCGGACTCTGCATTGGGCGTGGAGCCTGCTTGGGATTCTCTCTCCCTCTCCCTCTGCCCTTCCCCCACCCCTAAAAAAACAGGTACTTCAAAAAACCATTCCTGAAGTCCTGGCAATCTAGTGAAGCTTAAAAAGCAAGTTTATCTACCTAAGCTGTACTCAGGAGAGTCTTCATTTGACAATGGTGACCTAAGGTTTCACCATGTTTGCATGGGCCTAAAGTCCAGATGAATGACATGTTTACATTCTGTGACTTATTCTGTCAATACGAGTGCTTCCCAAAGCGAACAAGTATCAGTGCACTGCAAACATTCTAGTAGTCCCCCCCCCCCAAAAAAGAGGTGAAAATACAATCAGCACTTTGGAAACAGTTCATCCAACTGGAAAACTTTCTGCAAGAAATGGCCAAAACTGAGAGTGAAGAGATAACACATGCCAATTTCTGGTATTCATTGTTTTATACTTTTATATCAAAATGGGAAGAAAATGGCCAAACACATTAAAATCAGCGAAACTGTCACCTCTGTATTCTCCTTCCCTTCTTCTACCCACTTATCCTGGTCTTACAAAAAGATTCCTTGTGGGGCACCTGGGTGGCTCAGCTGGTTAAGCAACTGCCTTCCACTCAGGTCATGACCTGGGGTCCTGGGATCGAGCCCTGTGTTGGGCTCCCTGCTCAGCAGGAAGTCTACTTCTCCCTCTCTCTCTGCTCCCTACCCCTGCTCATGTGCTTTCTCTCTCTCAAATAAATAAAAATCTTAAAAAAAAAAAAGTTTCCTCCCTTGGACTAGATGGCTTTCTTTGACTTAGCTCTACCTAAGGCCACTACAGGATTGGAGTGTTTTGGATTTTTTGGATTTTGTTTTTGATTTGATGGTAGAAATGAAAGAGCTCTACTTAGTTGCAAATCCTGCTGCTTCTCCTCCCTGACTTCAGGGACTAAATGTCAATGTGAAGGCCCTTTAAAGGAGAAATATTTTCAGAGCAATTAGATTTAAAGTACTTTTGTCCTCCTGGGGGTGGGAAAGAGTAGAAATTTTCTGGAAAACGACTTTGCACCAAAAAAAGGTCGGGGTGTGGGGAGAGAAAGAAAGCAAGGAAGAAAGAAAAAGGACTATGTCTGTTTAACATTCATCTACCAATCTGATGTTTATAGATTTTAATAATATTACACATAATGATAACAATAATGGCACCAATTTGGAGCACCTGTGCAACTTGGTGAACAATATGCCAGATACTGTACTCATTGTCTTTTTTTTTTTTTTT